>NC_081249.1:6837358-7137358 GCF_030490865.1 Poecile atricapillus | reverse complement strand
ATTTACAGTTTGCCCATGTGGTGCTCCCTCCTCTGTTGAATTGCACCTTTCAATCAGCTGCAGCACTGAGTGAAACTGGAGAGGGATCCTACCTTTGGAGGTCATGTTGCTGTTAAAATGGGACTGTTCTGTGGAAAAAATGGCCAGGAAAATAAAAGGGAGGCAGAAGATTAAATGGTGTTTTGATTTTCCAAATAAATACCTTTTCAAAACTTCCTTAATACCTAAGATCAAAGCCAGATGGACTTGTAGGACTACACAGCACTTTAGTGATAACCTTACAGGAACCCTGCTCTTTGGGACATGGTTGCTGGGACCTTTCCTCCCAGCTCCCTATCACTAGGACAGCAACAACAGAAGCAGCATTATCACACTATTCTGCCTGAAAATGCCTCTGAATTTTTCTCTAATAATATCCCAGCTGGATTGTTATTTCCTATGAAAACTTTATTGATTCGCAGCAGGCCATTTGCAAATGATAGATTCACTCTAACCTCATTAATATACAAAGGATTGTTAAAAGGGAATTACAGTGCACAAGATCTATTTCCCAAACAGAAATACACACAGTGGGGGAAATCAGTAAGCAGCGAGCAGCCTGGGTAAGTAGTCTGTGCCTTTTGTATGACTGAGCAGAATACCAGTTTCTGAACAAATTTTCTGAACAAATTTTTTTCCAGAAATTACTTGGGTGGGCAGAGGTGGAGAAAAATTCTGAGAGATCAAAGGAAGTGCTTTAAATATGAGTAACCAGATCAAAGAATTTTGGCTATCATGCTTTGGTTGAGATGGATGACAGGGTTCTTTGGGTAGGATGGAGATTGCTGTTTCTTTCAAGGATGTAGCCCAATGTACATCAGGGTGCCCATGTTTCCCTGAGCTGGACATTAGATTATGTTTTAGTAGACTTTTACAAGGTAGCCAGGTCTTCACTGCACTGTGCCAGCTTTCACCTTCTTGCACAGTTTGGGGAGGGAGCAGCAGGTGACCAGAATTGGTGTAGGAAGCATGAGAGGAGAGGAGGGACTGTAGCAGGCTCCAGAAGGGACATCTGAGATGCTTTCAAGGGCAGCCTGGCAAACCTGGTCTTAGAAGATCAACAAGATCTCACAAGTGCAGCCTGGGTGATGGGGGGAAACGGAGAAAATGCTTTAGCATTTAACCTGTGTCCTGCTGCTGGGCTTACCCATCTCTTTTACCTCAGTGAGCTCTTTACGGATTTTTTGTGGCAGGAAGCAGGTTCTGTATAAATCAGTCCCACTGTAGAAGGTGTTGCCATTTTCTCAGTCTTTGAGACTCACTGTAAAGAAGTTATCCTGCAACTAGGACTGTCACTTGCAAATCATCCTTGGAACAGTCGTGGCTGAGAGCCAGCACAGTAAGCAGATGTTGGCTTATTTAACAATATGAACCACAAAGAATATGAGAAAGCAGTTTTAACTCAAACATTTTGTTCTTCCAAAATGTGATAGTAAGTATGATCCTCAACACAATAGCAAATGCCTCGGCCAGACACATTGCAGTGTTTTCTGCATTCAGGAGTGTCAGCCATTCCATTCAGAAATTAATTTAGTCCTGTCAAACAAGAATTCTCTCCCCTTCTGCTCCTTCTGCTCTAAACCCCCTTATGAAACCAAATACCAGGTCAGCTCTTTCAACAGAGTACTGCTAATGAACCTATGTATCCTTCCCAGCACAGCCTTCTCTCTGAAGAAATCATTTCTGGTTCTCAGTTGCTGTTCCTTGCATGCGACTGCATTAACATTCAATATCCTCTGGTGGTTCCTGTATTTAACCAAAGAAATTGGACCAGACTGTACCAATAGTCTGCTTTCATTATTAAATATTACACCATTCTGGCACTGCTCACAAATGTTATAAGGAAAGATTTAGTGTTGTTCCAGTCAAAGGTCTTAAAATTGTCAATCTGTGGACTCCTTCCCAAGGGACAAAGGAAGATTAACTGAGAAAAGCAGTCCTAATGCCAGTCAGCCTTAGTTTGCTGTGGGAGTGGGGTGGTGCAGTGGTGTGTTCATGGTCTGAAATAAAATAAAATATAAATTAAAAAGTAATAATAAATAAAAAAGTAATAATAAATAAAAAAATAAAATAAATTAAAAAAAATCAGCTAAGTCACTGATGACAATATTAAGCAGCATTAGATAAAAAATTGTTTTCCTAGGACAGTGCAGGAAACAATCTCCCTTGCTGATACCTCAGCCTTAAAAACTACCTTTTGAGATGTGATGTGACTAATTCTTAAGCCATTGTATGTGTGTTCTGTTAATTCCATATAATATAAACTTCTTAACCAAAATGTCATGTTGTTAAGTCAAATGCTTTAAAGAAACCCAAATCTATCATATCAACACGTCATCTTTATCAACCAAAACTATAATCCTGTTTTCAAGAAGAGATGATGACTGTATTTCATAGAATTAAAGCAAAAGACCTTTAAAATCACCCATTCCAACCATTAACCCAGCACTGCCATGTTCACCACTAAACCCAAGTGCCACATTTTAATGTCTTTTAGTATCTCCAGGGATGGTGATCCCACCACTTCACTGGGCAGCCTGTTCCAATCCCTGACAACCATTTTGGTGAAGAAATTTTTTCCCAATATCCAAATTAAGCCATCCCTGGCACAATATGAGGCCATTTCCTTTTGTTTGCTTGTTACTTTGGAAAAGAGACCCACCCCCACCTGGCTATAATCTCCTTTCATGTAGTCTGGAGAGCAATAAGGGCTCCCCTGAGACTTCTTTTCTCCAGACCCGAGTTTCAATCACCGAAGTTCGGCATACTTAAAATTTCAAAATCTTTTATTGACCATTTGCTTCCATTTTTCCTTCTATTTCTTGCTTATTAGTCAGATGAATTATTGTTGTTTTCTTACATCCTTGTAGCTGGGATGAATTTTAGGTCAAACCAGTCCTTTTTTTGTGTCTGTGCTACGGTGGCTTCTTGGTAGGATATTGACCTGACTATTCACAAAATATTCTTGGTATTCATTGGTGGTTTTTATGTTGAATGTACCTTCTCAGTTTGTTTGACTTGCAAGATGCTTAAACTTGGGAAAATGGTATTTTTCAGCTTTCAGATAGAGAAGGTAGAAGTGTCACATTCATTTTCATGAAGAACACAGGTCCTGATGGCTGGTTTTTCATAAAAGATTTTTTTATTTTTTTAGGTTTACAATTAACTGCTGTGTTGCATCCTCATTCAATCAATTTCCTGGGCTCGGTCTGGGATGCTCAGGCCATCAGGAGTTGAGCTGCTCTCTGTCAGAGAAGCTCTCCATGTACTGCTCATTTGAGCAGCTATTCTAGTGACAGGCTGTTCCTTTGTTGCTCTTGTCCAACTACTAAACAAAGTGCAATATGTCTAAATAAACATTTCTCGTTATGAGGGTTCATACAAGACTCATAAATTCCTGCAGATGAATTCCACAGAGAGCGTGAGCTTTGTTGTTCTGTGCTGCTCAGAGCAGGGAGAGGAGGAGCAGAGACCCCCTCTGCCAGGGAATGAGGACATCCAGAACAACGAGTGTTTTGGATGTGGATTAAAGACTCTCTCCCTGCAAGAGCCAGACAGAGCTGGGAGGAAATAAACAACTTTGGCTGGGGGAACCTCAGGCAAACAGACAGATCTTATCCTTCGTGTGTCATGACACAGCTTGTAATGTACTTGTATACATAATACATCTTCTGGAATTTTCACATTAAAGAGAAAATATATTTATCTGACAGCTGAAAAAATAACTGATGTGCCTCTGCTGTGTCCTTCCTAGGAATTCAGCTGTCCAGGGGAGAGGAAAATAAGAAATATTATTTTAGTATAATAAATAAATTAAGTACACAGTCTTGCATACTGTGTGACCCAAGAAAAATGACTGAGCCAAGTAGGCAGGAACTGTTTCTGAAGAGGCTCTACAAAGCCTTTAGAATCACTGTGTATCAATAATTTCCATGCAAACCCCTTTAAAAATGTCAGTAAATTGGATTGGCATTATTACACCTGTGTGTTATTTTGCATTTTATATAGTGGAAATAACAATATATTGGCCTCAGCTTTTGTAGTGGGAGGTACATAAAGAAGACTCAAATTCTATGATGTAAAAACAAAACTAGAACTGGGCAAAATTATTAGAATGTAGTTGTCTGCCTGAACATGCAAGCAGACCAGTTCTCATCAGCTTTGGTAAAATCCCTGGTGGAATTTTTACCCCCCTCCAAAAAAAAAAAGAGATATCAGTGTTAGAAAGTAGGTCTCAAGATCCTTCAAAATCCCAGAGCGTGTCACTGAATTGAGCTGTGTAAATATCTTCCCTCCATTCCATGTATTTTCCTTTATCTTCCTTCCTCCTTTCCCTGAATCATCTTCATCCTAGATGCAAAGAATTTGTTGCTGACATTGAAATATCCCTCAAAAGTCTAGTTGCCTTGTATTTCTAAATGAAAGTCTGATTTTTTTTGTTTCAGTCATACAAAAGTTTAAAAGTTTTAAAGAGGGGAGAGAGAGAGACAGAGATAAATAAAGGAAGTGGAAAGAAGGAAAGAGAAATAGAAAAATATTTAAAACCTTCCAGTCAATAGGAAAATAACTGAGAAAAAGCATAAGGAGATTCTATTTTGTTGATAAAAACTTAACAGACACTAAGGAGGAAAAAGCACAAACTATCTTTTACAGAGGGAGAAAGAACACATATTGTCTCCTACACCACACAGGATTTCTGTGGAAATTAAGCTGAAGAGGCAGGGGTAGAGCTGATGCTCTTATTTAGTGGAAAGGTAGAAACACACTGCAGGAAGGTCTGACTCTACAAAAGAACAAGAAATCTCTTCCAGAGAGTGTAGGTAATGCTGAATATAGATGTTATAATTACTAAATACCCATACTAAAACAATGAAAAGCATATTCAATCTGGCACAGAATACCAGTAGCTGAAAGAGTTTCCTGGGAAAGAATAATAATGACAGCAATGATCATCATAATCATCATCCAAATGTATATGCTGCAAAGGAAAATAGAGCTGGATGGTGTAAATATGGTGATTTTCCTCGTTAATGCCAATACCCTGGGTACGTTTTCTTCTCTGATTGTGCATAGCTTTGGGGTTAATTTCTTCTCCCTTTCCTTCTTTCTTTTTTTAAAGAAAAGACACACAGTTTTTTCATCATTCAGACATTGGGGAGTCAATTAAAAGCCAAAGGGACGTGCTTTTATGGTTTTGTAAGAGTGGTTGGTTTCTGGGTCCAGCGCTCCTGACTCCTCATCCTGCAGCAACTTTGAGGTGTGTCTGAGAGAGAGGGTGTTGATTCTCCTCTCCACACTCCTTGCTGGGTGTTGAGAGGAAGAAATTTAAGAGGAAAGGAATTTAATTCCTTCTTCAGAAGCAGTAGATTGGGATCTGGCACCTCAGCACTCAGGAACCTGTGAACAGCTTGCACCACTCTGTGCAGGGCTGCCCCTCAAAGAGCAAGAGCAGAGCTCACCCTGCAGCTTTTGCAGGGTCTCCTCTCCACTGTGACAGAATTTGTGGTGAATTTTACCCCAGGGTTTCTGCTTGTTGTAGTGTGAAAACACACAGGAAGAACCCTGTCTCTGCTGGCCTAAAAATGAGGATTTCACCCTATCATACACTGTCCTGCTCCGTGTAAGAAACAGCAACAGTGGTGGAAACGAGTGGTGGAAATTGCCTGACTGACAGGTATACTGTACCATGGCACTCTACAGCAGACTGCAGCAAGATCAGACCTCCCAGACAAGCAAACAAGAAATGTTATTTGAGTAATTCAGAAATGATCATGGAATATGCTTAGTAAGCTTTCCCCACATCAATACTTGGCAGCATTCAAACATCATTAACATTATTTCCCCTCAACATTGAATGAGCTGTCAGCTTTTTAATGGGTATATTGTCTATCTAAAGTAGAAAAAGGGATTGATTTGCAGTGATTTATTTCAGATCTTAAGTAGTTTGATACACAGTTTGATATTCTTCCAGTGATTGAATCCTTTGTCTCTATATGTCACAGATCAATTCAAAATGGTGCAGAATCCAGAGGTGACTGCTTTTAACCAGATTGATCATATATGAACCCACATGTAGCTGGAAAACTCCAGAGTGACAATTCTCTCTGGGCATACCTTCAAACACAGATTGAATGCAGACCACGTCTGCACTTGGTGAGTGCAGGACAACAGAGTTTTGGCATGGGAGAATTAACTGCACGCACATCAAAGAGCTCTTCCCTATACTTCCCCAATCTAATATTGCTCCCTTTTTAGTATTGTTAACATTAGTAACTTATATTGTTCTGTTTTGGTGCAAAACTCTCATCTTAAGCATTCATTACTTTATTCACACACACAGTGATTGCAAACCCTTCTCTTCAGGTGCTTCTCTACTAAAAAGTTTTAGATCTGTTACTGCTCAGGAGACAGGAAATCTTAAGCACAACTGAGTCCAAGACTCTAATCATTAAGGGCATTAGAAATTAAAATATTATATTAATTTGGGTGAGCTTTGCACAGGTCACACCTTAACATCAGACAGAAAAGCCTCATTGTGAAGGACAATGATTTAGGGCCCAAGAGGGCATGAGAAGAGGTCAGGAGATACAGTCACAGGAGACCTCAGTTTACGTGGAGCTTCCTAATAAAACTGCTCTGAGACCACATTAAAAATATCAGAGAGAAGACAGGTAATACCTCTGTTTTTTAACAAACCAAGTGCAGATATTTCAATTAATCTAATCAGCATGCACACAGGCAGATGTGGAGGTACCAGTCCCTATCCCTAAAATTGTACATTAGAACTATCTTAGCCAGTTTCTGTGTCTTCATACTCTCAGAAATGAGATGGTGGCTGAAGTTGCTTTGTCTTTAATAGTATGCCTGAACTTCAAGCACATTTCATCTGACAAGAGATGTGAATTTATCAGCCCCACTGAGCTGAGCTGTCTTGTACAGGATTTCAGATTGTAAATGGATAGTTTTACAGAGTTAGGAAATGGTAGAGCAAGAAAACCCAGCCACACAAAACCTGTTAAAGTCAGACAAGGGGAGAAAATGCAAAGCCCTGATATGAAGGCCTGAAGTTCTGCTGATTTGGTAGAACTTGTTGGAATCTGACAGATTTTTCTGAAGCAACTTCATTTGAAGTTCACATATTCCTGTATAAACAAAAACAACTGCTCCTCCTGTACTCGCTGTGTTAATTATGAAGAGCACTAATAAGGCTTCAAACTATCAAGATAATCCAAACAATAAGCCTCAAAATAATCCAAAATATAAGCCTAATAAACATCCAGAAACAACTAGTTCTACCATGGCAAATCCTTGAGCAGAGGGTTAAAATCTGCAAACTTTCTGTGGGGAACTGTAGTGCACAAATATCTGTTGTGAGAGCTGGAACTGTTTGCTTGTCTTGTTGGGATGAAAGCACTTCATCTATGTGAAAACAGCAGAAAACAGCCACAGACAGGTGATCAAGGCTTGATCATGTTCTGAAAATTAAATTTTCTGGAATCAACAAGTTAATGTAAATAGCAGCAATTGTATCTATCAGATTTTGGGCTGAGTTTCAAATTTGCAAAGATTTCTGCCGATTTTTCATTTTCAATATATAACCTGAAGCAAATGAAATAAATGGGATTTTGAACACCACAGAGAAAAGGCATTTTATTACATAGAAGTGATGCTCCTACTATTCCCATTTTACTATTTTCATTTATGTTATTGCAAATGAAGAAATTCAATCACATTTTTGTTGTGTGGATGTATTGTGGAATATGTTTAGCAATAAAAAGGCTACTGATACAAAAAAAAAAAAAAAATTCCAAGTGTAATTGGGAAATTCTTGATGTACTTTCCAACCAAATCTTCATTGGATTTTATCTTTGATTAACTCCTTGATTCTCCCCAACACAATTTAATTTAATTCTCTATAAAGATTTTTTAAAATGCAGTGGAGAGGAACTTTTTAAGCTTCCCAGGATGCACATAAGAAATATAAGTGCGAGTGAAAGTGTGAAGTTATAGACATACCTGGTCAAACTGAGTAAACACAAGCAGTGGTAAACCTTGATTTAACACTCACTTTCTTATGAGACTTTGCCAGGACTTGTCAAGATTTGCCCTTTATATTTATAATTTATTCACCTATTCATCTATCTATTTATTAAAAATGTCAGGGTGTTTTTTTTATATCTTATACTCTCTATTGCCATTCTCTTATATGGCCTGGTAGCAGAAAATTCTTAAAGTTCTCTAAGCAAAAAAAAAAAATTCAAATATTTTTGGGGACAAAAAGAAAATTGTCCCCAAAATTACATCTTTCTACTGTTTATTATAGGAAAAGGAAATATGTTTCATCCACATTATTTTTTCTCAGACCATTTAGCGCTCCTCACACTCCTCATAGGTTTTTTCCTCTTTTTTCTAGGTCTTTGTGACCTTTCCCACACTTATTATATAGATGGCTAAGTGAAAGCAAAGAGCTTTAGAAGCAATTGCATCTCCATGGTGACAAAACCACAATGTCTCATTTATGCTCCAGGATTCCCAGGTAAATGTTTTCAGCTCTTTTTGTGGATTTCAGCTGCATGTGAGGGAAGGAGGAGGGGGTGTGAGTTTTCTCCTAACCCAACTCTGACTCCTTGATGCCATAATATTAAATTCAACACCTTAAACTGTTACACACAAACACGTAATATGTGTAAGTACACAGAGAAAAGATCTCAAGGTCATTGCAGCTTCTGCAAGAATTTCCAAAGACAAAAATCTTCAGCTGTTCTGTGCACTGACAACACAGAAGACTGAAATGTTTCATTTCCTCAGAAGCAGACCTCAGGTAGCAGGACACACAACTTCTCCCCAGTATTTTTCCCATAAGACAGTTTGACCTAGAATGAAAAAAAACAGGAGGAGGAAAGTTTCATTTTCTCTGCTTGTGTTCTGGCTTCTTCATCAGCTCTGAGAAAAAGCTCCCCAGTCTCTCTCATTTGACAGATTGCTGGAATTTTTCCTTGATTTTTGTTAGTGAGGTTCTGTCCACTTGGGAATAGGTGACATTCAAACCAGAGAGCAAATAACAAAATATAGGGGCAGGGTAGGTGGATACTGACCTAACATTGACTTGGCAGGCTGGCAGGAGAAAATAAATTTTAAATTATAAATTTTAAATTTTAAATTTTTAAATTAAGAGCCCTCTTGGTGGAGTCTGGTATCAGAAAATAATTACAGGTTACATCCAATCTAATTGTTTTTGCTGCCATGTTTTCCCTGTCCTTCCCAGACAATATCACATCTATATCAGAAGAAAAGGGATTGTAAAATGTGTAAAACACATGGCAGTGGTGGCCAGTCCACTTAGTCCAGAGAATTGTGACTGAACTATGATTAAAGAGCCAGTTATGACATTTTTTAAAAAGACCTGAGGCTCAGACATGTGCTTGTGGTTAACATGGTGAACAAGCTTGTCCTTTCCTGAGTAAACCTGAGTGCTCATCTGCAATGCAGCCCACAGGTAAGGAGTCCTGTCACACTTCTCCATCACTGTCACTCCACTCAATCCACATTTGCATCTCAAACCTGACATGGTGTTTTAAGGTTTGCAGATATGCAAAGAGATACGCTGTTCAAATTGTTACAAGGTTATCACTTGGTCAGGTTTCCTAATGATTTTAGAAGCTGACCTTTGAACAAAGTTTTACAGACTTCAGGAGTAAAAGCTAGGCTAAAGCTTGTGTTCCTTGTGAGCAGGAGGTGAATTTAAAAGGTGTGTAAATATATATTTATATGTAATTTGTTGTCTATGTCTAACAAATCCAAAAAGGCTATGATTTAAACTTCATTGCCAAGTTTAGATTATTTTAAAAAGTATTTAGAAACAGTTTAAAATGCTCACACTGAAGCTTTAGGTATTAAATAGTAATCCATGTAGTCTCTATGCCACTTTGTTTTAGATGCTTCTCAGGATTAAATTTCCATTTTAGCCAAATGAAAGACCAGCCAATTTTCTGTTATAAAAATGTGACTAGGTGACATGAAAAGGAATGAATTGCTGAGTGCACAATTACAGAACCTACCAGAATGAAGGCAGGAATACAACACCTGGCAAAGATTCTTGAAACGTGCAGCTCAAGACTTGAACACCCAAATTCTCCTTCTGGAAACAAATGTATGTGGGAGCTGCCAGTGCAGGCTCTGACAGTGATACCAAATCACAGGAAGGTCAAAGCTCCTGGTGTAGAGGACAGGTTCTGGTAGATAAGAGAGTGAGACCTCAGTAAGTAATACACAGGATAGATTTAAATCAACAGAAAGATCAAGAACAGGAATACCAAGTTTCACAGTGTAGAGTTTTTCAGATAAGTGGACAATGTACTTAAAGGGAGCCTTAAGAATCACAGAATCAGGGAATGGTTTGCATTGGAAGGGACCTTAAAATAATCTAGATCCAGCCTTCTGCCATAAGCTCTCTCTCCAGGCAGTGCTGTCTCTCTCCAGCTCCACTCTCACACAAGGACTGAAAAAGTTTTTGAAAGCTGAAACTGAGAAAGCTCACAGGTTTTCAAGAGACAAGACCTTTAAATGTGTGTGCTGGCTTTCAATCCCCAAGCCAGTTCAATAGGAAAACCTGTTTCCTGGAATGGCTTGAGTCTATCCATAGATTTTCAGCTCTGGGATATAAAGCCAGCTAAGATAGAAATGAAAAAGGGGGTGTGTGTAGAGAGGCAGTTTCAAAGCCAGATAAGACAGACATGAAAAAGGGAATGTGTGTAGAAAGGCAGCCTTCTGCATGTCCAAGACCTGTGGTTATCAAAGAGGCATTTATGTGCTAACAGTCTACTTAGATATTCCAGGGGTTTCTGACACCTCTCATTGCACACAGAGCAATGGTACAGCCACGTGCAGAGCTGTATTTAGAGATTTAGAGCATCCCCTACCAGCTCTGAATTCCAGATCTGGATCCATTGGATGGAAAGGAGCAGCACAAGAGCAGCAGAGAGAGGGCTGGGTGCTGACCCCAAACATGGTGACTCTCCTGCCTAACTCATCTATTCAGAATATGCATCACAATTATCTCATCTGAAAATTCCCCTTGCATTCATGCCACCAGAAAACCCCATCCAATGTGGCCTTGCACTCTTCCAGGGATGGGGCATCCACAGCTTCTCTGGGAAATCTGTGCCAATGCCTCACCACCCTCACAGGAAAAACTTTTTCCTAATATTTTATCTAAACCTAATCTCAATTTAAAACCATTTATGATTTCCTATCACTCCATGCCTTTGTTAACAGATTTTCTCCAACTTTCTGGTAGGTTCCCTTCAGGTACTGAAGGCTGCAATTTGGTCAGGGGAGAGAAGAATATCCAGGAAACATGGAAGTGTTC
Source organism: Poecile atricapillus (assembly GCF_030490865.1). NCBI lineage: Eukaryota > Metazoa > Chordata > Aves > Passeriformes > Paridae > Poecile > Poecile atricapillus. The sequence goes on along the minus strand of NC_081249.1, from coordinate 7,125,951 downwards.
TTTAGCTCTTCTGGGTGGAGATGGGTACAAGTTTTTGGCTGCAGGGTGAGGTTTCTCTAACAACACACCATTTTTTGTATGCACTGACAGGAATATGGAAATTTCACATGCACAATCCAATTCACCTTCCTTGAAAGCCTGCATCATACATTTTTGCTTAGAAGTAAGCACACAGACAAACAGATCAAAATCTGTGGTGCTACCCATCACAAAGACAAACCAGGAAAGTTTATCCATCCTCTGTCCCACGACATCAAGCTTCCACTGACATAGTACCACTGATACCCATATACTTGTTCATGATTTACAAGAAGTTACACAAAAATCAGGTGCTTCTACCAAAGCCCAGCCTCAGCCCTTGACTCAAGGCTTGAGAGTGTTTAGTAAAGCCAATACAGTTAATTTCACTTTAAATAAGAGCTTTCACCATCTTCTAAAGCTGTCTTCTGCTAAGTATGCATTCAGCTTTGCTGAGTAGAGACTATTAGGTGTTACAGAAAGATATTGTATTTATGGTTTCACTCGCATTACAAAACACTGTTTACTTCCAGATTTCCCTTCTTCCTTCTCTCCCCTCTCCAGAATACACATAGCAATGAGCTGAATGGTCTCTGTGTATTTTTTTGTGTGTATGGCATCAATCAGCACTTGCAAAGGATAGTGTATCCTTGGCTCTGCTTGATTGAGATCTGCAGTTTCACATTTACATAATTAATACACACATCCATATTTAATCTGTGCAGATGAAGACAAAGTCATGACTGCTTAAATACCACAGAGCTTGGCAAGCTCCCAGCATTGGCAAAAAGATGCACTTTCGTGCTTTTCTCTGGGTGGGATTGCAAATATTTGTCCAGTTGTGTGACACGTGGACCAAGGCTCCCTGCCTTTCAGACTGGAGGGAGATGGAGCAGTGAAGCTGCCCAGAGATGCTCCCTTACACACTCATGCAATGTCTTAATCATGAATAAGCTTTTGTTCTGCTTTCTTCCTCCTCTCACCTCCACTTCCACTTGAACAGAGACTGGTTGTTTTGGTCATGCCAGTTGGAGCTGGTAGCATAAAGGCTTTTTAGGAATCTGTGTGTCTTCCATGGAAGAAGCTGCAGAGGTGGAGGCAACAGGTTCTTCACTGATGTTTTGGTGCTGCTGCCACAGGAGCCAGGGGGAGCTGGATCCTGGCTGTGTGGGAACTTGGATTACACAGTGCTTGTTGTTGGCAGCTCCAAAGAGAAAGCTTGGATTCCCCCTCTCCTTCTTTACTTTGTGCATGTGACAGAGGTGTCTCCCTTCAGCCCAGTGTGTCCCCAGATCCCCTGTATGAACCAGTAGACTCAGAAATGTCATCAAGGGAAGTGAGGTGAATTCAAGCCTAAGTCAGGAAAAGGGCTGCTCAGAAAGGAATAATTCTCTTTTGTGAAATAAAAGAAAGTCTTGACCTATATTTCTGCTTCTTGTCTGAAGGAAGAGTAAGTTCTGGCATTTTAAAATTAGAAATAGACAAGTGCCTGACAAATGCAGGATGGTCTGGTGTGACTGGGGAGCTTGAGCAAGCAAGAGAACACCTTGGTGTCCTGCCTTCACCCACATGCCAGTGGAGATACAGGTCACCAGAAGCATCTCTAAGTGGTCATTTTGATAATTTGTGCCATATATGGTCCCCAGAGAGACCCTGTACTTGCCAGCAGCCATAAACCCAAAAGAAAATAAGTATAATCTATATACAATATATAATATTGTACAGTATTTAATAAGGAACAATTTCAAATGGGCTACAATCAAGGTTAATAGGTTGAATAGGAATGAATAAGGTTTATTTAAATAAATATCTTAGATATGGGTACCACAAAAAGCTGGCTACCAGGTAGAAGGGCATTTACATAGTTCATATGCCACATGGCTGGCTAGGGAAGAATAACTCCTTAGTGCCATAACAGCTGGAAAAGTACCAGAGAGATGTATCCTAACAAACCTCAGAGAAAAGAGAGAGAGTATTTCTGCAAAACTTCAACCATCCTGAAATCTAGCAAGGCTCATCAGGCACAGATACCAAGCAGCAAAAAGGACTTCCAGTTTTTAGTTACAGGGATCACATTTATTGTCCATTTCTCCTGTTACTTTGTCTATTTCCTCCAACCTTCTCTTTAGGAGTTTGACATCAATTCCAACTTCTTTTTTTTTTTTTTTCTCTTTGATTTACCATTAAGCTTTTCTACTGTTTGGGTCCCTGAGAAGAGGCAAATTTATCACACACTACAATCACAAATTAGCATATCTCCAGAAAACAGTGTTTGACAGCAGTGAAAAAGACCAGTCCTTCAGGATATGTTTTGGGAACACTAAGATATTGAAATTTTCCCACTAGACTATCAAGGACTATTGAGGAAACTGGAATTACTTGGTATCTTGTTTTATGAAGACATTCCATTCAACAGATAAAACTCACCAGCAGAAGATTTGTTGGCTGCATTTTATGACAAGTCCAGACTGGGACAACAGCTTTTGTTTATTGTTACATTAATGACAACAATAAAGGATGCCCTCTTAAGGTCTGATATTCTTTCTTTAGGTAGGCTAAGTATAACATTTTCATTGTTATCAAAAGATATAATTGTACTTTGAATGGATGCACACGGGAACACAATTTGTAACTCCAGCAATCTGGAATTATTCAGAAACAGCATCATTTTCTTTCCTAAAAGCAATATATGAGGGTGTCAGAACTGATTTTTGCACCTCAGAGGAAAATACTCTTTGTAGGGGTTTGGTGTTCTCTGCAGGGGACATGACACCAGGGGCTGACACAGAATCTCTGACATGCAGCTTAGAAGAGATGAACTGTGTTTTGTTCCTCTGGATAGCAAGCCAGAAGAGTCAGGAAGAAGTTGTTCTCTGTTTTCTGGCATCATTAAAACAACAAACATCTTATTTTGGTTAGAGCACCAATGGTTTGAGCATATTTCCCAATATTTTTACTTCATTCACAATAACGAACATGAAAACTGTACTTGGATGTCTGACAGTAAATATGTTCCTTAATCTAGCAGTCCATGTAGAAATTATTTCAATATATATGTGATATAGATAGGAAATGGTATTAACCACTCAATACTACAATTCTTTAATTCAGCACTAAATATTCAGTGCATGAGATTAGGTGATACAACCCTGTTATTAAAGTAGCTGAGGGTCTGCTGTGCAATGGGAGATATTCAATAGATTAAGTGCTGGTTGTAATTTTACTTCATTATTCAGATTCTGAGGTCTTTAGGGCAGAGAATACGTCTATCTGTATTCTCTGGAGCAGTATGTATATTTATGGTGCCATCTAAATGCCTCAATGCAATGATAATGTCAAGCTGTAATTCTGCTGAGCTCTTAACTTGGTTGAGGATCAGCCACCCGAGCGCACAAGGTCCCAGAATGCAGCTCTACCATGACCTCTCCAGGCTGAAGGATGCAGTTCCTTCCCTCTACACCTCCTCACCAACACAGAGCTTAAAATGAAGAGGTGTTGACAAGTGAATTTGCTCTGAAAAATGGATTTGCAGAAGTGGCTTATTGAGTTATGGTGTTAAGGCTCCCTCAATAGCTTCCCCTTCAGATTGCTCCATGCATAACTGAGGAAAAAACTATTGTAACTGTGTGACTTTCCTGGTAATTTGCCTCTGATTCTGAGGACCAGCTTTGTCATCTACCACTCTAGATATATGTCACCATCACCCACCAAAATCAAAATAAAGGTTTTTCATTTCAGGGGAAAACTAAGGGTGGGGCAAATGCAGAGATGGCCTTAGGTGGAGAGTTTGCCTGATATGTGGTGGAAGTGGAAAAATATTCCCACAGGCATCTAATTTGAGTGTCTAAGAAGTCAAGGACCTTTGGAAGTCCCCAGTGACAGCATCCAAGGCATGAACCCAACTCTACCCAGAAAATCCCAACAGCCAGGAAATCTGCTCAAAACAATAGGCCCACAGAGAAACAAGGGCAGGCATGATTGCTGCTGCACCACGTCCAAGAATTGTGTTTGGAACACTTAGGACACCAACCACAAGCCAGCTGAGACAGCTCAGAGGGTGTGTGCACAGGGCCACACTCTTCTCCTGGTCCAAACCTACCTGATAAGCAATGCTCTGCTCTTGAGTACTCACATGCAGAGGAGAAAACTTTCCCCATTTTGGACACTGAGGAGCAGGGATTGAACTTTTACCTCACAGCTTCACCTTACAACCACAACATTTGAGCATTGTCCCATCAAGGAAGCCAGACTTGGAAAACAGCAGATTGGTTTCAGTGCATGATCCATAGAATCTCTGTACACATCAAGATTTCTTTGAGAAGAACACAGGAAAAAAATAAAACACAGAACATTGCTGATGGATTTATGAAACTATGGAGAAACCTGGTCATGTCTGGGGAACATTTCAGAGTTCAGTAAAAGAATTATTAAGTGTTGTAAACCACTGTCCCAGCAAATTGGATACAAATAAACTGGACAAGGACTGCTCTGCCAGTGCTTTTACTGCAAATAAAGTTCAGTAAAACTTTCAAGAATGTGGCTAGCTGGATGATTCAGGAGAGTCTGTTTTAAAACAGGGGAAGTGGGGAATATATCAAATGTTGAAGAGCACAAAGAAACCTGCATTTCCAGAACGTGGTGGCAAATATTTCTTGGCTGATGTCTCCTGTATGAGGGGTTAACCTGAAGAGAGACAGGAAAAAACGGTGGCATTGTGGGATAACTGAGGTATGATACACCAAAGGGCTGATTTCAGTGACCTATTTTATTCTGCAGAGCCAGCCTCTGAAGTAGAGATGTGTGTTTTTCCACATCCTGATGCTAATAACCCAGATGATTTCCTCCAAGCTAGCTCCATAGTCTGTTTTATGGGCACAGTACGTCCTTATCTTCCTGGAGTGATAAGACACCACCTGTTCCCCACAGTGAATTCCGGTGGAAGATGTTCTATGCCTGTATAAAAAATATGTGCATTTCCTGCAGGAAAACTGTGACTCAAGTTTAAGGACTGAATCTTGAAAAATAGAATTTATTATATACCTGCATGGGTTTCTTGCTGCCTTTTGCAAGACTTAATTATTCCCAGATGAAGCAATGGCTCCACAAAAATTAATGACTGCTTCTACTTCTGTATAGTGACAATTCTAGTGTTTCTCTCTTCTTGTTTCTAACACAGGTGAAGCTTCCTTTTCTTCATGTAATGATGAGTCTGACTTCTTGTGAGACACTTTCATCACAGCAACAACACAAAAAATGTGAGTTGTATCCAGATAGTGCAATACCTCTCCTGGCACCTTGGATCTCTCAGATAACTTCCAGAATTGAGAGGAAGCATAAAGCATTCTCCTACACTGGGAAGTGCTACATTTTCCATGTTCTCCATGAGCTCACTTCTTCATAACCTCCACTCTGTCCATCAGACTTGGGTCTGTGGTGCAGAAGTTGATTGACCCCTCCTGCCCCTGATTGACCCCTCTCATCCCCCCCTGCACCACGAGCTCATTTTTAACAGCCTCCCCTCACATTTTCAATCCTGCTCTGGGCTGCTAAAGCATCTTTCTCATGAGGACACCCCTTAACAGGATTAAGCAGCTATATTAAATCCAAATTGAATTGTGGACTCGTTGTGCCCACATTTGATTCTATTACAGATTGTATTTGTTTCATTTCATTATTTACTGCTAGAAAATGAACAACTCCCTTTTAGCAGCAGGCATCAGACTTATGGAGCTGAGGCCCAGCCTGCCTAATCAGAGTTAGCCAAGCTGCAGACTCCAGAGACAATAACATGTCTCTAAACAACCACTTAGATGAGAAACCAATAGATCATTTTTATATACTTGTGTTTGAAGTGCAGGTCAGGGGACAAAATTGATGGTAGTTAGAAAACCAGTTCACTCTAAAAAAATAGATATAGATAAATTAATAGAGCCAAAGATTTGGATTATATTTTAATTTGGTAAAATCAATACCTCCGTCATATTTCTGGAAGGAGAAGGCAAAGACTAATGAAACTGACACAATACATTTTCTGTAATGCTATTGAGGTGTGAATTAGAAAGAAAAATGTTGGAAGTGTCTATAACTCATACATAACATATATGAATTCCTTCATCAGCTTTTACTGACTTGTTTATCGCTGAAATCAATACAGCAAACAAACAAATATTTTCAGTATTCTCCTGGCCATTCCAAACAGTGTCTAAATGTAGCATGTGTCGAACCCTCCAAAACGTTGCAAAGCTGCAAAATAATACATATTTAACCTTGGAAAAGCATACCAGCTGCTTTTAAAAATACAATATTTCTATGAAGTGAACACTAAGAAAAGTGGTAAATTGACCCAACATCAATTGAACTATAAAATCAATCTTTGTTGGTGTTACAAGAAGTTTTGGTCAAGTTCCAGCTTTATATGAGTGATTTTACTCAAAAGTTTTAACTGGAAAATGACAAGGACCTGATGCATCCCAGGAAATTAACCCCTTCCTGGCTCAGGAATCTGCTGGTTACTGATGGGACCTGCAGAACAAGCTTTGATCAAAGCAGTGTTAGGGTTTGATTGGAAAAAAAAAATCCAAACTGAGTTTCCCAAGCATTAATTAAATGAAATTAAACAATCCATATTGTTGCAGGTTTCAGATTTGCTGAACTCTGGTTGCCATGCCAAATGCCTTCCATTGCAACACTGGTATATTGCATTTTTTTTTTTTCCTGAAGGAAACTATGAGTTGGATGCTAAGGATGAAGGGATGTAGCACATATAAAGTATTTCCATCGTATTGGATAGTGCCTGGTACTCTCCTGATGCAGGTTTTAAAAATTTTAAAAGGATGTAGGCAATTTTAAAGCTCATCATGATTTATGAAAGCTGTCTTAACAGATAATGATGATGTAAACTGTGCAGTGCTCCTTACAGCTCAGTTTTATGGATGTGAGGTGTTAGCAAACACTGATAAGGGAGTTGGGAGCAGGAAAGCTCTAAAGTTGTTCCCATTTAGATTTTATCCTGCTATGTTATCCTGAGGAACAATCCCCACACATTTACATGGAGAGGATCAGGAAATCCTTAGGCTGCTGATCTCCCTTGACCTCCCTCCTTCCCCTTGGGCATGTGACAGTCACCTTCAGGGCTGTCTGCTGTCACTGCTGTCTGCTGAGCTCAGTCCCAACCCTGACTTACACTATTGGGATCTTTTCCTTTCAGTCCTGTTCCTAAAACATGAATTTAGTTGTCTGAAAGAGAACTTTGGGAGCTTGTCTATGATTCCTGAAAGGTCCATGCAGTTGTAATCTTAACAATAAAACATTCACAAAGCGGATGGGAAGAACAATGTGCAAAGCATTAACATCCCTGCAACTACATCTGTGCAGAGGACCCTCTATTTGTTCATGCAAAATATGTGATTGAGCTAAAAGCTTGTGGAAATCCATCCACACACAATTATGTGAATCAAAGCTCTGAGTTTCAGTAAATGCCCTTTTAAGTCACTTCTCAGAATTCCACAGAAGTCAATTGCTTGAAAAACTTAAGGAACGAGAATAATGTCAAGAATCTTTTCCTTTCTGCAATGCATGTCTTTCTAGAAGGATTCAGCTTTAAAAGTCTCAGTAGATTTGGGATTCATCCCATCAGGAAAGAGGAATAAGAGGGTGACCTGTGTCTACTGCTCCTGCAGAAAAGTGCAGCATTTACAACTTAAACCACTATCTCTGCTAATCATCTCTAAGTAAATCAATAATTGAGTCCTTTGAGGAAACATAATGGTATCTCTGCATTTTTTTGCTACTGATAAGGCAACAAACCCTTGAAATGCATAGGTACAACCCATGTTTCAAGCTCTTTCAAACAATCAGCGCATGAATAGAAATCAAACTTTGAAATTCACTAAGAATGAAATTTCATCCCTGTGCAGAAGGGCTGGCACGGTGACATTTCACTTCCCTGAGCTCTCAGAAAGCTTCAAAACAGTGCTTTAAAGGCAATTCTGCATTGCACAGGGTTTGGGCAGGCCTGCTCAGCAGTGAATTTTATCCATTGTGAATTACATGTGAGAGGACTTTGATTTTTCACCTAAGAAGAGAAAAGGACTAAATGAGTAGACCAAATGATTCATTTCATGTAGATATCTTACTTGCAATCAGCACTTATTGTCTCTGGGGCCTGTAAAGGACAAAGCAGGGATTGGTATCCTGGAAGGAGCTGTAGACATTTGTACATAAAAAGTGAAAAACAAGAGGAAGAAGAGATTGGGGGAAGGAGTATTCAGAGAATTGGATTTTTTTCCCAATTCAATGGCAAGGAGAAAGTCTACTGAAACAACAAATGACAAAATGGTACCTGTGTATGCTTTCACAGGAGTTACAGAGCCACAGCTGTGGAGGAAGCACCCCAAACTTCTATTAAAGGGGTGTTATACACCATAAATAAGTAAAGCTTATTTTTCTATACTGAAGCTTGAAAAATATAAATATTATGTGCTATTCTGGGCACTAGTAAAATTGCTTAGAGGTTTGAAATTGAAAAGGTGCTCTGAAGGAAAATCTTAAATACTCTGGAGGTTTGGACTTTGGGTTATGAGGAGGGATTAGCCTGTGCTGGCCTCTGAAGCCTGAGGAAGAAGTGAGGTAAAATGGGAGATTGTCAGGGAGGTGAACAAAATCCTGAAATGAACAGATTGAAGGCAGTAAGCTGTTTAAGATAGCAACTAATTTGAAAACAAGATGCTAGGGACTAAAATTGGGATGGGATGGGTGGGTGCACAGGCAATTCAGACAAAATTACCTCACAGAAAAGAGCCTTCAATTTGGCATGGATGGGAAAAGTCAGCCACTGAAGCATGTGTGTTGGGGAGGGGGTAGAGTGCAAACCCACTGTGAGAAGGAACAAGATGTATTTTTGGACAAGGATGAAACTCAAGGTTACAGCCACTAATTGGATTTTGGAGGATATGCTGATATTAGCTACTTGTAAATTGGTTGATATTTTCTGGGTTTGTGAGGACAGGCTTTAACAGAGTGATGTTTTCTCCCAGCAGTTAATGTTGTTGAGTCCTTAAGCTGTTTGCAGCGTCAGCCAGAGCTTGTGAAGGTTGGTGGAGCTCCTTCCAGAACAACAGCAGCAACAGCCTTGAGATGAGGCTTCTCTGGTAGAAACTATGGGAGCTTTACAATTTCCTCAGTTCTGTGGGTAATATTGCTTTTTGATTAGCAGTAAGCCTTTTAGGTGAAGGAGGGCTGTGGCAGAATACTGCTTCTCTAAGCCTTTTCTTGTCCCAGCCCAGGGCTGAGTGCCCTTGGAGCCTCCCTTCCTCGATGATTTGCTCAGGAGTCCCTGATGGCCTTAACTCATTCTGCTCACGCCCGCGCTGCTGCTATCAAGATTTCTAGACATTGGCATAAAGTTTAACCTTCAGATCTTAAAGAGTCATAGACTAGATTTCTGTGACATTTGAAATCAATATAAGGAACAGTGATATTTGCTTCAAAGCAGTGCACAGGAGGTAATTTTAAACATAAACCTTTGGAGGAGCTGCCAGTGCTAATGATCAGTGCTCTGGTACTGCACAAACACTTGCTCTTGCTGTCAGCCACGTATGGCCTGTAAGGGAGGGAAACAAAATCCCCAAAACTCCGACTACAAATTTGTAAGTTAATGAAACAGTTTCATTAACTCCCCTGCCACAGGGAATGGTGTTTTACCTGAGTAAGCCTAATATATTACATGCAGAAAAGCGCTGTGGTAAACATATACCCAAGCCAGCATGTCACAAGGTGATACCTTGATTTTATTTCCCAGCTTACAAATACAGTGGAAAATAATGCTGTGGCTGCAGTCCTGAAAGGCAACAGTTGAATTTAATGTGAGCAGTGACCACCCAGTCCTTCTGTAAAGACATCTAGAAGTAGAAACATGGGTGTTTCTACTTATTTTGTCCCCTGGTGAAGAAAAGCAGCTCTAGACTCACATAAATCAGCTAGCTGGCTTGGTTTATAGTGAATTCTAGTACAATCTTTTCCTCAAGGAATGAATGGACAAAACGCATCCATTTTAGATAGAATGTACTTTCACAATATGATTAAGACCTGCATGACTTAATAGTTTATCTTTTCCTGTTTAGTTTGTCTTTCCCATTTAATATAGTGCAGAGTAGGGATGAAACTGCTAGAATGCATAATCTGGCCATTTCCATCCTTTAAACATTTCAGCTTTTAAAAGTCATCTTGACTTTGCATCAATATATTTTGCTTTGAAAATTTCTTCAGAATTTCTTCCTAACTAAGCTTAGCCTGCCACTGCTGAATTGTATTCCGTTTAATTCACTTTACATGCATTTTTTTCCAGAAATAAAAATTATGTTTTTTACTCATGTTGAGTGGCATTTGCCAGTCTGTTGATTAAATCAGAATTATTGCCATAATCGGGTGTTACCTACTATGAATCAAGATCAAATTGACATTCTGTGAGATGTATTATAAAAAATGGAAATGAAGAAACTCACTGTCCCAATTTATATTAAGTAACAATTCAGAGTGTTACAGTCTAGCCCTGAGGAGTGTAATTAAGTGACACCTCTTTTATAAAACTATTTTTAACTTTGTAACAGAATTTATTTTAAGGTAGAGTTGCTAAACAGATTAGCAAATTGACTGGAGCAAAGGTATGCAAATATTATAACTGTGTTTTGCTACAAGGGAGACCAATCAACCACACTTTATTAACAAGATCCACAGCACACCAGAATGGTCTCTGCTTTTTTATTATTTTATTTTATTTTATTTTATTTTATTTTATTTTATTTTATTTTATTTTATTTTATTTTATTTTATTTTATTTTATTTTATTTTATTTTATTTTATTTTATTTTATTTTATTTTATTTTATGGGTTATTTTGCTTTGTCTTGAGACATGAAGCCTGTGATTCTGCTTCACCCTCCCAAGTCAACTGCAGTGTGCAAAGACCTGAGCCAGAAAGATCTGTGCACGTCTTCATCCACCCAATAGATAGAACCAGACATTCTTGCAGTGATGAATTTTTCCTCACAGAAATCAATAGAAATGTATTTTATCATAATCCTAAAATCAATATTAAATAACTAAGCCAAGCTTTTGGAAAAATAAAGTCCCAGACTATAATTTTTTCCTAAATCTAAGCTTTGAAATCAGTTAAATCCATGGTATGCCCCAATACATTTTATGACCATTTGAACCACTGCTTTTATATTTAACACCGTATTTTGTTCTAGGAAAGGGTAATAAATATCTCTCCAGCACTAAAGAAAGCCAACAGGGGACACTGGTTGTTTGGAGTACATTCCTTCAAAGCATTTTTCTTCACATTGCTGGAGGAACTAAATTAGCTGGGAAAACTCAGACTAACAACCAGTTATCCATCATGGCTCTTTGTGACCTCATATCATTGCACACAATTGTTTTACAACATGAAAGGCCAACAGGACGTGCTCCCAGGGGCAATTCTGCACTGGAAAACATCAGATAGGTGGCATTTTATGGCTGAGTCTAAGTAGTTCAACGTGGCTAATAAGATGTGGAGGTGTGCTAAGGTAAATGGCAAAGGCTGGGAAGGGCTGGGAAGAAACCAAACCCCATTTCAGACGATTTAAACAAGCAACAGTGCCCATCTTTGTTGCACCCAAACCTTAAGGGTCTTTTCCAACCTAAGTGATTCAATTATTCAGTCATGGGTCATAACAGAGAGCTACTTGTGAGCCAAAGAATGCTGCAGGAAACTATTTTGAGGCTGAGCGTTGTGCAGTGATGAGCATCTGCCAGCCAGAAAGATGCAGCTTTGTGGACACCTTCCCAAACAGGCTGCAACAACATTGTGAGCACTGCTACAGCAAGTGAAGTAAAAACCTTGCACAGCAGGGAAATATAGACAGGTTATGGGAGGATCCTGAACTCTGCTCAGACAGTGAGCAGGAAAGGGCTGGAAAATTAAACTACTGTTCCAGGCTCTGAAATTTTTCTTCAGCTTTTAGTGTAAGTTTATGCTCCTGGAAATGGGAATATCTGAGTGTCAGATTCATCTGGCCATGTAACACTGTCAGGTCTGCAGTGCTGCAGAGAAAAAGCCTCCAGGATGGGTTTAGGGTTGCACAGAGTTTCCCTGCAGGAAGAACCCCAAAGCTGCCTTTGAGATGCTTTGGCTGATATATCTGAGTAGTGAAGCAGTGGAAGCATGGAGAACATAATTCTGAGCTGTGTTTAGGGGATCCCACAGGGGTGCACTTTTCCCATAGCACAGGCAGGTCCAGAACTTCACACTGACATGGAGAAGTGGTGACCTGGTATCTTGCACCCTGTTTCAAATGCCCTTGTGAAGATGTCACAGAACTGATTCATGGTAGATAAAATGCTCTGGCATCTCTCCTGAATTGACCCTACATGGGGAATGATGAGATGGAGAAGGGGGTGGGGGGAAATTGCTCAGAGGACATGGTCCTCCCCAGGTTACATGACACAAATACTCAGATGTCAGGTCTGTGGTGCCTACATCCCTTCTTCTGCACACCAAGTTCCTCAGGAAGGCTGTAGCTTCAGTGAGGAAGAGCAGGAAATGCCACCTTCCCAGCACATCATGCACAGGACTGTTCTGTATTCTGTAGTATTGTTCCTAAACTCTGGGACAAAATAACATCTCAGAGGATTCCTTAGTGAGGCACAGACTTAAACCCTGGGGCTGCACCAGAAAAGCGAGGACACCTGTTGGGCCTCTTGGTATCTCATGCTGCAAGAGCAGGTGGGACTTGTGGTGTCTGAACTCAGCCAGGGCCTGCAAGGGAAGGCCAGGAGTGACCACAGCCTCGGGTGTGCTGCAGCCTGCCCTCCAGACCTGCTGCATGTACACTGATGGCTGCTGGTGGCAGGGGCCAGTTCCAGTTTTGTCCCTGAGAGTCAACCTGGGCATGGTAAAAATAGTCTGAAAAATAGTTTGCGAAAGTAAAAATACCTCAAAAATCCCACCCACTCCTTTCCTCAGGCTACTGGCTGAATCCCAGCACTAGCAGCAGGGAGTTTTCCAGGACTGACTCCCCATCAGAGCTTGCACAGCCAGGCAAGGATTGCACATGGCTCAGCACTGGGATGTTTGGGCCACTACATTTCCTCTGTGAGGGAATCCAAAGCAGGATACAATGGATTCCCCTTCACCCTTTAGTACTGACAAAGGGATGGAAAATACAGTGCAAGTTAGTCTCTTGGGTGGCAATTGTTGGTCTGTTTTCACTCCCAAATGACTTTGCTGAGCTTTGAGTCTCCCCAGCAGAGCAAACCTCTTTTCTGGTCAGTGCCTTATGTGTGGGGATGTAGAACATGGCTTTGTGTGAGTTCAGAGCACCCTTTTACAGCACTTGAGATGCGTAGATCTTCCTGTTTCACCTCTTCCTATCTTGTCGTCATCGCAAAGCTCCAGCCCATCTCATTATCAGCTGTCAAGAGATTACTATTTGCAGACACAAGCTGTTCGAGGAAAGAATATGAGGGGGTGGAGGGGGGAAGCAGGGAATTCTGCCAAAGAGTGGCCAGCAAGACATCTGACAGACCAACATCCCCTCTCCTGTCTGCTGTGGCCTGAGCTGCCCAGGCAGGAGATGGATGTCAGGACTGACATCAGGCCCTGTGCCTGCTCCTTTCCCCAGTGCCACCTCCCCTCTGGGCTTCACCCAGCTGCAGAGCCAGGGTCCCTCCTCCGAGCTGCCAGACTCTCTGAAGGAATGTGCCATTTCCAGTACTGTTGTTGATGATTGTGACCCCAGGGATGGAGGTAATTTAAAGCCAAAGCACAAAAGCTTGTGGAAAGCGGTGGCAGCATTAGGACTCGGCTTAGGTGAGGAATTGGTAGCAGATGCGGATTTCAACCTCACTTATGACTGAGCCATAAATAACTTTGTTCTCATAGATCAGCTAGCTGAGAGTCAAACTAATTCTGGAGGAGATGCTTTCCCAGGAAAATGCCTTACTGCTCCTCCCTGATGGATACTCTTTGGACTTGGACAAACATATCCAACCTACATTTTTCCTTTTAGTTCAGATCACACCTTTGTTTCATTCATGTCTTCATACAAATACATCAATGGCACCTGGGAGGGGTTAGTGCCCAGAATACAAAGCTGAGGGCTCCAGACTCAATTTCCCTGGCCATGGGCAGGACACTAAATTCAGTTTCTGATTTTCATGCAAGCAGTTCTTTGTCCCTTGGCTCTCATTATAGGGAGTAAAACAGAGCTGGGGCAAACACAGCACTGTGGGATCAACAGACAGGACAGGGACAATAATATAGTAAATTCTTGAGCTTTTACATATCTTGTGGGAATTTATTTTAATTTGTGTTTTGGCTGTTCAGTGGGGCAGCTCTGCTTACTGACCTGAGCGCCTGCAGATGTTCCTGACCACATCACCAGCACCTGAACCTAACTATGATGGGAAGCCACCATCTCTTTAAAAGACATCTCTTGGAATAATTAGCCTTCCTCTCTCCCAAATGTCTTCTCTTCAGCCTGTTCCACACCCAGAAAGGTTTTGTACATCTCAACAGTAATGGGCTATGGAAAAAAATTACCCAGAATGGCAAAGTTCACCTGGGAATTACTAAAAGATTTGGTCCAATTATTGGTATGAAAAAGGAGTGTAATACTGTGATAACACAGATGCCTTTATTCATTTTTCCCCCTCAACTTTCTACACAATTTACAGGGTTTTAAATCAGGATGGAAGGTTAGAGATGGGAGCTTGTATCCCACATGCTCAGTATGCCACTGAAACTCAGAAAAACAAAGAAAATATTACATAATGGATAAGGAATATAAAGAGAATAGTAAGAAAAATAATATGAAGCCTTACCTCAAATGTATGCACAGTAATAGCTGCTCTGTCTTAAAGAAAACTAGAAGACATTCATAGAGGGGCAACAAAAATTATTTGGGACACTATTTGGGAAAATGTTTCTTATGAAAAAGGTTATGCTGGGTCTGTTCACCTTAGAAAGGAAACCAGTGAAGGAGAATATGATAAAGACATATTAAATGTCGTCTGCTGTAACAGCAGTAGCTGAAAAAAAACTCAAGTAAATTGTAATGCATCAATTTCCAGACTGATGAAATAAAACTCTTTTCACACAGGAGATAATTAAACCATAGAACTCTCTGCTGCAAGGCACTGGGAAGGTCAAGCACTCGGGATTTCTGAGTCTGAGGAGGCTCCTCAGACTTACAATAGATAGCATTCATGTGTTTTAAGATATTAGCATCTGAATTTCAAGGAACAGATTAGGAATTGTCTTTCAGGGATAAGAATGGGGAGTGCTGGCCTGTGATTTCCTGCTTGTCTTTGAGACATGTCCCTCTGCTGTTGCTAGAGTGGCTTGGTCACCTGCCCCATGGGAATGAGGCTGATGTCCCCTTGTGGGCTCAGATCACTGTCCATGACATCCAGTCATGCTGGGGAGCCTGGGGACACCAGGGAACGAGCCCTGAGATTTCCTAAACCTCACAGCACCTCCCCAGGTGCTCCTCCATTTGGTCTGACTGCCTCCCCACATGAGCTGGTCCAGGTCTTTTAAATTCAGTGTTGATACCCACTGACTCACACACTGAGCTGGCACCTTTGCACCTTTCCTGCAGCACCATGGACCAGCTATGCCTCACTAAATTTCATTAACAAACAAACAAAAATAAAGGCTAAGTTTAGCCTTTTTTCAATATGTGACACTGTGCTTATGTGCATGAATTTGAACTATCTGGAAGGAGTATGGCCAGAAGTTGAGGTGTCTTGGCTTTCACTTGGGTGGTGTTGGGGCTCTTCATGGACTTTGTCTGAAATCTCAGCATTTCCCTGTTTATCCATGATTACCAGAGAAATTCCTTTTCATTCACACAGAATCAGTCCTGCCACAGGTCTTTCTTCCTGATGCTTTGCTGTCTTGGGTTATACATTTGCTGAAGGGGAGATTGTGTTACCCTGCTTTTCAGATGGAAACCCCACTTTAGGAAAGATTGTCTTCTTCAATTTGGTTTGGAAAGTGAAGATTCTAAAGAGCAATACAAAACATTTCTCTATACATAATTTTGGGGTTATGCTCGTGCTTTAATTCCATACTTATGTAAGTGGGCTGGCCTTTCCCAAGGAGTGTGGAAATGGCTTGAAAAATGTCATAAAAGTTTGAAGGTTGCAGGACATTGTATTAGGAAGGTGATCAAGTCCTAGATCTCACTGTGTGCAGGAAAGGGTACAAGTGCAGTTAAGTCTGCATCCCTTTGTCTGTGACAGCATCTGTGCTCGACATAATGTGATTTAAAAACATCTAACTCTCGTCTTCCTGGCTACGTTCCCTGAAAGACAAGTTAGTTATTAATTTTTGACACCAGATGTGAATTGTCATGCAATGCAGCTTTTTCTGTTCAAGCAGTGCTCAGTGGTGTTAGGGCTGGCCTGGAGTTTACCTAAGAAAGGGTAGCAGAGACAGAGCTTAACTTCCCTGCACTTAGGAGGAAGAGTATGGCTGAAGGAAATTATGCTCAGATTGGAGACCCCTTCAAAGTGTTCCTCTATGGAACACAAAGGATTTTATCCCCAGGCATCAACATCCGTCCTCTTTTGGGCTAGTAAGACACATGGCATGCAGGCATATCTGAATAAACATGCCTTAATCAAATGTGCTGGAGATGTGAGGAGCCACAACAGCAACTCCTTAGAGCTACTGCAGTGCTCCTGTCACCAAGAGTGAATTCCTACAGCAGCTGCAGCCATCAGTCCTCTCTGCTCATGATGCCAGGTCAGCTATCTCTGCAGAAGGCAGATTTGGGCCCACAGGCACAATAAAACACATATTCCCAGAGAAAGTCATCTTTCTCTGCTCAAGCAAAAAGATAGGGACAGCACGCTGGCAGGAAGGGTGTGAAAGAACTGATATCTGCAGGAATCCCAGGTTTAATTCTATAAGGGATTCTTGCTTCCAGCTGTGAGTGAAGCGCTGCTCTGTGCTCAGTAGGCACAGGTTTCTTTGTGAGTGGACCCAACTGAGGGGTGCCAGGGCTCTGGGATGTGCTGATGGAGGGGTACCAGGATGGGATGTGCTGGTGGAGGGGTACCAGGGGTCTGGGATGTGCTGATGGAGGGGTACCAGGATGGGATGTGCTGATGGAGGGGTACCAGGGCTCTGGAATGTGCTGATGGAGGGGTGCCAGGGTGGGATGTGCTGATGGAGGGGTACCAGGGCTCTGGGATGTGCTGATGGAGGGGTGCCAGGGCTCTGGGATGTGCTGATGGAGGGGTACCAGGGCTCTGGGATGTGCTGATGGAGGGGTACCAGGGCTCTGGGATGTGCTGATGGAGGGGTGCCAGGGTGGGATGTGCTGATGGAGGGGTACCAGGGGTCTGGGATGTGCTGATGGAGGGGTACCAGGGCTCTGGGATGTGCTGATGGAGGGGTACCAGGGCTCTGGGATGTGCTGATGGAGGGGTACCAGGGGTCTGGGATGTGTTGGTGGAAGGCAGCTTCCCAGACTTGTTAGAGTTAATGGACAGAGGAAAGCTCTGTCTAGGCTCTTGTAGAGGATGATTGAATGTAGGATTTTGCTGTTCCCAACCAGCTGAAGAGGAAATACAGGAAGACTAATCTGTCTCCTTAGGCTAAAGTTAGCATTTGGGTGTACTCCATCCTGTGCCATTAAATTCCCATTTAAAATCAATTTTTTGGGACCAGGATTTCATTATCTCTTCATCAATAACCTTCTGTGCTTCATCAGTTTCTTCAGTCTGCTTTGCAACCTCTCATCAAAATCTGTTTATGACCAATAGTCACAAAACTTTATAGGCTGCCTAGGTACCTAGATTTTTTGTTTACCCTCTGGAACCACAGAGAATTCTCATATTGAATCATAATAGGAAAATAGAAAAGACAAAACTGGTTATAACTTACCATCTGAAAGAAGAAACAGTAAGAAGTTAAGACCAACAAGCCAATTTTGTTCCAAGTCTTACCAATTTGATTTTTTTCCCCACTTACTTCAATTATATTTTAAGGAGAAGTCAGCATGACCTGTAATTTGGGTTGTTTTTTTTTAAAAAAAAAATATTTATATTTTATTTCAAACCTGAATAGTTTAAAACAAGAGTTTTTCTCAAAAGGTTTTGTAATTTAATCTCTTGACATTCCCTGTCAGGAAATATTTCACTGAAAATTTTTGGCCAGTTGAATTACCAGTGATTCAATGCCTAATTTTCTAGATGTTTCCATGTGTACTTCAAACTAATGGATATTTTATGGTAGGTGTAGTGCACCTTTAAATTTATTAATACAAAAGTTTGAGATATATCTAGTTTTGTCCAAAAGCAAAACAGTGCTTTTGAACACGAAAAAGCAGAAAGAACATGAATTTATTACCATAAATTCTTATGACTCTTGTGCTGCATTTGTCATACTGATTTTTCCATTTCAAATACTGAAAAAGAGGCAGCTGATAATTACATGGATTTATATATATTGTGTACCCTTTTAAAATATGGTGAGCACACAAACTTGCATTGCTCTTTATCAGAGGACCTGTAATTCAACATAAAGGTTTGGCTGCAAATAATATTTTAAAAGTTCATTTATGGGTCCAGTATTTCAAGAAAGATTTAAAAATGCCTACACAAATAAAAGCTAAGGAATTGTGTCTTCCCTGTCACCTGTGCTAAGGGACTGGGAATTGTGGTTTCCTTTCTGATGAGGTGCTGCTCCTCTGAGCTGTGCTTTGAGAAGACATAACTGGGAGGATGGTGACATGGCTAAAGACTTAGTCTTTTAAAATTTCTCTTTGTAGTCACATGGATGGGACTGGCATATGGTAATTTATGAGCTAAGGTATATAGAGCCTGGTTTTTGTCCTCCTCTGGGATTTTCAAGATCATACAGTGGATTTTATTTGCAATTACCTGCCTTTCCCTTGTCCTTCTCTCTTTTATTTTTTTTTTTTTTTGCCAATGGCATCCTAAGGAGGAACTGATAAAGTTTCACACCAGAATTCTGCAATAATATTAATTTGTTTTGTGTGAGAAGGAATGGGAAAATAATGACAATTATTATGCAGAGGTGCAATCTCTTTCTCCATTACGAGGGGGAAAGACAATTTTAGGAGAGCATACTTGCCACTGGCTAATTCTGCACAGTATCCCAGCAGAGTCCCTAGAGAGGGCTCTGTGCCACTTGTGGAGGAGTGTGCAGGAGGCAGAAGTGTTGGACGGGGTGTCTGTGACCTGTGAGCTCTGAAAAACCAGCACTGACACCATCCTGGCTTTGCCATCCATGCTGACACGGCCTCGGAGTCAAGTGTGGATTGGCACAGGGAATTTCCAGCGTGCAGCAGGGTTTGTGTCTCAGGGACTCACCTGACTCCAACCCTGGGGACCTTGTGCTACTGCAAGGAGGGAGAGGAAGGTGCTGGATGTGGAGTGGGACTGAGAAACCATCGGACACTGATGTGGGATCTGCTGTCCATCCTCAGCAGTTCAGCCATCTGTAACTCCAGACATCACTTTTCACTTTGAAGACAGTCCTTCAGAAACCCTGCAGGCTGAAGTGTCCAAATCATCCCAGCCTCTTCTCTGCTTTTGTGTTGATTTACAGTCTTGGGCCACTGATAGTGACAACAATTAATTATTTTTTTTAATATGGAAATCACAATTACTTTCAAAAAGTAGGAAGTATCATTGAATTTTCTCTGGAGGCCTTTCCCTGGTGGAAAAAAGATATAATAGTCCTTAACAGCTCCTAAAAAACTCCTGATGCTTTTGAATTAATTGCCAGGGGTGAAAGTGGTTGAGCTACTTGAGAGTCCATAGAAGCTGACAATTGCTCTCTGTGAAGAATTAAGGATGAATATAATTTTGGTACAGTGGGATGTTAATGTTATCTTTCACAGTCAATGGGGACCTAAGGTCATGAAGGAACAGCGTCCCTGTCACTCACTGATTACAGGAATTCTTTGAAGAATCCAATATCCCCAGCCAAGAGCTGGGGTGGAGAATATCTTGAATAGAAGTTAACACTGTGTGTTCTAGGGGAATTCTTGGGTCAAACAGCATGTCCATCTGAAGGTCAGGATATCTTCTCTGAAAGTAAAGCCCACGGGCTGCAAACACAAAGATGTTACCACTCACTGCCAGCCTGGAGCTCTCTACTGTTGTGAGCACTGATCCAGGGAAAGTACACTCTCACAGTTATTTCATCTGTGCATGCAAGGGCTCAGTTTTCCCTCCAAGTGCAGTTATTGCCAGCTCCATTTTGTCTTATTTGCTAAAATATGCAATGTGCTGACAGACTGTCCTGCTCTGAGCCTCTATTTGTGCTTCCCTCCATGAGCATTGCCAAAAGGTGATCTTCAGGCTTGAAAACTGTGGTTGGAAATCTTCCCTGAATCTGTTTATCTCTGTACTTTGAGGTACCAAATCTAAGCTTCAAGGCAGAAGAGCAGTCAGCTCCTCCTTTTCAGTCCAGGACAGAGGATGAGGTCACCAACACACAGCGTTTCCCTTCCCTCCATCTGCTTCTTCCCTTCACCTCCAAACCAACAAGGAGTCAAGATACATCTCCTGTTCGCTATTAAAGCATATCTACTGTATCTGGAGAGTGCTGTTGTGGCAATGAGTTCTACAAACTAAAGCTACATTATATAAATATATTCTTTGGAAAGAACAGTCTGCTGGCTTTTGGTCCCTTGCTAGCAATTAAATCTCTTTTCTGACCTTCGCCGTACAATGTGGTTTTGTATACCTCAGTTGCATATTCTCCTTGTTTTCTCTAGAAGAGGAAAAATTCTGACCTTTTAGTTTGTTTTTTCACATCTTAACCTTATTGAAAGCTGCCACCTCTCTCTCTCATGCCCTGTGATTTACACCACTCACTGTAGATAGGGAGAAGAGTGAGAAGAAACACAATGGGAAAAACAACTCTTAACATTTTGATTTAGGACAAAGATGCAGGCTCATGGACATTTTCAAACATTAATTTGTGAAGAAAGTATGGTTCTGTCCCAAGCCAGCTGAAAACCTCAGTGGCAAAGGGTACAACACAGAATAGATGATTCCTTGCAGCTAAGCTCCCCGTAGCTCTGGAAGAGACATTGCCCTGACTTTGTGATCAGTATTCTGGGAATAGCCAGACAATTCATCAAAAAATCAAAATGGAGATTTTTGGTGTCCTGACCTCCAGTTGGTGGTATAAAGTAAGTGAAAGAGCCATCAAAAGCCTGTCTGGGCCTGTTGCTGAAATGAAGTGCATAATGAGATGTAGAGAGCTCTCACCTGATCCAATCCATGCTGAAAGCAATGACACTTTTCCCCTGGCTTCACTGAGCTGAGCTGGCTGCCAAAACAGAAATTGATCTTTCTGCTCAATGGCACTATGGTAAAGAAGCCCCACACACTCACTTTGCATCGGCTGTGGGCTCTACAACATCATTTTGACAGTTTTGATTGAAAAGAAGCAGTTAAAAATGCTCTGTGAAGAAAAACTGTGAGGCAGGGTTCGATACCTCTCTGAATTCCTAACAGCTTGTAACTCACAGAGTGTGCCTCTGTGCTCAGCTGAGAAACAGCCTGGTTCTCAGGAAAAGACACTTCCATTCAACAGGAAAATATAATCTCTGCTGCAGAGATGTCTGTGTAATTCAGTCTAGGCCTCCAGAGCACAGAGGCTGCATATGTAAGCACCCTCTGCTAATTAATACTGCACTGTCACCCCACTAATTAATGCACAATAGGACAGATCTCCTGACATCTTCCAGGGTGTTACAGAATTTGGATAAAATGAAGCCACAAAAATCTGAGGAATAACAGAGACCCCTCAAGGGGGTGAACTGAAGTCAGAGACCCTGAGAGGAACTCAGGAACAGAAAATGCCTCTGAAGTTACAGAGCTGAAGATGGGTGCAGCACTCTCCCACTATAACCTCAGAGCTAAAGAAAGCAAATTTTGGGTGACATTAGGCATTTTCAGAGATCTTACTATGAATCCAACATTTCTGTTTTATACTCAAGGTCTTCTGAGTCAATCCAGCAGATCAATGGTGTTTAGTCAGTGGAAAGCCAGTGAATATTGCAAACAAATGGGTGATGAGTCTTAGATATTGAAGGGCTTGCTGGACTATGGTGGAAGATGCATAAGGAGGAGTGAGAAAATGTATTCTGGCATGTTTAGAAGATGTAGCACATGTTGGAATAATCTGTGACTTTCTTTCCTCTCAGTGCCATTATTCTAGCTGACAAAGTGCTCACTGTTATTAGGAAGCCATGAGAAGGACAGTCATCACTCAGAGCACAAACAGTGGCTGCTTTTTCTTATAAGAAAGTGGACTGGAAGGCTAAGAATAAGATGACCCTCCCTTTGTCAATCCTGAAAAGGAAATAACACAAATGGTGATGATTTGTGGCCACAGCAGCTTTGTAACACTGCCTGTGGAGCCAGAACTTCCTCCTGTGAAGGAGTCTGGACAGTGCTGTGGACATTGGTTGGTCACCTCTTTCTCTTTCAAATGGCATCAGAACCAAGGATGAGCTGAGACCCCGGAGCTCCTCACATTGATGACTTACGCAATGATTTTAATGAGTAACTTTGTGTTGATGTTAACGAGCAATTAATTGCCAGTGCGACTGGACAGTGCATACTTCTGAATTTTTGATTTTTACGTAAAACCTCTGGCTACAGGTATTTTCCTCACAAACAGAAATGCGAGGCAAGTGCTTGATACCAGCACAGAACTTTCTGGACTTGCAGATATACTGAGGGAAGATTTAACGTGAGCATACTCAGAGCCACTGACTGCTAACAAGAAGTAAAAATGCTTCCCTAATTATCCAGTGAGGTGCACCTGGAAAAACTGAAGTGCAGAAATAAAGAAAATGAAGGCACTTTGACAGTCCCTGAGTAGAGATGAGAGCTGGCATTCAAGGACAGTGCAGGGTTTCTTGCAATCAGTCAAAAAGGTATTTGTAAAGTATTTCTGAAAACACAGAGAAATAAGGACTGCAGCCTCTCCAGAAACTGGGTTACCTGAGTTGGACATTGTTCCTTTCAACTAACCTTGAAAACTGCTGAGATGGGCTCTTTTCTGTTTTCTCCCCCTCTCTTTTTGAGAGCAGCCATGGTGCAGTGAGTATGAAAAGCTCCATGGTCCAGATGTTGAGGGATCAGGTTGCAGCTGGCTGTGAGCTGTGCCTGAGCATCTCCCGAGAAGAGAGGTGTGTCTGGTGCACCCTGATCCCATGGGGATCACCCTGCCTCGGTGTCTGCAGGAAGGAAACCTGCCTGTGGGAGGGGAACAGCAGCCACAAAAAACGGGGAATATGTTCATGTGCAGCCTGCTTGTGGCCTCAGGGGATGCCCAGTAGGATTCCAGCCAAAAAAAGCAGCACCCAGCTACGCTTATCCATCCTGCCGACCCCCAGCCCAGCCCTTCCCTCTCATGCCCATGGCAGTTTCCAAGAAAAGGAAGCTGAGAGACTGAGGAATTTTTAATGCTGACAAATGTTGTCCACTGCAGGTATAATTTGTCGCTTAAAGTCATAATGGCCATTTTATATACATTTTCTTGAACCGTCATCTGTGAACAATGGGCTTTTCTGCAGAAATGCAAGCTTAACAACCCTAAGGCTTTTCTAATTTATGCCATCAAGCTGATACAGAGAATAATTTAAAAATTAACTTTCTCTTTCCCTCTGGTTCTCACCCCAGTACAGTTACTTCAAGCAGAGACCTCAGAGTGGAAACTCAAAATGCAGCTGCATCCTGCATCTTCAGTGCCTGTAGCTCTGTCCTCGATTTCCAGAATTAACTCAAATAAATTATGCATTTCTACATGCTTACCCAGGAAATGTCTGCACAGTGACACTGCAGAGTCACTCAGAAGAGGAAAAAAATCTGACACTGTAGTTCTGTGGATGACAGCTATTTTTTGCCTTTTGGATGATACATTGCCACCTGGAATAATTTACTAAGAAGGAAAGTAATGAAATTACTTGAGTGCCAGACAAAGAGGGGAAAGAAAACAGAAGAAAGAAAAGGAAAATTCCCATCAACATCACACTATAGAGCAATGAAAATGCCTCCCACCTGCAAACTTCTCAAAGACATTTCCATGGAGCCTGGGCTGCTAATTTGGCTTCTATTTGTGGTGTCAAGAGCTAGAGTTGTTGAAAGGAGATAGACATGAGTTTTAGGGAGGCAGTATTATAAACACCCTTAGGAAACTGCAGCAGGTGTGAACATTAATATTATTTTCCTCAACCCTGAAACTTGTTTCCTTTGCACACAAAGCACAGCTTTCCCTCTAGTCTGCACCATGCTGTCTCTGTGCTGGTTTTGAACTCCAAGGATCATCAGAAGGCACAGCTGAGCTGGCTAAAATCCTTCTGTGTAGCTGTGCCAGGTGTGTGGAGGGAGCGGTGATGGCTCTGCTTAAAATTAGGTTTAAATTGCTCCTTTCCCATGTGCTGACTATTATTCACAGAGACTTACATTTGTCCTTGTCAGGGAGAGCCCACACATGCTGTGGACTTCTTCTGGATCAGTGTTCAATGCAAAGCCCTTTTGGATGAACTGGCTGTAGCTTTAGAGAAAGACATACATTCATCTCCACATCAGACTGGCAAGTTTTATGCATTCATACATTAATTTGATTCACAAATATACACCTTTAATTTTCTTCTGATCTTCTTTCTCTGCTCACCTCCAAAATCTGCCTTTTTGTGGATGATATTTTTAATCCCCCTCTTTTTTTTTTTTCCCCTCCTTGCTAATTTCTTCTGATCCTCAAGCAATGACTTTCATTTTCTCCTTTGAAATCATCATGATCTGGCCTTGTGGTGTTTACTCATGCACCCTCTTCAGTTTTCCTATAAATAAATATTTTGCAAATATGACAGCACGGAAGGGTATTGGAAAGAAATCAGAGTCCAGCACAAAAGAGCAGATGTCCCTGTCCTGCTGAAAAAAAACCTCCAAAAACATCCTGGGCTGTGAAAACTGAGCCTGTACAGCCAGTGAGAGCCAACACAACAGCACCTTTATTGTTCAATATCCGTATTCTGTGTATTTTAGAGCAGGGACACAAATCCATGCCACCTACAAAGGAGAAAGCAGTATTTGTTTTCACCTGCTCTACCCTTGCTGTAGGCACCAGGTGAGCTGAGCAATCCTGGCACTCCTGGGGATGGAGAGGGAGGAGGCAGAGGTGGGAAGTGGTGACTGACCTGGCCTGCTGGTCCAGTCCCAGCTTCTCCCAAAGCCTGGAAACTTCAGGTGGTGCAGGGAACAGTGTGAGCTGTGTGAGAGAGCTCCAGCTCCTGTCAGAGCCTTCACACCTGGGTACTGGTGAGCCAGAGCTGGGAATTTCTCAGGTTTGATGGTTTGAAATCTGTAGAAAAATCAATGATAGTAAGAGGGCCCCTGAAAATAAGAGGACTGCTGATCTCACATCTACCCTTTCATATTTTTTTTCCACATGAGGGCACTTTTCTTAACTACCTGCTCTAAAACAGAAGCTTTACTACAGCTGTGACCAGATGATCATGAGCAAGTGAGGTCTGACACTCAGGATTAGCAGAAGAAGCCACCACAATTCCCATCCTGCAGCTGATGAGGTGTGTAGGATGTCTGTCCCCTGCAATCCTGGTTGATGACCAGCACAGAACTTGTGAAATAACCAGACAGCCATATGGTCAGCCAAGAAATTATGTAAATATTTTTTTCTGAAATATCCATAGGACAATGACTCTGTTTTTTGCACGTGGCTTCATTTAGGAGTTCTGCCCTGGGTATGTGGGTGTACACAACATACAAACCCTGCTGGGCAAAGGTTTTGCTGTGATTTGAGCATGACAAGCTGAGCATACATTAGGGATGGAAGATTCTATGGCCTAATCACGCTCCTATCTTCCATCCCAGATGGGAAGGAGGTGTCTTTCCTGTACCTGCCTCTATCTCTGGACTATGTCAGTACATCTTAAGCAGAAATGGAGATGTGCTGAGTATACATCCATAGAATAAACTGCATTTTTTTCCTTTTTTCAATTCCCGAAATAAGGTCGAGAAATTATCTTTCTGTGCATGGACTTTCTGCAAGCTGGCAAAGAGGCTAAATTAACTGCATACATTATTCATTGCAAATTATTCACTCTATGCAGCACATACTGATTGTTTAGAAAATTCATTCTTTCTGTCCTAGAAATGTCACTGGCTGTAACTCCTTACCTCATCATTGACAAATTCTGTTGATTGCTTGACTAGTTGCTTTAACTAATCCAGGATTATGGTTTGCAAGAATAATAATAGCCACTTCTCTATCACTTTGCACATGAGGATCCCAAACTGTGATTTCAAAATGCTAATTAATCCCTGGAGCACCTGGGAGATGAAGTATTCCTATCCTTACAGCAGATTTGTGGCCCTTGAACCTTGTTGGGATGTGGAAAGTCATTGTGCTGACTCACACAAGCTGCTAGGTCAGGTGGGTCTCATTAGCTCCAACCAGCCTAGAGAAAAAGCCAAGTGTTAAAAAGAGAGGGGGAAAAAGAAAGGAAAATAAGAAAGGGGAGGTGGGAAGGGTGAAAGAATCATAGGCTATGTTTGGTTTCAGAGTCTTGTTCTTAGTGTAATTGTTGAGGTATCTGAATAAATTGCAGTTAAATGGCAGTGAGCCCTTCCAGCTGGACTCCCTAAACTGAATCTATCAGGCCTTTCTTTACTTGTTTTTCAGGGTGTGTGTCCTGACTTGCCTGCATGGTCATGTTTGGGTTGACCCTGGCTGGGTGCCAGGCACCCACCAAAGCCACCCTGTCACTCCCCTCCTCAGCTGGGCAGGGGAGAGAAAATTTAATGGAAGGTTCATGAGTTGAGTTAAGGACAGGGAGAGATCTCAGTCACCAAAACCATCGCGAGCAGAGCAGACTGAACTTGGAGATATTAACTGAATTTATTAGCAACATAATCAGAGCAAGTTAATGAGAAGTCAAATAAATCTTAAAAACACCTTTCCTTCACCCCTCCCTCCTTCCCAGCTCTACCTCCTGGCCCCCCGTGGCACAGGGAGGTGGGGAATTTGGTTTACAGTCAGTTCATCACACCTTGCTCCTGCCACTGCTCAGGGAGAGGAGTCCTTCCCCTGCTCCAGTGGGGGATCCCTCCCACTACAATGGATAATGGAGACAGTTCTCCATTAACTTCTCCAATGTCCCATCCCATTTTCAGTTCCCTAACAATTAGCCTGATGTGGGTCACTCTTCCAAGGGGTGCAGTCCCTCCAGGAGAGCTGGGGCTGGTGTGAGTGCTGTGCTGGCTGTGCAGTGACCACATCTGCATGCTTGGTGCCCTGACAGATTCTTGGCTATTTGATGGCTGGATGAGGAAAGTGTTTTATCACTCAAACTGGTGAATGTGACAGCCTGGCAAACAGGCTGGATGGTCAAGGATTTTGTTGCCTTTTGAGGTAGCAGAGTGACTATATGGGAGTATTAAAACTATGTACTGGAGCCAGGTGATCTTTGGCTGGTGGAAGGACTAATGGGAGAAGAGCTTTTGCTGGATATACACATCACTTATGGACTTTCATTATTGTCTGTGGGTAAACTGAGGTATACAGGGCAAGAGGAACTTCTTCACTCACTGAAGCATGAGGAGATGTGAAGATTTGGATACTACCTTTGTGTTTTTCATTAACAACTTGTGATGCTTTAAATTTTGCCTGCATTTGTTGCTCTCAAGAAATCATGTGGAATAGCAGCTAAAGACTGAGCTAAGAAAGGGTTGCTCTGAGAGTGAAACACATTGTGCTCTGCAGAAAAAGAACATGGAACAAAACCACCAAGTAACCTGCATTTCCTGTCAGTGAATATTTGCACTGAAAGGAAAGAGCAGGGGCTCTGAGCAGAGGCACACAAGGTGTATTATTCCTTTAAAGATAAGCAGAGCTGGACATTTAGGTGAAACAAATGTTTCTAAGGCTGGATTATTAAATATATCCCAAGGGGGAGGGTAATGAAATGGGGTAGTGGGTGCACGACTCTTACCAGTGCCTTTGTGTAGAAGTGTGCAGAATGACAGTCAGCATTTGTGCTCTAAAAATGTAATTACCATCTCAAGAACCAAATCCAGACAACCAACAAACACAGTCAGAATGGCAGGGGACAGCTCATGGCTGTAAGCTGCAGTATGTGGATGCTAATGTTTTTCTGGAACTGAAGTTTTTTTAAAAAAAAGAAGGGGAAAAATCAACAAATAAGCCCTGAAAGTCAAGAGCACTCATCATTCAAGTCAAAAAGCAATAGACTGCCTAGCAGGGACATTTAGACAGAAAGAGTGTGACACACAAAACTTACACATTGCTGCAGGTTCCACTGCGGGGCCCTATGGCATTGATTTGATTAAATAAGAGCAGTAGGGGTATAAAGAACTGCTGCTTAAATTTTCGGTAAAATATCCTTGCCAGCCTTCATTGATATAAAAATAAAGGACTGACTGGGTCCATATGACCTAATTCTATTCTTCTTTGCACCAGCAGACGAAGGAATTGCTTTCTGGAGGTTAATGGCTTTAGACTTGCATGTAAATGAGGGGAAAATCTGATCTTAAATCTCATGGAAGCGAAAAGTCATGACAGGATTTAGCACAGACCTCTTCCACAGGGGCTGGTAGGGAGGGATTGTGCAATTAGAGGAGCCTTTAGCAGTACCATTCATTCCGTAATTGTCTTCCCAGTTCAGTGCAGGTGAGGATGAGGATTTGAGGAGGAAGAAGGAGGCAGCAGAGTATCTGTGGATGGGACTCTGCGAAGGGCTGTCGCGGATCCCACCGAGTGGTGTTTGTGGTGTCCCTTCCAGTCAATGTTTTTCAGGCCAAGTTGCTCGACTGTCTATGCTGACACTCCTTGGGCCACGTGAGAATGTCCTGAGGGGGATCAGGGGGAGCCTGGGCAGCAGCGAGCTCCTCAAGCCTCGGTGACAGCTCTGGCTTTCTGACACCCCAAACACACACCCCACAATGTGGTGCAGTGGAGCAGGTGATTGTATGACCCTATTCCCCCATTGGCAGGACTCCTCAAAGCCTTATCAAGGTGGCAGAGGACCAGGATGCTGGACCAGGAGCCTGCTCTCCCATGAAGGAATCCTGTGCTGGACCTGTGGGAACACATCCAGGTTTAATTGTGCCCCTGTGCTGATGAGGAAAGAGCAACATGGGCAGACAGGACCAGCCACACTGCCCATCCTCACCTTCAGTTCCACAAAGTCAGATGTCCCAGGCTGTTTTTTTTGCTGGTTTCTCTTTGCCTGCTTGGCTCTCTCACTCTGCCCCTGGCTGGTGGTACTGACTGTGCCACTCCAGAGCTGCTCCCTACATGCAGAGCTCATGGATTCCTGCAGGCAGGGCAGGCTCTGGTGTCCTGGAGATGCAAACCCTGCCTTGTGCTGTCCTGCACCTCTCTGTCACCTGGGTGAGGCCAAATACAAACCAGAGAGGACGAACAGCTACTCTGAGCTTTGGAATCAGGGAGAAACAGTTTTCCTGTTCAAAGGGCAGAGAAAAAACAGCATGTTTGCTATAGATATCAGATGTCTGAAAAACCAAATGCACCCCTAGTGTAGCTTTATGGGCTTCAGCAAAATTAGCCTGGGATCAATGGCAGGCAGGAACTCAAAAGTTTTCAGGTGGGAAACCCTGAAATTCATCCATTCATCCATTCATTCTTTTCCTGGAAAAGGGGATGCATGTCCTTGGAACCTGAGTGCCTTGGGTCTGAGCAGTGAGCCTGAAGTGTCTCTCCTCCAAGAGAGGGCTGGGATGCAGAGGTGAGACAGGACAGAGGAACGTGCTATTAAAGCCCATTCTGTCAGCTGTGTTATGCAGCTTCAGGGTCCCAAGAATGGCACTGCCCATGTAAACATCCATTCATTCTTCAGAAGAGAAAAAAATATATGTTCTGCCATTGCCTATATGATCTAGAATTTTATTAATCTGTTACTTCATTTGCTCTCCTTTTGCTGGCTATCACCTCTTTTGTATGTTTTGCCTCTTGTTTCATTTCTTAATGAAATGTGATTTCCGCAGTTTTCTGCCTCCTTCGAAATATCAACAAAAACCTGGCATGGCTTTTTTTTTTAAAGACTTCCTACTAATATACTTGTAAAATAACTTTAATCAATGCTACCTCTTGGGGAATTCCTAAGTAATTGCTAGAATACAACTAATTATTGTGCTGTTACTTTACCATTTGTCGTTACTCTTCTGTGTAGTCATAACTTTTGCTAAATATTAGCTCTCTGATGAGCACCCCTGTTAGGCTGGGTTTTTTCTCAAGAAAACGTGTAATTTTCTTAATTAGTTCAATTCATCTGTTTAACTCCTTTGCTGCCATGTTACCACTTTTGAGAATATTTGGCATTTCTAATTTGAAAGCCTGAGAGGAACTTCCTAAGGAAGAAGTAGGTGGATCCAGCTTTGTACGTGCTTACTAACTGCAGGGAAAATGGTCAGTACCCTTTTCCTAAACGATAAACACCCAAAATATCAATGGCTTTTGTTTCTCAGGAGGTTCAGAAAAGGGCAGGGTGAATATTATTTTCTGAATATTATTCAGAAAAGTGGGGGGGAGGTGTTGGGTGTTGTGCTGTGGTGGTGAGAATATTTGGGTTTTTTCAAGCTGGTTAATACAGAATGTTGCTGGTGTTGGTAGCTTTGCTTAAAATTAAGCATGACTTCTTTTTCCTCATACTTTAGACTAATGGAACAGCATAGAACAGCTGAGGTAAGAAGGAAGTTTGAAAGATCATCCAGTCCAACCTTCCATGGGGATGGGAGCCTAGATGGGGTTATTTAACACCCTGTCCACATCTCTGGGGAGGTTGTTCCAGTGAGTGATTTGATTTCTAATGCTGAAAAAATTTCTTGCACCTTGTAACTGTTGCCACTTGTCTTCTCCATGTGGCTCCTCCTGAAGAGGGAGATTCAGGTCTCCCTGTAGCTGTCCTTCAAATAATGAAATACAGGGATGGGGTTCCTCTGAGGCTTCTCTAGAGAAAAAAAATCCCTGTCTCTGGTAAAGACAAAGGCAACAGAGGTACTGAGTCTTCTGCCTTGCCAGCATTATGATGTTCCCCTGCCCCATTTGCAGTGGAGCTGTGTCTTCCCTGTGCTTCCACTTACTGCCCACGGATCTGAAGATCCCTTGCGTCTTGTACTTGGCATCCTTGGCCAATTTCAGTTCTAGATGAGCATTAGACTTCCTGTCTAGGAAACTGTTGAAGTTTTAAAGCCATTTAATTCAATTAAAAATGTATTTAGCTGCATCAGTTGCAATGTATTACCTTTTGTTATCCATTTCCAAAGATTCTGTAAAATACACTTTTTTCCCTCTGTACTAGCCTTGGCTTTTGCCTGTGTGCAGTGAGGTGGTATGTGCTTAGACACTGTCACTTGGAGTAGTCTGTGGCAGTTCATTATTGTTACTATTGCAATAATTATATTAGTAAAGCAAAGCTATCACTAAGGTCTGCAATGCCAGCAGAAGCTTCTTGCAATTTATTTAACTCTGGGTACTGACAGGTAATAATGGCTTGAAGAAGTGCTCATAAAAGACACTTTCCCCCCTAACCTGGTTAGAAAGGTTTTTATGAAATTATTCCAAGCACTGTATCTTATTCAGATCTGTAAAATAATAGATTCTCCTGTAATGTAGGAGTGTGGGGTTTATTTCCCTTATCAAGTCTCTGCTGACCTTTTTAGAATGATTTCCACCTTGGTTGCACATCAATGCACCTGAGCAGCAGCACAAACTACACAACCCCCAGGACTGCCCCATCCCTGGAGTGTTTAGCACTAGGAGGGGCTGTGTTGGCTTGGCTGACCCAGGAAATCCCTGCTCTCTTATTTCCCTTTCCAACCTTGCTCTCGTGTCCTGGTTCAGTGGTGCAAGGTGTGCAGACCCAAGGGGCAGGGCAGCCTGGGAATGTGCTGGGAATTCCATCATCCCAACACTTCTTTGCTCAGTGATTCATGGGATTATATCAGCAGCAAACATGACTGGCATTATCTCCCCATACTTGGGGACAAGGGGGAGAAAAATGCTACTGATTACATTTACAAGATAAGGGGAGGGGAGGTGTATGTCCTCCTGTGGGACCTCATTGTTACCAATACCAAAAAATGAAAGAAAACTGAAATATTGATGGAATTTCTCATGCACCTGGAATTTTCTGTAGTGCTGTGGAAAACTCTAGGTGGCTTAGTTGTCATCTGTATATGATCTATTGTAAAAAGTCTTCCTTTTAGACATTCTCAGTCTCTGCTTAATGAAGAGACAGGCATCATGAGAGCAGTTTCTAACAAATTTATTAGCCAGTCATATGCATTTAATTAATGTATAGCTCTGTATTCTACTTGCAGGCTAAATTAATAAGGAACAGAAACAGATGGATGCTTTTATCTTGCCGAAAATGAAGACACACTTAATTTTCTCTGCTGCTGATGTAATTCCAGACTAATCTGCTGCCAGAGGTTCTGGTGGTAAATTTGCCTGCTGAATTTTCCAAGGTGTAAAGAGCATTTGGATGGAGCCTGAGTAGGAGTGGTGGCACTTCATTCATTCCCTGGGTGAAGAGCCTGTCTCACCTACCCTCTCCTTTACCTCTGAGTGTTGTTTAAAGTGGAGAAAGCTAAACTGGCAGGGCAAGGAGCCAGTCAAGTGTTTGAGCCAGGAAAATGAAGGCTGTGTGTGACCTAAATGATGCCCTGCCAAGGTCAGGTGGGGGCTGGCAGATCAGTCCTGTGCAGGAGAGGTCCCACGGGGGTGGCTCCCTGTCACCTCAGCAGCAGCACACAGTGTTCCCCTCTAATGCCCTGTGTGGTGTTACCTGGGTACCATTCAGCATCCTAACAACAGCCTTGGTCTGATTAATGAGCCCAGCAAGGGTTTCCACAGGAATCAGCCATGGGATGCTTTGGAGTGTGTGAACCTAACATTAAATAGCTACAGGTGGCCTTTTGCTGTTAGAAGGGTAAAAAATGTAACTTCATATTGCTGAATCCTCCTGGAATTGCCCACTGTGGGCAACATAATCCCTGAGAATGCATTTGTGTTTTCTTTAGCCTCCAAGTCACCAATCATCTATGGTTTTCTCTGTCACCTGTGTGTTAAGATGTTAAAACAGAAAGGGCAAGGCTCTGCAGTTATATTAATACAAAGCCAGAATGAGACCCAAGAATGTCAGGGTTTTCTATAGTGTTTATCTAGGGAAGAAGTGTCTCAAAGTGTAGATGACACACCACACCAGCAGAACATGTAAATCACTTTGAGAAGAGCTGAGCAGGTACTCTATTTCTTTCCAGCCTTTCCTACCCAAACCACCCACCGAAACCAACCAACCAAACAACAACAATCAAACAAAAAAACCCAGCCCAAGAAAACACCCAAACCCACAAGTAATGAGTAGTCAGGCCTGTCAAAGCATTGTCACTGGCATAAAAACCATTTTCTCTTAACTTCCTCCCCTGTTTTCACAGTCAAACTCAAAATTATTTTTAAACTGGAAGACTGAAGAAAGCTAGCAGTTACTTTCCATACACAATATTTGTCATAGTCTGACAGTTTACAAAATGTGTATGTTTGGATGAAGTGGCTTTTTTCTTACAGAAAATTTCCAACCTGTTCAGTTTTTAGTTAAGTGACTCCAGCATGTGAAGCAGTGTGTTATATTTAGTTCTTCTGTCAGGTGCTACCCCTAATGAAGCTGTGCAGTGGGCTATTCAGTCATGAGCCTTAAGTGTTTTTCTTGAGACAATGAAAAAGGAAGGAAACATCAAACAACGGGAATAGGAACAATGAGATTTCAATAAGGGGAAAGGGCAAAATCAGTGGACCTGGGAATACTGCTAGGCACTCTGCCACCATTAAAACACAAAAGAAAGCATATGGTGAACTGTGACAAAATACTCTGTATAATCAGATAATTTAGCAAGATTTAGTGGGTTGCTTTATGGCTGAAGCATGGAAGAGAGCAATAATTATTAATCTGTCACTTCCATTGACTTTGACTGCATAGGACAATTGCCGCTTGATCTACTCTACAAATCCAGACTGGTCACATTCTCACTTAAACTGTGCTAATTCAGGTTGTCAGAAGCTCAGATTAATTGGTCCTAGGAATGCCTTGCCATGTCTGCTTTCTTCTGACAATGTCTCCTCTACTTAGGGCTGGGAGACAGGTATGGGAACTGCAGTGATGCCTCAGCTCTGCTCCAGGAGCCCACAGAGCAAAGGAGGCCTTGGATGACTAAACAAATGCAGCAGTCCCCGCCCCGAGGTGACCCAGATCCATCCTAATGCTGGAGAGGCCTTGGCTGTGGTGAGGAGATGACAGACACCTCCATCTTTTCCATTGGAAGCAACATCTCCAGTGCTGTGCTCATTGCTGGATGTAGCTTTGGATATGTCACACTCACACCTCTGTTGTGTCCTATGAAGATTGGTTGTTTGAGCCTCTGATCAAAAGGTTTTTTCTCATTTTCTTTGCCATTTCACAGGTTTTCCTAGAAGCCCTTTTGCTGATTTCCACCATACACTGTCTACAAAACCTTAAAAATTCCTACTTCCCCCTTCTTTTCTTCCTGCCCCCTCTTGCCTGTTTTCTTCTCCCACTCTTTCTAGGAGCACACTGTGTTCTGCATGTATTTAAAGCCCTGCTATGAAATTTCATGCTTCAGGTTTGTTACTGATTACTCATGAACCAGGCAAGAGTTGAGTAATTCACCTTTACAGAGCTCCTGACACCCAGGGGTGACCAAGATACTGAGTCTGAGAATGGCATCACCATCAAGGTGACTTCTGAGGCACCAGAGCACTAAATCAGTTTTACTGGTGGCACTGAGGGCTGTTGCATGCAGGGTTTATGGTGGGGGTGGGGTTTGTGGTGTTTTTTGGTGGTTTTTTTTTGGGGGGGGGGGGTGTTGTCTATTTGTTTTGGTTTTGCCTTGGGGTTTATTTGTTGGGATTTTGGTGGGGTTTTGTTTGTTCTGTATTTTTTTTAATGTAGGATTCCTGATACACTACCAAACATTGACTCTTGTCTCAGTTGTTTTCCATTTGAAGTGCCTCCCAAACAGAGTAATTCTCACAGCCAAAACACTGTGAACATTAACAGCACTGTGAGGATTTTATCTCACAGTTTAAAAAGAAATGGCATTCAGTATCAAGCAAAAAATATTTCCTTAACCTCCCTCTGTGGAAACACACAAAAAGATGCTCTGAATGCATGGCCTCAGACAAAGGTGGAGTAATTCATTCACCTGCCTTGTCTTCAGGGTACACAATGAATCCATAGCCAGACAGGCATATTTCTTGCCTGGAGTCTCCCAGCCACACAAATAAACATGGTTTTCTGTCTAAAAACTGAGAAGTAAATGAAAAGTGCTGAGAGGAGAAGCTGCAGGGTTTAGTGGCTGGGCTGCTAAGGCTGTCTTTTCTTTTTCCCTTTATTGATCATGTGTATCTTCAGTAAGTCTCTCCTGCTCTCTCTATCAGTTTTTTTTACCATCCTATTGCTCCATCTCTGACCCATGAAATC
This sequence comes from Poecile atricapillus, assembly GCF_030490865.1. Lineage (NCBI taxonomy): Eukaryota > Metazoa > Chordata > Aves > Passeriformes > Paridae > Poecile > Poecile atricapillus. The sequence goes on along the minus strand of NC_081249.1, from coordinate 7,090,325 downwards.
TTGGTTTCTTTCTGTGTGCTTGGTGCAACCGGCTACAGTGAGCCAAGCAAGAGAAATGTGTGCAGGGCACTCAGAAATGTGTGCTTGCCAAGGGAGCTTTACCTGGCATCTCCTGCTGCGCTTGCAGCCAGCTGTGAGGGTGGTCACTTGCAGATGTGATGACAAAACATTGACCTCTGTCCACAGCCATTTCCCCCCAGCACTGGGAATGTCAAATCCTTAAGAGCAGCAAAAAGTCTCCCTGTAAAATTACTGAGCTGTCTGCATGTAGCAGAACAAAGACCATGACTTGGAATCTTACTGTATTTTGTATATTTTGTGGTTTTGAATATCCTGGCTGCTCCTCTCCCCACGGTGCTTGCTGTGCTGCACATGTCAGGATCATGCTCCTTAGGGGTGCTGCTCAATCTCTGGGCTGTAAATCCCTGTGTGCCATGCAAATAACAAGGAATCATCAGATTATCTCTCATGAACCTAATGGTGCTTCAAATAGCTGTACAGATTATAGTTCTTAGCAATGCTGAGGTTTTGCTGTCCTAAGTATCACCTGCTAATGGCCCCTCCTGTTCACACACTGGTGATCACAAAACCGGCCACTGTTTTTACCTGCAGAGCTGGAATTTAATGACATTACAACTGTAAGGAAGTCTTGGTGATAAACAAAGTGGAATACCATTTCCAGATTCTTTACTGCTCCTCTTCCTTCGAGAGGAAGTGTTCAGAACGTATTTGGGATAAAGGAGAGCTTTGCCAGGCTGGTTGTGGTTTTCCTTTCTGGGGAAGCACAGGCGGATTTGCCCTCAGCAGTCCTCTCCCATTATATGCTCAATAACAGACTGAAATAGGTTTAATATAATTGACTTAGCATTGTGGGAGGATACTTTGCCAAGCAGTGGGAACTAGCTTGTGCCAGCTTAAAAGGTCATTGCTCTGTAAGAGTGTCCCTTCACACACTATCTGCAAACACGGCCTTTGATCCAGTGTAATTGATTTGAAAGTCTGATAGTTTGCCAAGTTGATTCGTAATATGAATTACTGATGGGAAAGATTCTTGAATTCAAATGTAAGTGGCAAAACGTCATCAACATAACCAACCTTTGTTTGCAGTCTCTGCCTTCCTTGTGTTTAATTAATGCTTTCCACAGGAACTGGGGGAAAGCCTGGAAGGCAATTGTGGAAAATAAAGGCACAAGCGGGCAATTTGCCTGCTACATCCCTTATAAGAGAAGACAATGTCATGAAAAGCCACTTTAATCAGCAGCAGCTATGGGTCTGTTTCCAATCTCATACAGGTAATTATTTTTTGTGACTTTATGTATTTACTTCATTTTTTCCTGGATTACATCATTTTCACTGCAGTTAAAATTATGCCTAATGTCCTCGTGATATGGCGAATCTTTTGAGTAGGAAACTACCTAAAAGCATGCAGTCATTTGGAAAAAGAAGAAAGCATACTACAAAAAAAACCAACAAAAACCAACAAAACAGTTTCTTGGAGACTAGAATACAAAGAAGTGATAGAACAGTTGCCTTGTAAGAGTGCAATAAAAACAAAATCTAGGAAAATGCATGGGGTTGGCTGGCGCTTGCAGGAAGGTCATCAGGTTTATAAAGATCAAGTAAGGCTGGAAAAAAATCTGTAACATTGGAGAGAATAATTTCATTCTCCACATAGAGCAGCAAATATAAAAAAGGGAAGATTTTGCCTTATCTGAATTTCAGTAAACCCTGATATGTGGTAGAGTGCTGTGCCCTGAGATAATTTTCCTGCACCTGAACTTTGAGGGTGAGGGTGACAGGTAACTGCAGATGAACTGGTCCAGCAAGTGAGAAAACAGAGCTGCAATAGTGGAGGGAGACTTCCATGCTCTGCTTTGAAGTTCAGTGCCTTGTCTGCATTGTTGCTCATTATTTCCTTCCCATGAACTGCAATATGCTTAGACAACCCTCCCAAAAATGGGTCATGCAGGAAGGGCACTGCTTGCTCCTGTGTGCTGGTTGGTTGTTTAATTCTGAAAGGCATTGAGCAGCATGAAACTGTGAGAATTATAATGAAATGGAGCAATCAAGCAAAAACGTGGGCCCATTTACTTTTGTCATCTTCTATTAGTGTCCTTATTAGTGGTGAGTGCTGCATGATTCTCTTGCTGTCAAAGCCCAAAGGTGACCCTTGTGGGTCACTTTAGTAGCCAAAGGAGTGGATTGGCCCAAACCAGAAATATCTTTTAAGGATCATCACTGGCACTGAAAATGGTTCCAGCCATGATGTGAGGGTTTGGTCTAATTGCTAAGCTTAAATTTCCATTGGTGTTTAGTGAAAATAATGATAAAATAGATCTTTATCAATCAGTGTGATGGATGTACCTGTTGTTTCACCTCATGTCTCAGTAAGGGGGAGGAAAACTTTCAGTTGCAAGCTGTTTTCAGTGTCTGATGGTTCCTGGGCTGAATTGCCAGAGGGCAGAGAATTTGGTCTCACAAAGACAAGTTATAGAGAAAGAAATAATGAAGAATAATATGTAGTTTGATAAACTGAGACACATGGTCTCTTGTATTCTGAGCCTAAGAAAAGTTTTTATGCAGCCTGTAATTCAAGTCCACCATCAGATTATTGACAGACTCAGGGACCTGGTAAGATAAGAAAACTGAAAGGAAATAAAATGTTTCTCAGGAAATGTTCTTGAAGCAGGTGCCTCACTTCTTTCCTGTACAGCATGATTTCAGTTTTGATGCTCTCAGCTAACCACATGTCATCTATTGCAAGAAACTTTTGTGACATTCACAGCAGCCAGACATATTTGTCTCCAAGCATTTAGCCTAGTTCTGGATTTTAACCACTCACACAGAAATGTTGTGTATTAAAAACTGTCATGTAAACCATGAAATCCTCATCTGAGATCTTCTAGGAAATAAAAAAATATGTAACAAAGGCTATCTGCTGAAGCCAGGACATGTGCCTCCAGCCAAGGAGATGGCACAGATGTGTCATTTGAGAAAATAAAGGAATCTTCTGATGTACTTTGAAGATCTGTGCTGGGGTTTGCCCTCTGAGAGCCATTGAAACTCTGTCCTGTTGCTTTCCCAGCCTGTTAAGGTCACCAGAATTAGGAATTTTTCCTCCCTGTTGCCAAACCCAAAGCACTTTTCACGAAATGTACTCAACCAAGAATGCCTTAACCAGCTTCACCATTCACTAGAGCTGTAGAGAACAATAATAATCTTTTCTAAAGCAGTGCACAACTAAGAACTTTTCTGCCACACTTCCACTATTGTGAAGGACAGGGCAAGAGAAGAGTAATGTACCATTTCCCCCTGTTTTTCTCAATTTTGTCTATCTGGTCTTTAGCAGTTGTAACTCTGTCTGCCATAAGGACTGCTTTCCTTGTTTTCCAGGTCTGTAACTCAAAATGTCAATAATTTTTAGTTCAGTTTAATTTTTTTCCTCATGAAATTGACTATAAACCTGTGATTTTGAACTATATTTTAGTGCTTTCAGTTTTACTTGAAAAAGTTTTACTTTTTCTTTTAAGCTAACCAGGTTTGGTCTGAAAAGTTAGAGGGATAAAGAACTACTAAGAATTATTCAAAAAAATTACCAAAGCAGGACCACTACCTTGGCTGAGACTAGTCAACATTTCCATAAAGATCCAAATGCAATGCAGTTTTCATGTCCTTTTTTAATGCTCTCCCACTGTCCTCTGCCACGTGCTTCCAGAGCAGGAGCAGCATGTATGGTCTGCTGTTGTTAAGTGGAGTCAGTTCAGCCTAAATTACACGGCTTCTAACTCCTGCTTGTTCCACTCTTACAGATATACCGATCATAGGATGACTATTCCTATTTTTCTTACTTAATTACAAAAATTAATGCTCCAAAATGCTTCAGGGAGAAAAAAAACACTTTCCAGGAGGCTCCAGAACAGACAAAAATACCTAGTCCCTTGTTTAGATGTAAAAGAATTGATTAGAAGTGATAAATTATTAGGTCCAAATAGATATTTATTTGTATCTGCATTCTGAAACAGAATTATTCATGCTAAGCCAGACATTATGTTATAGAGGTTGGAAAAGCAGGCATTTATAACCCTATCATAGGACATACACATGAATCAATGAAACTCCAAGGTATCTGGGGATGAAGAAACATTAAACAGGTTTTTTCTGGGGCTGAGCCCTTGTGGCTCTGTATTTAGCTTCTCTGAATAGCTGGAGTATCTCAGGGCTGCTCTGATGTGTCCAGACAAGTGGCAACAGCCAGCATTTGTGACCTTGGGAGGAGGGAGGTGGCCAGGGCTGACTGACTGTGCTCTGGAAGGCAAAACTGCGGTTCTGGACATCACACAAGTTCCCTAAAGCAAGAATAATTTTCATTTTCTCTTTTGTCCTTTTTACAAAAATTTTACTTTGACGGTCCTTCTGCTTAAACAAGTGTTTGCACAGGAGGGAACATTGTTTTTGTTGTGGGCCCAAACTCTTTTTCATCCTCTGGATGGATCTGGGTCTGATGATGTTTGTGTTTCTGGTAAAGTCCATAAGAAATTGGATGTGGCCTTTTCTTTCTTCCAGAAGTATTGTACTTGTGAAATCCATGGACTTGGCACAACACAAAGGAGCTGTGCACCAGCCTGGACACATTTCCAGCCTAGCAGGCAGTAACAATACATTTGTTGTGCTTCATCTATCCTTGGATTTCACAATGATTGACAGCTTGTAGCTGCCATCTGTTTGTGGAAAATCTAGTTATTACAAGAAAGCAATTTACTTACAGAATTTGAAAGGAGATTCTACCCTACTGCCTTCATTGTTAAGATGCAACACACTGACATGATAAAAAATGTGGTAGCCATCACTTTAGGATTTTCTTTTGTATCCCTTCATGGAATCATGCATCTGCCCCCAGGCACTTGCACAGAACTGTTTGAAAAATGCTGCTGTGAGGTGTTAGTAGGTGGGGCTTCGTGAAGCTGTTGAGGAATAACACAAATGAAATTCCCTTTTTAGACAAAATGTGAATTTGAGGATGGTCATAGAAAAATCCGTTTTGTGACTGATGTCATAAGTTTTTTCCCATCCATTCATAATCAGGATGAAGACAGATTTGTAACACTTGGATAATATCCTTCTCTTAAAAAGCCTTTTCTATCTCTGTGGGTGTGAGCCTATTCACAGCCACAGTGACCTCTTCTTCAAAGTGGCCACCAATTTTAGGAAGACTTTCTGAAGTACTGACGCATTTCACAAAACTTTATCAAATCTGGGACTTAAGGAATCCTTAAAACATCTTTGGAATGATGAGAGGTCAGAAGGTCAGCTCTTAAGTCAGATTACGTGTGTTTCTGTGAGCACTGGCCAAGAAAAATAAAAACTAGGAATTGTGCAGTGAGCGCATAAACCAGCTACAGCCCATTTGCAATTGCCCAGGGATCACGGGGAGAGGGGGAAGAGCTAACCTGGAAAAGACAGGACATGATAAAATAGCAGAGTTGAGTTAGACCAAAGGAACCCAGCTGGTGTGTGCCCCTTTGTTAGGAGCATCCTGGGAAGAGCAGAGGCAGCTTCAAAGAGCAAAAGGCAGAGCAGAGCCTGGGGGAAGTGGAGCCTCCCAGCATCATGTGGGGAGGGAGGAGCTGCAGCAATGCTGCTGCCAGGGGGCTGGAAACTGGTTATCTGCCATCTGAGAGCCCAGCCACTGATCACCAGTGTTGGCTCTTCTTATCAGAAGCACGATTTCAGGCCAAGATGACACTCACAGGGTTAGAAATGTCTCAGCTGAATGGTTCTGTCAAAAATTACTGGTTTGTCAAAACTAACACTCTTCATGGAGATTTGTCAGTTCAGAGAAAATTGCTTGGAACAGTAATGAGAAAACTGAAGAAATCAGGGAATTTGATTCAATTCTTCAATATAGAATGTTGAAACTTTTCTGTTTCAAAATAAGTTTTCTTCATTCTTTTTTCTTATTTTCAGTAGTCTTTAAAATGTCTGCTGACTTTCAGTTAGACTGAAATATTTTAAATCTACAAAATATCTCTGGATGATTAATTCAAGCTTTTTGCTTGAGGTGGTAGCCTTTCTTTCCTCTTCCTTTCTACATCATTGTATTCCAAAATAGAAGAAATGGTAAAATTCTGTGTGGGGAGAGGGGAACCCAACCAACTCCTTTTGCTCCAGATTACATATTTGTCACAGACTTGGCAAATGGCTCTTCACCTTCAATGATTTCCACCAAAATATACAGCTTATAGACACCTGAGAAGATGCAAACGGATTTGGTATTATTCCAGTCTCTTTTTCTGTCAGTAAATGTCCCAGTCTGAAACAGAAATAGTTTTGTGTCTAAATTTCATGTTGTTATTACAAAGTTTAATAATTAATAATCAATGAAGTTTAATAATTAATAATTAATGAATGTTCATCTGGGGTCCCCTTACTAACCTGGAGAAAGCTACAATGCCCTATCAGAGCCACAGTGTTTAATTCCAGAAGAAAGTAATAGTAAAATAATAAAATTTTAGATGGAGTGCAAAAGAAGAACTGTTGAAGTTAGACCACCAAAACTGCTCACTGCTTTGCAGAGATGGGTCAAGGAGTGGGGATTTCCTTCTGTCTGGGAGCAGAAGGAGTGAGATCAACACATAATCACATCTGCACTGAACTTCAATCTCTCTGGTACCCCGTGTGTGTGTTTTACAAGCAGGGAAATGATTTGAAGAATATGCTGACCTCATCAATTTAGGAGTATGAAGAGTCAATCCAATTTTAGGGCTGTTCATTCCCAGGGTGTGCAGGAAATGGTATTAACTTTCTGCAAAAGCTGTCTCAGGTGCTCTAGTAATAGCCAAAACCTTTTACATGGCATGATGCCATCCTAATTAACAAGAAAAGGCATTGGGAAGAAGTTCTGCAGAAAACAAACCCAGGGATGAAAACCAGCAAGGAGAAAGATGCAGAACTACATATTGCCTTAGAATTCCCTCTACTTCCAAAAAAACCATCTGTGCCTGAGCTTGGCACAGGGCAGGAGGGATTCTCACAAGTGCCTGGTCCATCAGTGGATGCTGGCAGGTGGAAGTTATACTGGGAGTGCAGGCACCTAGGATAATATTTGCTGTGCTGCTGTAGGCTTGGTCCTGTGCTAGCAGGATGCAAAATGTGGGGAAATTACCTGGTCCGTGCCAGGGGACCCCTCTGCAGAGGGAAACAAACCCATTCAATTCCCTAAGCAACCTGGCAGCCACAGCCAGAGCTCCATGGGGCTGGGACCCACCACCAGACAGCAAAATATTCATCATCACCACCACTGGGTAACAGTGGGATTGCAGTCCCACCCTGCTTCTGTGCCCTGCAGAACTGCCACAGCTGTTTCACCCCAGTGAAACCAACTTCTGTGGTAAATGTTTCACAATGGGGTTGAGTTTCAGGCTAGAAAATGCACTTCAGCTGAGAGAAGTTGTAGGTTACACCAGCTGAAAGTCTTGGCTGAGGAGCCTTTTAGTGTAATAAAATATGAGTTACTTCAGTCATTTATTTTGCTTGTTTTCAAAGTGAACAGTATTTTAAGCATTACTTTCAACAATATTTTAAGTGGTATTTGCAAAAGATAGTTTTTTGGTTTTCACTCTATGAAATGTTAGGATATGACAGAATTGATATTTGTAGTCTCAGTTTTAAAACCAAATTTTCTTTCTAGATTGCTGGAAGTTTTCAAGATATTTCTGGTTTTAATTTTGAAAGGAGGCTCTGTTTGTTGATGGGGGAAGTAGAACAATTTGAAAGAAAATATACTGACCATTTTTGTCCTGACCTCCTACATTCTATTCCCTTTTCTCAGGGATTGATCTACACAGTTTGCCATCTTAGTTGACAGGAAGAATAAGAAAGATGATTTACCAATAAGCTCAGTATTTTTGTAGGCCCATATTTTAATGCTCACTTCCATTTTGTGAAATGAAATTTTGTGATTTTTTTCTTTCCACTAACTCAGGTATGAATTTTTTCTGTGGCCAACATGGTTCAGGAGCAGTACCCTTCAAGCCATGATGCCAATGGAGATCCAGAACACCCGGCTTTGCTGTTGCTGGGCTTTAAGTTTCTTCTCCAGACAATTAGGAAGACTCACAAATGGAAGAAAACAGCAGTAAAAGTTGGGCTGACATGTGGAAAATTGGTGCCTTTTGTGTAACCAAAGAAAGTATGTCCTGTGTTTGCAGAACCTCTTAAATAAGTGAAAAAATGGAGCTGAGTTGGCCAGAAAGTTGAATTGAACTTGGTAGGAAAACAAGACTAAGGAATGTGCACACAGTTGCACCAGCAAGTTTGAAGGTCACACAAAGGAGGGAAACAAAGTGCTTATCATAATTCATAATGTGAATTACTATTCAAATACAGCTGGGTGTATTGGTAATGAGTGTAACCAAACCCAAAGGTTTTAAAGCAAATGCAGCAAACCAGCTGAACCAGCTGAGAAGCTGAAGCCTGATCATTCAAGCAAATGGACCTCTGGGGAGGGCTGGGAGGGGAACTGGCTTTTGGGGGCAAAACAAGAACTGAGCTGTGAGACCAAGAACTTTATACAACAATATGACCAGAGAAAAAAGGGATTTCCAGTCTCTGACGTTTCTGAGTCAGCTGAGCTTTGTTGAAATGTGGGGACACGGCATTTATAATAGCATAATGGCATAAAATGCTCCAGGTGCCAGCAGTTGTGCTTGCTGCAGTCCTACTCTGTTGAGTGTTGCACGCCTTAATTTGTTTTCATTTCTACTAATGAAAATAAATAGCAATGAGAACTCCAGGGAGGGTAGGAAGAAACGGCATTTATGTTTCAAAGCTCTGCAGCCCCGCTCTCTAGTGTGCAGTTGCAGTGAGAGGCAATGTTCATGCCTTGTTAAATAAAAAACAAAGAGTAAAAGAAGAAAACAGAGCTGTTATACCAGAGAGCACAGATTCCATCTCCTATTCACCACTTTACAGATTCTTTGCCGTCTCTGGCCCGAGGCTACATGAACATGCATATCTGAATTTTAAATGCAATAGCTGAAACCTTTCTTTCCACCTTGAAAACACTGACAAAAGCATCACAAAATTCAGCCTGAAGTTGAAAGGTGTGGGAAGCTCCCTAAGAGCTACAGTGTGCTGCCTGCCTGCCAAACAGAAGAGCCACTGAGCCTCCTTTTCTGCTCCTACATTTCCAGAAGAGAATCAGAGCTTGAGCCTGGTGAGTTATTATGGAGGGCCTCAAGTTGTTGAATAGCAGCAACCCAGGGCATTCATCTGGCATCCTCCATCAGCTCCTCCAATTAGGCCCTGAACAGGGATCACTGAGAAACATCCAACTCTGTTCTTGCTGCTAAGAATGTCAAGAGAAGTGGCAATTAAAAGCCTTGTTTGCAATCACAGAGGGATTGCTGCTTGCTGTGCAGGCCAGAGTGCTCCTCAGGGCCTGGAGGGGCCTGGCAGGCACGAGTGGAGCACAATCCCTGGATAAAGCCGTGTGTGCCTTCCCCTCATGGATGTCACACCACAGCAGATGCTCAATAATTCATCCCTGAGACAAGCAGCACGTGGGGCTCAGCGTGGAGCCAGCTGTCACCCTTCCCCAAATTGTGACCTCACCTGATTTAAGCTGGACTGAGCCCCACTTATATTTGGCTCTGAAACCTCTTTAGAGAATTCAGAATAATTCAGGGAGTGGTGTGGGTTCAATGGTGAACGTTTCCCCCTCCCCAGTTCTGGATAATGTAATGTTTGAGCATGGAGTTAGGAAGATACTGGTGGGAATTGTCCTTCAGAGGAGGTGTTAGCCCCTCTCTGGGAAAATCCACAGAAAACTTGCCCAAGAGAGAGGTGCAGTGCAGGAAGTTTAATATGTAGTTGTCACTGCTGTTCTCCAAAACACAATAAAAAGCAGAAAAGCAGAAACTGACTGCTCCACTCCCTGACTGCACATTACAGCATGACCTGCACGATAAGTCTCTCCACCTTTGCTCTGTGTTCAGCCTGAGGAACACATTCTCTGTCCCAGTGAAACCCCGAGTTTTCCCTGAGTCCTCACAGTCATTCTTTTAACACCTTGTACTTTGATGTGAAAAAGTAGGTGGGAGTAAGGGGAGCTGACCTCCATCATTCCGTGATTCTGTGATTTTTATCTATTTGCATTCCTTCCATATTCACTCCTTCATTCTCTCTCCTCTCCTTCCCTGCTCCCTTTCCTTCCTCACACAGTGCTGACATTAGAGATAAGGTAATTCCATCTCAGGAACAGAGTCAGTTCTTCAGAAGTCTTCAGGCTCACCTTCTGCTTCCCATTCTTCCACAGCTCCTGCACTGACATAAATGACAGTGCACCAGTGCGTCTCAGAGCACCCTCTGGCCACAAACCTCTGTGTGCTCTCCTTCTGCTGCTGAATTTCTAAAGATTTAATAACTACCTCAACTTTCTGGATGAGCAGTTGCTCTTCATGACAGCCTTTAAATCAATTCTACAAACAGCAAAGTGAATAGCTGCCCCTAATAACCAGGTGTCTGGTACCCCACCAAAATCATGGGATTTCACTCTGTGTCAGTGATGTGCTTGTCTTTCTTACCTTACATCTTTTATTTCATGGCAACTGAGTGAAACCCCCCCATCTGTGGAGATAGGACCACCTCAGAAATGTCCTTCCCATGGCTTGGAGATACAGGGGAGAGAGTGACTCAATCAGCACTTGGATCTCATGGAGCTGTCACTGTACTGGGACCTGAAAGGATCAAAGGGTCTTTGGACAAGGCCCTAAGGCTGGCACCTGTTGGAGCATCCTGGGTCACAGAAACAAACCATGGGGAGTCAAAAAGTCTTTAGACTTGAATGTCTGGTGTGATCACACAACTTTCTCCCACATAGAACAGGGAACTAAAGCAAAACCCACGTTCTCTTGCTTTTGGTGTGAAGAACACTCTGTTTTGTGCTTTTAGGCAAATAAATATCCTTATTCTTTCTTTCCATAGCATGCTGCCTTATTCACTGTGCAACAAATAAAAGTGTGTTGGATAGGAGACAGTGAGAGACACAAAAATTGAAATTTAATGCTTCCTCCTGTTTTGCAAAACTGTTTTCTCTGAAAAATCAGAAATCCTGAAGTGATCTACTACAAAATTACCCAAGAAACCATCACATTGCCACTGACACCCAGCTGTGCTATCAGAGAGCTGATATCCTACATACTAGAATGGTTATTCTTGTCTGCAGGTAATGCAAATCCCATTTAAATATGCAAACAGACTGGGGAAAAGAGAAGTACTTCAAGGATTCCAAACACCTGAAGTCTCTCAGCCTACTCCTTGTTTTTTGTTGGTTTTTTTTTTCTTTAAAGTTTAGTGTCCGATTTAACCAATATAGAGAAGCAATAAGAGACTTTCAGAAATATTGTTCACCATCAGAAAAAAACTGACCTGTCTGGAAAGCTAAAACCATATTCTCAGAGGGAGAAAATGGATACAGAAAAAAGCAGCTGGGCATGAACTTTGCAGCAGTTTTACTCCAATCCAGTGATCCATAAAAAAGTTGCTGCTAATGTGGATTTGCTCAGTGTACACAAGGCTGTGATATTTGGAGTGCTGAGAACCTGAAGTCAACTTTTAATGTTATTCAGCAATTTGGTAATGACTCCTCTGGACTCCAGGAGCTCTTTGGAAGGTCAGGTGAATGTAACCTGTATAATCAGTACAAGAGTTTGGCATGAATTTTTGAGAAATTAATATTTTTCAAATTATAAACCATTTTAAGCTTTATGTTCCTGATGGGTTATACTAATTATATATTGATATGCATATATATATACATACATATATATATATATATATATATACATACATACAAATCTATTACAGCTTAAGCATCAATATATTCACAGGTGTACTTTTGTTTTGCATCCTGAGATTTACCTAAGGAGGTGAAACAATTCTTTATTCAGACAGTGTTAAACCATTAATATTTTAACTCAAATTAGGGGTTTGATTCAAATAAGGGAGGAAAACAGTCCCCAAACCAGCTACTTCTCTGTTTTCATAAGTCTTTTATGCAGATATTTCACTCCACAGGTTTTATGACAAGTTTTATTATGGCACAATGTTTGCAACAAATTTATTTAACAAGTTTATAAACCCTTTAAACTGAGGGAGGGGAGAGATAATATTTGGAAAATAAATGCATGGGTATCACAACTTATTATCACACAGTGCCATTTCTTTAAAACAGTAAAACTACAAACCATATTGAGAATAACTTAGAGTGACAGAGATGATCAGAGTGTAAAGCTACAAAACTGTTTTATCCCCTGGAATCTGCAGGAGAGAGATCCTAGTGACACACCATGTCATGAATGATAATTATTTTTATGCCACGGAAAGCCAGTGATTGGAGATATGACCTCTATCTCAAAAACACCTGTCTGGGTAAATAATTCTACTCTATTATAAATAAAGAAGAAAGTGATGAGGTGCTTTCAATCAATTTTTAATTGTACCAACAAAAATGGGTATCTGTCATGGTGATGTGAGGGGAAGGACAAAGATCATCCTATCAAGTTTGTTCAGTGGAGAAAAAATATGCTTTTAAGTGGTGCTCCATCATTTCTTGCTGAGCCAGCCTGCCTTTGGTGGATGACTGAGTGCTGATTTTTGGAGGGGGAGCAACCCATTATGGGCTGGCCCAGCTCCCTGTGTCAGTACTGATAGCTTCTCACCAAGTTTCATGAAGAACCAGAAACCCTTGGTTTTAAATCCAAATCCAAATGCTTAAGTGTGCTTGAAATTATAATTGTGCTCCTAATATTCTATTGAACCTCTGCATATCTTTTGTGTTCTTTTGTGGGTTTTTTATGGTTTTGGTTACTTATGGCGGTGCAAACTAAATTTCAGCCTTTGCAGTGGAGGTGTTTGCTGAAGTCAGGCAGTCTGACCTGCCTCAGTAAGCCAGGAAGGGAAACACACATTTGTATTTGGAACAATTCCTCTGACCAGTTTTAGACGTCTGAATTAGTCTGAGACAATTCTCAGGTGGGACATAGACGTTTTTCCTCACCAAAACCACCGAGAAAGACTAGAAAGGGTGGTTGAAACCTCAGCACACATCTTAGCAATGTTTCATTTGACCAAACAATTCCTCCCATATCTTAAAAACAAACAAAAAAATACCCCCAGCAAAAAATGCTAGAGATTAGATGTGCCTAGAACACAAGATTACTGCAGACAGACTGAAGCAGGGGCAGCCTGGCTGCTTTCTGTGGCCTGTGTAATTAATTTAATTAGGCAGAGGAAGGAGATGAGTGCAGAGAATTGATGAAGGCTGCAAGATACGGCCAGGGCAACACCCCAGGAGGAGCACCCTTGGGACAGCCCTTACATTCCTTCATTTCAGCTGTCAGGCTGCCTTTCATGGACTTCTCCTGGTTTTCTCTGACAATCTTGAGACAGTTTGCTTCATTTTTGTACCCATTTCACTCATACCCAAGAAGGAGATGTGATTTTCTTACAGAGGATACCTGTGCTTGTAAGGATGAGCTGAATTTCTTCAGAGCTTGAATTACTTTTGACAGTAAATTAAGGAGTTTTACTTTGGAGTAAGAGTTGGAGCTGTTTAAGCCCATTTATCAGCAGCTGCAGGTAACAGTGACCTTTGTAAATACAGCTTTGTCTAGAGGATGGAGGAGAGGAAGCTGAAGAGACAGGGAAGAAAGGATCTTCTTGAGCATGCAGAAGGAATTAATCTGGCTTCATGTTTCAATGATGATAGAGTCCTTTCTAATATCTTTTATGGATGTTTCATAAATATTTCAGTATTTCTATTTAGTTCTGAGTGCTAAAACAAATCCATGTGATTGAGGACTTTGTACTTTCCCTCTTACTTAATCTTCTCCTGTTCATCTTTTCTTTTGAAAAAAGACTTTCACTGACTGCGTATTCTTTCCCTTTAATATTTTGCCTCCTGAGAATTTAAAATACAAATACTTACTTCTTTCAGTAAACTCCTACTCTGACTTCAAGCACCTTCCAGTGCAGGAGAACAAACAAGGAGCTAAGGACACACCATGTTTCTGTGGCACCCAGTCTTATTTAAGGAGGGAATGATATCTTTAAGTAGGGGAGCATTTCTGTCTCAGTGGTGTCTGATAGTTTGAAAAATGAATGCAGCTTGTTCAAATACTTGTTATTTCCAACTCTTTGAAAATATATTATCCCCAGTATTTAACTGGCATTTTGTCAGATTTTATGTATGCATTTTGTGGAAGTTAATAAAGCAGCTTCTCTTAAGAAGAGAATAAGGCCTCTAGAAAATGTTTTTCCCTCTTTGGGAAAAGATCAGGAAAATTGCTAAAGTTAAAAACCAAAAATGCAGCAGGCTCAGGCATGCCTTGTAAGCACAGTCATTTGGGCATAGCTGCAAGGCAGACTCCAAACAAAAGGTGCAGAAAACTTGAAAAGTTTTATTTCTGGAACAATATGGAAACATGAACAGACCTCAGAGGCTGCTCCTTGGCTTGCTCCATGGTCCTGGGTTCGTTTTTCCCCCAACACTTGGTGGTCCTCCAGGAAGGACATGGAAAGCAGGGAATGGAGCAGGACTACATCCTGGCTCCTCTTTGTTTCCGTGTTCTGGGGACAAGGGAAAGATCATTATCCTAAGGAAACATTGGCTTTTATACACAGAGAGACAGGAATTTCCATTTCTCATACAAAATTAGCTATATGACCTTTCTTTTTCACACTGATCCATATTCTTCTGGGTAGGAAGTCTGCCTTTTATCTTGCAAATGTTTCTTTGGAGCACTGCGAGCAAATAAGAACAAGATGTCCAGGTGTTTTCCCCAATGGGTTTTAGCTGTGTTAAAAAACCCCAACCAACTAAAAAAAAGTGCCAAAACTTTGGGACTGTTTCTTTTAAGCATCTAAAAAAACAAACAAACAAAAAAGATAATAGCTGTGGAAATTTTCTACACAATTCAAAAGAGCATAGAGTGGGGTTTTTTGGTGGATCATGATATGATGTTTACATGTTTTTTTCTTCCACCACACCTAAGGTTATATAAGGTTTTTTCTAAAACATGTCAAGTAAATCCCACCATCACAGGACACGTCACTGCACTCACTGTCCTCCTTGGGAGAAGACAGAGCAGGTATAGGTATAGGTACAGATATAGGATGTGCTGTTAATGAGGTGCTGGAGGGCACTTGGGCACAAAGGGTCTGTTGGAAGAACCTGGACAGAACAGAAGAGAACTTGATGTCTGGACAAGAGAGGGATCCTGGAGCAGATATTCTCCTGCAGTGAGCTATAACAAGGCTATAACGTCAATAATCTGCATGCTAATGAGTCAGAAACCTTCAGATTAAAACTCTCCCAAATGAGCTGTGAGACAGCTTTATTGCTGTCAAGTAGGACAATTTTCTTAATACTCATTGATAGGTTTTTTCATGGAGAGGTTCTGACTTCAAAATGAACCCTTTTTTCCAGAAGGAGAAAAAAAAGTTACTTTTAAATATTTTTTTTGTGTTGTTGTCATCATAATTTTTGCTGTTATGAGAATTTTTATATCTATGAAAAGGTAAAAAAAAAAAAAGCGATATTTTTTATAGAGCTAAATATTAAAGGTCAATGCTGAATTTTGAAGTTACTTTTAAGCTTCATATTTTTTCTTTCATGCTGTGACAAACAAAAAACCTCTGAATGCTTTGAAAAACAAAACCATGTCCAATTGTACATTTTCTCACTGTAAAAGTCAGGTTTTCCATTCTAATCTCCTTCTGATTAGCAATGACCACGGAGTCTTAAGCATCAAAATTTAAATTTCTGGATGAGAATATCCTTGAAGATACAGCAGGAAAATTTCATTTTCAAAACCCACATCATTCTTCAAAGAAGTCACAAATTTCATGAGTGCAGTGGTAATGGTACACCCTGGACACAGACCATACATAAATATAACAATCCATGTCCAAATTGTCCCAGTCTCAGCAGCCAAACTGGACAAAGTATACATTTATTCTTTACCATTTAATGGTACTAATAAGGTTTAGAAAGAAGATGCAGGGCTTGTTTCAACTGGTGGGGCTTGCAGGGTCTTTGTATTACTGGGATGCATAAAACCCACCCTGGAGTTTCCAATAGTTGGTTATTTTATCCCAGGTTTAGGGTACTGTTCACACACTATCTCTGGTTTGGTGCCCACCTCCAGGGAATGTTCATGGCCTGAGGACTCCATGCTGAGGGGTGAATTTGCTGTCATCTATCAGCAAATGCACAAGAGCACCACTTACACCCATCCTCTCTGTAACTGCCTGGATTCACTGGAGCACCAAATCCTGGCTATGGTCACAGATGGAATACATCCCAGTTCTGTTTCTTGGGCACAGGTACTAGATTAGCACATCTCACTGTTTTTTGTCCCTGTACTCCAAATAACCAAGAGCAAGCACAGTTAATTACTGTCTCTGCCCTCAAAGTAACCGAGCATGGTTAATTATTTTTTAAGGCTCATTACAACAGAAATCCTATTTTTTTCAGGCAAGCAAGACAACTGAGGAGTGAAAGCTGAAAATTCTCATTTTGTCTTATTCACAAAGCTCGAACTCTGCTTCCTTAGCAACCCTTTGTGACCTATGAACTGTAATCTTGGTGAGACAGTAGAAACTTAGTTCTGTTGTATTGTGATTGGATTTCAAACCTGTGTGTAAGACTTTTTTAACTGTCTAGCCTCTGGTAAAATAAACTGGAGTAATGCAACCCCTTAGAAATGGAAAAATTAGTAACATCTGGATAACTTGAATACAATGTATTGTGTCTGCAGTTTTTTACAAACTTTAGCAATCTATTGCATTTAACGGGCTGTGTAACAATTTTTCCTGTCAGAAGTATATTGAAACTGCAAAAGATCTCCTACATCTTAGTTAAGTATCTAAAATACTCAAACATAATTAGGAAAAAAACCCTGTACTGTGTGAAACAAGAAGCCTGCGTCACAAGAAGATTAAAACTTTATTATTAAAACTTCAAATTATCTTTTAGAGGCAATTTCAGAAAGACTAAATATGAGATTAACTTAGATTGCACACTACCAGAAACACCTACATACATAACCTAAGTGACAGAAAAATAAAGCAAAACTGGCATCCGGGTTGGCTGGTACCAATGTGTCATGAGCCCATGTGGGACAGGAGTGTGAGGTCAGATCTGGAAGCCCAGGAGCTCACCCAAAGCTGACACGTCAATATTCGTGTGCAGCCTGGAGATGAGGCAAGTTTTTGTGGCAGTGCAAACATGGAGATGTACTGAAGGCACAGACTGGCAATCCTAGATGTGTCCTGACCTCTCTGGCTTGAGCTGCAGCTGGGTTACCCTCACCCTATGTCACATTTCTAGTGAAAACTGGAATAGTTTATTTTTGTCCCTTGAAATATGGGGAAAAAATCTGACTTGACTGTCTATCAAGGCCAGGTTGGATGTGGCTCTCAGCAACCTGGTCTAGTGGAAGATGGCCCTGCCCATGACAGGGGGTTGGAACTGGATGAACTTTAAGGTCCTTTACAAACCCAGTGCATTCTATGATTCCAGGATCTATGACCTTCCTTTATTTTCTACCTGCTACTGCTCTAACACCTGCCTTTGGAGGCATCCAACAGCATGCCCCAGTGGTTTAAAAGGTTCCAAAGAGATTCTGTTACCTGGACTCAAAGTAGTGTCATTGTGACCTCTGGAGCTTTCCTGCCCTCCAGCCCTTCCCCTTGCCCAGGTTTTGGGGTAGGGGTGCCAGCCAGGAGAGATGAATGCAGCTCCCCTTTGAAATAAAGCATTCAGCATCCCAAACCCCTGTGGTAGCTGGCTCTGCTCTGTGTGCCTTTATACAGGGCTGTCAAAGGCATCGAGCAGCAGGGATAACTGCCTCCTTGTCATGTGGGCTGACAAAGACATAACGGCATAAAATTGGTTTTTCTCTTCCGTTTTATGTGATAAAGGTAAAGTCGCTTTGCTGACAGCCCCCCTACCAGATCTGTATTGTTGCTAATTTACTATTTCTATCACAGTAATGTGCTGGCTCTGGGAGAGATTGATGTTCTCTATGCAAAGTGCTCCTTGTAAATAGAACAACAAAGAGACATTCTGCAAGCACTTAAACGTAATAGTAAATGCTTTCTACTCCACATGTTACTTGGTGCATTTTACTCACATTTATCTACCATGTCTCAGTTGTTAATGTCTCCAGCACTGCAAATGTTTAGGAATGGATTCCCACCTTTCTCCTCTTGCTCTAAACCTTTGCAATAAGTTTGATTCTTCTCCAATATTTAAAATTGCCTATAGGGAAAGGTGGAGCTTCTGTCTGGGGTCTTTGAACAGCATGAGGATGCCTTGCTTCCTTGTCCCATGCATAGCAGCATAGCACGGAAAAAAAGGACTATTACTGTCCTAAATATTTTTTTTTTTGTCATCCTCCCCAAAAGGCCATAGTTGTTAACCTGTGAATCTTGGCACTTGAACAAATCTCCCTCCTCCAGCTTCAGATAATCCAAGATTCTTAAAGTTTTGAAAAAGACTTGGGACTACAATCATCTGACACGTGTGGAAACCCCAGGAGATTCTTTCAGAAATGACCTTTCTGGACATCAATTAAACTCAGGTTCCATTTCTTTCAACTACATTGAGTTCCTATTTTTATTAAGTCCTTCTTCTCAAAGCTCAGCTTTGTAGTGTGTCTCCCCAGCCTGGGAGCAGGCAGGGCTCCTCTGCTCTGCCTGCACGAGTCAGCTCTGCTCAAGCAGCCCTGGGTCAAAGGTAAGAGCTCAATAACTCTTCCCATCTCTTGCAGTCACAACAGGTTAACAAGGCCATGCAGACCACCTCCATCCCCTGCCTTCCACTCCTAAGCCATGGGCTGGGCACAGCCTTCAAATGTGAGTTATGATTCATAAAGCCATTACTAGGAACTCTTAACCTCAAGTACACAGCTGCTTAGTGCAAAGGGGAGGTATGGAAAATAAATGTATGTTTTCCAAGAAAGCACAGAAAAAAGATAATTGGTAAGTCAGTCATGGCATGGTTCAAACAAAGGCTACCCTTCAGTGGCTGGCTTTGAATTTGTTGCAGGTAGTGAATTTGTTTTCACATCGAAAAAGAAAAAAAAAGGAAAGTAACTTTCCTCTGTCTAATTAAGGACATATTTTGTGGTCAAAATGGAAGCCTGTTTACAGCTGCTACATAAATGCATAATATGAACAATTTGTCTCTTCATCTGCAATTTTTACAGAACAAGCTCAGTGCAGGGTAGGGTTCTTAGGGGTGCCTGAAGTGAGGCTGAGGTGAGATAGAGCTGCCTGACTCCAGAACTGAGATGCCAAAACCCTTACTTAAACTGTGGGGTTAAAATGCTAGAAACAGTTTGCACATGGATCTTCAGGCTCCAGGGACTTGGCACTCTGTGTGATCCAGAACAGACCCAGACAGCACGAAATCTTTTAACATCCTATTTATGCCCAAGACTATTAACAGCCTGTTGCAGTGCCCAAGCCCTGCTGGCAGTGATGCCCTGTGGGGGCACTTGCAGCACATGCTGTCCTTATCAGACTTCCTACAAGCCTGAGCAATCTGCTGTAGTGGAAGGTGCCCCTGCCCATGGCAGGGGATTGGAACAAGATGATTTTTAAGGTCATTTCCAACACAAACCGTTCCATGATTCTTTAAAAAGATGGTCACTCTGGCTGTTTCTTTTCAAAATGGAAAGTGGGAAAAGTGTTGTCACTTCCCAGCCATTGCTTTATGCAATATTTTACAGGTTTGACTGATCAATATAGGAAATGGAAGAATGTGTTTCAGGTCCTCCTTGCACATTAGGTGTCCCTAGATCGATGCTGCACATCTCTCAGGTGTGGAGTAAACAGAGATGTGTTTATTCTCCCTTCCTGAAATCCTGACAGACCACTGAGGATGCAGGAGACAAAATGCCATTCAGGAGTCTGGATCTATTCCACAACTTGGGCATGTACCTCTAAAGGAGAAAGCTTTATCTCTGCTCCCAAGACCACATCAAATTTCTTAAATAACAGTTCTTTGGGTTCTCATTCTGAGGCACATTTGAGATGCAGCAACCTGTGCATGCAACCTCTGCTGATGGAGCTGACTTAGCGAAGAAGTCACTTGGACACGCTGACATGTGCTTGAGCCATCGTGACCTGCCTTGCAAGTGACTCTGATTTCCCATGCAGGTCCTGAGATACTTCCTTCAGATGGCTGGAACAACACATCAGCAATGCCAAGGCTGTGGGTTTGGAGCTCCTGAAGAATGGATATTACTCTGTTTTGATGCTGGAGAGTGCCAGGGCAAGGACTCTGTGTGCCTGGCCTGTGTTTGCCCTTAGCCAGCCTTTTACAGCCACTGCTGGAAACAGAACAATGAGCTCCACAAAGCTTTGTAACCCCATGAAATGCCATTCTTGTGGGACTGTCCCCATGTGCTGCAGGGAGCACACCTGCCATGGCCTGGGTGAGATTCAGCCCTGGCTCTCAGGCAGTGAAACACCACACTTTGCAGCAGCTAACTTTTAATCATTTATTTGACTTGATCTTTGTTCAGTCATGTCTGTAGGGAGAAGCAGATGAAATAACCTGTAATACACTAGAGAGAGTTGCCAGTCAGCTCCCATTTCAAAAAAAAAAGGATTTATGATCTCTTGCTGCTAACAGCTCCATCACCTTGCTCACCATCCTATTGTGCAGTTTATCAAACTAACCCTGCTCAAAGTTCTCCACTGCAGTTATAATCACTCATACTCGGATCAGGATACATCTAGCTGCAATGTGTCATTATGTTGCAGTACCCAGACTCTGTTTGGGTTTTCCTCTTTTTTTTTTTTTTTTTAGCTCACTACGGCTATTAAAATATGAATTTCAGAGAAAATTGCAGAGAAAATAGATCAAAACCTAAGTAGGTTATACTAAACCTGAACCAAACATCAAAGTCTGAAATTCTTCCATCTGATGCATTCTTCCACCAGCTGAACTGAACTGAACTTGAACTGTGGGGTTTTGAGGTCTTCGTTGATCCCGAGCCAGAACTGAACAAGGGAGAGAAAGAATTTGTGGTTTCTGGTTCATCAGGGCAGACTGGTTAAAAACTAGAATTTCTAGCAGGGTCTCCTTTGCTTGGACTTTAGGTGCAGGGCTCTGCAGGGCAGTGGAGCACCTCAGCTGGTCCATTCCCTCACTCCAGCGTTTGACACAAACCTGTTCCTCTGCCTGGGATCTTCCTGTACACCTCCACAGGTGCCAGGAGGGGATCTGCTCTGCAGGCACTCCAAACACCTTCATAAATAAAGCTCTGAGGCAGACCTGGGTCTGCCTCTGCTTTCTGGTGCCCTGTTCTTGCTATTCACTTCTCTAAGTAGAGGTGCCTCCAGTGGAGCACCACGTGGTTCCGTGATTAAACCTGAACATCCCTGATGTGTGTGTGTAAAACTGGACTCCCAGGGTTGTTTCTGCCACACATTTTGGTTTTTTTACCCAAGCTTTGGCAATTCTTGCATTCCTACTGTGCTCCAACTTCTTCCTTCAACATGCCAGATTTAGAGTGATGAGGGAGTGGAGATGTGCCGGGAATGTGAGATAGGAACAGAGGCTAAAACTTGACTTTCTCTACTGGTTTACTCCACCGTATGATCCCATCCATTCGTAAATGTTGTTTTTCTCAGTTTTGACTGGTTCCTAAACCCTGTTAGCTCTCAAGCAGCTTTAGTTTTATCTCAGCCCATTGTGGCAGGGAGCAGGAAAATGTGGTGGTTTGTTTCCCTGGAAATGTTCTTTTGCTGTTCTCTTCAGGCATTAATATTATGTGTTACAGCTGTTTAAAAATTCAGTGGTAATTATGCACTCCAGCAGAGATGACTTCATCAGGATGAGGGTAGAATGCTCCTTTTTTATCTCATGTCAGGGCAGGGAGATCTCTCCCACATTACATTTATTCTGGGAATACAGCTGCAGCCAGGCCAGGGCTGCACCTACACCTGGCCCTAGCTCAAGACTCCACTGGCCCTTCATCACAAGGGATGAACAGCAGTTCCTTCACAAGCCCAGCTGTACTTTTGAATTTAAACATTTCCAGTTATAAATTCAGCAAGAGGATTACTAAATGGCCGTTGTGGTCTTTTCTACCATAATTTCTTCCAAAATTCACTCATATAAACCCAGAATTGATGACATTGCAATATAGATCCACTAATTTATTACCCTATTATTAACTCCTAACTGCTACAAAAAAGAGTGGTCCCACTTATTAAGAGAAAAAAAGTTTCTTATTGCTTTTATCACAAGCAAAAGACCATTAAACATCATAACAGAAAGACAGCCTTTCCCCTGTAGAAAAACTGATGTGGTACAGACAAAATGTAATGCCTGTGAAGGAAGTCAGTTCTCTGCCTAATCCTGGGCTCTAGGCAGCTTGCTGTGATTCATGAATTCACTCTTGCCTTCCAAACCCCATTTGTTTCTTCAATCTTCAAAAGTTTTGAAGAGCTACTTCCTGCACCAGCTAACTAGCATTGCAGGGAGCCAATGATTTCCTCCTGCTCCCATTGGTAAGAAATGTTGATTTAGTGCATGCACAGGCACTGTGCTGACAGGGCACAGGTTTAGAGCTCTAGGGAAATTCAGGTCTTTAGCACAAAGAGCCTCCTGATGACTATAAAATCATATTTTGGATAACAAAACCTTTCCTAGCAAAGCAACACAAGCGGTGCTCCTGCCAGTCAGGGTACGTGCCCCATGTGTGCAGGCTCTGCTCAATCCAAAGCACTCAAGAAGAACACATTCACTGGCTGTCACATTTTCTACCTGTTTTCTCAGTTATTCCATCAAATCCCAGCCCATGGTGGTGGATATTGGCAGACACCAATCAATTCCTGCATAATACCAGTGTTTCTCCTCACTTGCTGAACTTCATCACCCAGCTTCAGGGTGTCTGTTACACCGCAGCTCTCATCAGTGGAGTGAGAAAAACATCTACATGCAGCTGCTGAAAATCTGGTTTATACTGGCACCTCAAGGAACCTGTGGAGCCTTTGCACCATCACAGGGGCACAGACACAATGCCCATTTCGAGGTCACCATTCAGTGGTTCCAAGCTCTTCTTTAGTACCCCAAAATGCATCTGTGAGGTTGCCTCCAGGCTTTGCAGTGTTCAGTCTCAGCACAGTTCGGTCTCAGTCTCTCTCTCTTGCAATAGAGACAGGAGAAAACAGGGTCAGGGAGTGACCAGACAGGCTCAGCTTGTGCCTTAAGTTTCTATTTTACTAAGTTAATTTTCAATATAACTGTTCTGCAGGAGGGCCATTATCAAATCAGCTATTTCCTGGAGACAGTCACAACAGTTACTATAACTTTCACATGATCTGGGAGACCTCACTGTGCCTGAAAGTTCCCCAGGGGAGCAGTACAAGAGCTGCAGAAGTCTTGGGCAAAAAGATGTTCCTGACTGTTTAGACATTATCTGGACAGGAGCAGCAGCATGTCTGTCCTGTTTGCTACAATTATTATTGCTCTTATTTAATATCAATAGATCAGACTTAGGCTGCAGGGAGACAAAACCAGGCTTCTAGTCCAGCAGCCTGAAATGGGGTAAGTGATGGAGATTTCAAGCTTGGCAGTAACAGGGAAGTGGCAGCAGCAGGAAAGCAGGAGCAACCCACCCGTGACCATCCCTGCACCCAACAGAGCAGGGGGACCCCTCTAGAAAGGGATGACTCTTTCTCATTTCACCATCCAGCTCTGTCTGAAGTGTCAGTGAAGGTGTGTGGAGGTTGAACCTGTCTCTTTGTGCAGGCAGCTGAAGGAAATTGAGGCTTTGGCAGAAGCTCTGTGGTGGTTCAGCCCTGCCTCCCCTTTTGCTCCCACTGTCACCGTCCTTTTTTCCCACTCCATGTGCTGGGTTTATGAATATAATTTTGATGATGAAAATAATTAGGTAGCTAGATAAAAAGAGTATGCAAATCTGACATAAGCAGTGGGGCACTGGGAAAATTGAAGCAGATGAAGGGCAGGCAAGACCCTGCTGGGTCCCTCATCGCTCCTTGTCTTCGCTTTGGTGTGGCAGTGCTGCCAGCTGGGACTCAGCCTGGATCTGTTCCTCCAGACCTCCTGGCTGCCTGCAGAGTGCTGCAGAGCCATGGCCAGCTGTGATTACAGCACCTCCTTTCAACAGCGGGTTTCTTTATCAGCTGAAGGTTATTAATCCCAGTGGTTCGTTATGCTGGGCTTCACAGGCATATTAAATAAAATAGAAGCCATGGACAGGAATGTGGTTTTTTTAAATGGAAGGGAAAAGCAGTTGGACTACATTTTTTGAAGAAAATACCTAATTTTCCTCAGTCATGTCATGAGATTGTAATAATTTTATTACTGTGTTCAAAAGAATGAAGCCCTTAATTGGTACATGGGTGTATAGCTCCAATAAGCCCAATGCAGTGTTAATGACCCCAGCCCTTCTGCCTAGGGTTAATTGCAAGCTTGCAGGTGGATCCCTCAATGTCCAAAAAGTCTTGAAAATCAGCAACTCGGCCATCTTTAAAATGCAGAGGCTGTTAATAGTGTTTTGAGGAAAAAAAGGAGCTGGAAGTTGACAAAGCCTTGTTGAGCCTGGTTGATGTGTGTACTCTGCTCTAACAGCAAGACCAAGCAGAGGAAATGTCAGGAGAAGTCATTCTGACAAAGAGTCAGCTCACTTAAAATGCAGGAAAAAATCCTGAAACTGTTAAAAATCACCATGGCTGGTCCTTACTTTGGGATGCTGTGTATAAACCTCTTATCTCTGCTGGCAGCTTCTACAAGATGTTATTCATAATGACCTCTGAGAACACAGGCGTAATAAAAGTCGTGAGACTCTCACTGGAGACAAAGAACAAAATGCACCTATTTATGGAAGGAAAACTTTCATAAGCAAGGATAGAAACACTGTGAGAACCATAAACGTTCAGACTAAATTGTATTAAAACAAATCTTCATATTGTAAGTGACATTTTAAACATACTTCTCCTGAAAAATTTCAAGCAATGAATAATAGAGCTGAATCAGATGGAGTACATGGCATCTTGTAGCCAGTGAGTGGTCAAATTTACGGTCTCACTCCTGGTCTTTATTTTTTGTTTATTGAAAGCTTCATCTACAATGAATGTGACCTCATGCATTGAAGAAACAAAAAGAGAGAAAAAGGCAGCATAAAGCTTATGAGCCATCCAGGGAAAAAAAAAAGATTTGTTAATATAAAACTTTCATTCAACAGCTATGAATAATGAATTTTCTGGTGTTTACACTGAACACTTTCTTAGATGCTCTTTTCCTGTTCCCTGCTGGCAAAAATCAACTTCCATTTTTACAAGAAATAAAGAGTACCGGTCCATAGGGAGGTCCTGACACGCACTCCCTCTCCCCTTCCAGACTGATTTTGAGCCCTGGTTAGTGAAGAGAATAAGGCCATGAGCTGGTTTCTGTCCCCAGGACTATGATCAAATAGAGAAAACATCCTAAAATAGGACCCCAAAGCCCACATGCCTGGCTTAATGGTCTTATACTGAGGCCACAGTCTTAGATTTTTGGTTCCTTGCTTATTTTCTGGTCTCTAAAGTACTTTTTTTCTATCATACCATGCCATAACTTCAACAGGAAGGGTTGGTTAATTTTTGGTGGCTATGAGGGGACAGAAATCATGGGAACAACCACAGCCTGTTGCTGCTGATGGTTCCCTCTCTTTTGAGGGCTCAGGTGAGAGAGCCTGGTTTGAGGGAAGGTGCATCCCTGGAATTAGAACCTCCTGAGGAAGATGTGGAATTAAAGTTGCTATGGCTAAAGAAACATGGAGATTTGCCTCTTTCTCCACAGAGATCAGATTCACAGATGAAAGAGGAAAACATCTTGCCCAACAAATATGCTTAAAGACAAGACCTGCTCCCATTTACTCAGGAACCCAGTGATTGGCAAGGACTTGCCAAAACACCCACTGTCCCAAATGTGGAGTCCATCCAGGAAGGCTGAGCCCCTGGAAAAGGCAGGAATGAGGGAGAGATCCCTGTAGGTGCTGCTTCCTCTTGCTTTGGTCCAAGAAACTCCTTATTCTGGGGAGGAGATCCAAAGAGAGCAGGTCTGGACTCTGCTTTGGAAGAGTTTGCTTTTCTCTGTGGCTGTACAGCCTGTGTGGCATCTCATTGTCACTCCAGGTCACCTTAGGAGAGAAGCAGCCAGGTAGCCTTTCTTAAGGGAAAGCATTATTGAAAACGTCACAGTAACTCCTTGCCAAGCATTTCTTAATTTTATTTGTTTTCATGGACTTTCATTCAATTTTCCTTCCACTTAAAGCATAATAAATATTCAGATGATATTCTGACCCTCTAGATCAGGTTATTGTTACCAGTCCCCCAGTTGCCAGGCTTTGATGGCACCTTAGCACTTCATTAGAAGAAAGTCTCATCTGTTCATTTCACAGAAAGATGACCTAAATATGCTCTATAAGTCCAGATATGATGAAGATCAGTTTTGAGTTGGAATCAATTAAAATTCAATTTTTTTTTTCATTTCATTACCATACACTGGAAAATTCAGAGACCTATTGAGCTGCTGTTGCTGAGAAGACCACAATGATTGTATCTTTGAGCAGCTTTGATGGTAAACTGAAGATAAAAGTACACTTGCTGTAAGATTCAATCAAATCTCTTGTTAAAAGATCCCTTGGGCTATGACAGATTTATTGGAGAAAAATTTGAGTTCCTTTTGAGTCATGTGGGAGAGAGAGGCTCATTCAGTTGATTGAGTTAACTTAGTTAATCTGTTAGCTTAATTTCAATGAGGCTGCATTTCAGAAGCATCAAAACCCCATGAAAAAGCAATTTCCTCTGTGTTTCACATATTAAATTGCACAGTTCCAAAACAGTAAGAGTCACCACAATAGGATAACAGCAGATTTTGAATATTTGTTAGAAGGCTGGGGATTTTCACTAATGAATACATATAGACAAGTATCCTTCAGAAACTATTTGTTTTAGAGAAGGGGACAAACAACAGACTTATTTGTCTGACTACATTCAGTCTGCAATGTTAATGCTGGAGTCACCACCAAAGGGACTTTTCCTTACAAATCACTCTGAAGAAAGATTACAAGACAAATCTTGACTTTGTCATGATCATAAGATTGTGTATTCAGCTTAACTAGTGCTGATGTATTTTAATTTTAATGTGTCAGCACTTGGTGGGAAGGATAATGTAAACACAGAGCCTGAAGGCTGGAGCTAGAGAAGCATGGAAGGAGTTTAACACTGAGTGATGGGCTCCCAGGAGCAGCAAACCATTCCCAGGTCAGATGCCAGGATCCTCATGGAGTGATGGTGAGAATCTGTCCCTGAGCCTTGGGTGCACTGGTGCTGTGAGATAATAAATAATTAAACAAGTCCAGAACCAGAAAGAGAAAAGGATAATGATTCCATAACCAGCACCAAAAACTTTAGCAAGTGCAGTGAAAAACCCTGTTAAGGCAGTCCAAGGAAAAATAATAGGGAAGGTGTGAGAAGCAATTAGATAAACGTGTGAAACTCCAGAGCAACAAAATCTTCAAAGACATCAGAAGTAAGACATTTACCACACTTGGGGAGATCCAGAAGTGAGCAAGCTATAAAATCATCACCCAGGGGAAGACAAAGTCTTTGCAGGAAAGCTGAATGAGTGCTGGAGAAGAATCCCAATAGAAACAGGTATCTGCAGAGCTGGTACCACATCTTCTGCTACAGGAGGGCACAAAGCAGCAGCAGCTGCTTCTGGAGGGAAGAAAATCCTTTGCTCTTCCTGCAACAGGTAGAATTTTGATGGCCTTGTCCCTGTGTTCTCCACTAAGAGGTAAAGGAGAAACCTGAGACTGCTGTTCTCTAGGGGTTCCTATCCAGAGAACATCTGTCTTAGCTGGAAAGATCAGGGGAATAGTGTGTGGAACAAACCAATAAATAAAAATAACTAATTTCAAAGAAATGCAAAGGGGATAATGGCTTTGGTTTATTCTGAGAATTAACATAGTTTAGACTCTACATATCTTTGGTTTATTCTGAGAATTAACATAGTTTAGACTCTACATATCAGAAAAATTATATATATATATATGTTTTGTTTTTTTTTAAACCTGGACTACAAGACACATGTGGGAAATAAAGAGCATTACATCTGGCTTTTGCATTGAGTGAACTCACACTTTTTATACCAGGCAAACTCACAAAAATTATATAAAACACAGATTTACTAGACATTGGGGAAAAAAAAAAGTGATTTATTGAGGAATAGTCAACACAGATTGTGTCAGGCAAGTCACAACTTAAAAATCTACAAGAACTCTGTGAAGGTATAAGGATAGATGTGAATAAAGATGATTCAGTTGATATAGTGTATGAGAGTTTCCAGGAACCTTTCAGAAAATTTCATCTGCAAATGTTCTTAGAGAAATGAAGTTATCATTTGGAGTTGTTGCCATTTTGAAGTTGTATTTGGCCTCGTTTGGATTGATAATTGGTTAGGGGATTGGAAATAAGGAAGGACTAATGACTGAGTTTTTCATAGTAGGGAAATATTAACTATGCTGGGATGTCCCCATTTTCTCAGAAGGAAGCTTGAAAAGGTGGCAAAGTTTGTTGGTAATGCAATATACCAACATATAAACTTAATATAGCCAAATCTAGATCTGACTGTGAATGACTGCAAAAGGTCTTGGTATACACTGAGCAGAATTCAGCACTGATATGTGCAGTATAGGGAATCTGAGAAAAAGGGAAAACAAATTCAGCCATGCATATACTGTTCTTGGCTCTGAATTAGCTGTTCCCAGTCAAGAAGTAAATCTTGGAGTTGCTTCTGTAAGCTCACTGCTCAGCAGTGGTTGAAAGGGCAAACAGGCTGTTAGGAATTATTAGGGAGAAGAACTGAGAGCCAGACTGAAAACACTTTTAACCATCTGTACAAGTGTCTGGAGCAGACGTATTCTGAAGACACACAGGGCTAGTCCTCTCTTCATCTCATGAAAAGCAGAGTTGAAAGAGGTATGGGAAAGTTTGATCAGAGAACAGCCTGTAAAGGAGGAAAGACCAAATAGACCATGATTGGCTTCAGAAAGAGGCAAAAGGGAAAGGCATATGCTAAAGCAGGATGAAGTTATCTCAAGGCATGAGGAAGGACAATTCTCTGATGCTGATCACACAGAGCTGAACAGGACTTCAATGCTGAGGCATCAAGCAGCAATTTAAAAACAAACTGGAGAAGGTACTTTTTCAGAGAGTCCATAACTGAAGAAGGCATTTGTTGCTGCAGAGGCAAAAATGCAAATGGATTCTGGAAGGAATTAGCTAAATTAAGGCAGGTCCATGGGCACTCATTAAACAGGTCAGTCTCTGTATGACCTTCAGCTCAGGTACTCTCCTGGCACTGACTGCCAGAGAGGTGCTTGGTTAAATATCAGCCTGTGCTTATTATGACCTTCCCCTGTGTATCTCTGACTGGGTACTTTGGGAAACAGGTCTTGGGGCTGGCTGGGCCTGGACAAGGCTGGTCATTATTATATTCTTATGTTAAAAAGCTAAGCAATTAGTGCACTCCTTTGAGAGCAATTTCTGTCCCAGTGAGCATGGATATGTCCTTGATTCAGCAAACCATGTGTAATTTCCTGGGCATTTTTAACATGTGAACCCTGTGGAGGCAAGGGTGACTACTGTGCTTGGTGTTATATATTCCACTACAGACTCACTGTCTGGTGTCAAAGGAAAGATGTTTATTGTACAACAATATAAATGGAAAACTTGCTCCCTGCAGTCGGAACTTCTGTGTATGCTAAATGAGAGGCAAGGATACAGAAATGTGGATGGATTACAGTGGATACAGACACACCAGCTGCTTTTACATTTTCCTGTTTTAAAATGTATCGGCAGACTAAGACAGTTTCTGAAAATTTATAGCTTCCCAACAAGCATCTATTATCAGTTTAACATAAAATCAGTACTTACACAATATGTCAAACTGCTCTGTGGCGTTTACTTATGTTATGCTAATATGTTCCAGAAGAAGGAAGCAAGGTATAACAGCAGGTCCTCCCTGGCAGTTGTTCCTCAGGCAAAATTCTAGTGATATTACATGATGGAGGAAATCCCTCAGTAGATGAGCTACATGATAAATCATCGAGAGTGTGAGGAATTACTTGTAGCATTTAGCAATAAAACACAGCACTGTCAGCGTCGTGTAAGACAGAATCTGATTTCAATAGCAGTAATTTAATGTGCAAGAATATCACTCTGTGTGTGTGCTTTGAGGGGGGAAAGAAGGGGATGTGATAAACAGCACTCACACCTGCCAAGAGCAGCTGCTGCTTCTTCTTCTGGAAAAAAATCATGCAGAATGAAGCACATCTCTGTACAATAACACAGGGATAAGCAGGTATAGGTACAAGTAAGTGTAGGAATAAAGGGGCAATAAGGAGGGAAGTGGGAATGCTGAGATGGGCCCAGGATGTTTTACTGCCAGACCTCCAAAAGCGTGGAGTTTTTGGCCAGCTGCTTTAACCTCCCTATGTTTTTTCTGAAAAGAGGAGCTGCCCTGAGGGCATCAGAGACAAGGTCTGGCTGAGGAGCAGTCTTGGCAGACAAGGTTTGGCAGAGGAATATTTGTATCCTTTTATGCAATTTCCTCCTTTCTTTTTTATTTTGGTGTACATTCTCCTTGTCTTAAACTGAAGACATAATGTTTTTCACCACCCCCAAAGAAAGCAAAACACTTCATTTCAGGCTGGACAAAAAATGACAAGAGCCTTACAAATTAAATTATTTCAAAGAAACAAAACTCTTCAAGAATGTATATTAATTTTGAGTGATCCCTACACAGCCAGTGTATCCTTCAAATCATTCTGGCATAGATTAGTAGACCTCAAAAGTAATAGAAGTCTTTTACTGGCCTTCTCACAGATCTAGTGATCTGCTCAGATTTCATAGAATCACAGAGGCATTAAGGTTGGAAAAACCTCCAAGATCATCCAGCCCAGCCTTTGACCACTAAACTTGTCAACTAAAACACAGCACTATGTCTGACCCAGCTAACTCAAGATTTACTTCCTCAGGCTGACAGTGCAAAGAGGGGTAAAAAACCAGCAGCTGCAGGGATTTGCCATGATGGTCACTGCCCCATGGAAGCATGGGTTGGCATTTTGATTACTTCAACAACTGTATCTCTCTAAGACATGTATGTTTGTTGTTTAAACCACCAAAGACTCTTTCTGAATAAAAACAACATGGCCATACAGGCACAGTTTGCATCTGCATCACCACCACCAGAGCCAGCAACAGGACATCAATAGATCCTTAATGCTGGGGAAGAAGAGCACCTTCCATCCAGGACTTCAGACACTCCATCAATTAGCAGGCAAATACTGCAATTTACAGTAATTCCAAGCAATTCAGTTTACCAGTAATGACTTGTTACTCAAATTAAAACCACAGAACCCCTGCCTTATTAAAGCAAAACTATAAAGTTCAGCAGACAAAGCCAAACAGACCACAACATCAAAGGCTTTTTGAAGATTAACACATTGACTAAACTACCAGAGATTCATTTAGAAACAAATGACACAGATGTTCTTTGCATCTCTTTAATATTAAATTTATCAGAATATATTCTCCATTTACAATGCTCTCTATTTCCTAACTTAAGTCTGTAGATGGTTTGATCAATTTTTTTGATAGGATCAATTTTTTTTTTCCCAGGATAAAATTTTGAGGGTCATGGTCTAGACGCATTTAGAGGAAATCTTCTGAATCTCAAATGACTCATTTGGAAAATGTCCTGCAAGTGAGAGTTAGTTTGCTGAAGCATAGATAGAAAAAACTAGTGAGAACTGTTGCAGCTGTGTTATATAAAAGGAAGAGACAAATTAATGGAAAATTTCATACTTTGCAGAAATTTGATTGCCTATTTTCTCTATGTAGATATCTTATTAGAGCAGCTACAGCTGCTGCACTGAAGGTATATTTTCACCGATTATGATCAGAATGGGAGTGCCAGAGCAGTGTGTGGAATTTAACGTTTTATTCTGTTGCAGAATTACAGCAAACATTTACAAATCTCTCAGCTGTTATTTTCCTTTTATTAGACAGGAGTGAGCATTTGCTCCTTATGGCTGCTCTTTTTTGGCCAAGGGACACAGAGTGTTTGTTGATGCCACAGCCTTAATAGGCTGGGTGTAATGGCAAAGAAATAATGAATTAAGTGTGTCTGTCTCACATATTGGTTTCACTGAATGCAAGATAAACTGATTACCTTAGCAACACAAGTGTAGACCCTCCCATATCATTCTTCCCTCCTTATCTCCCTTCTTTGCTTGCATAAAGAAAAATATTAGATCCCTTTAAAATTACATTGTAATTCTACAAACTGGTTTTTCAAAGATCTCTTCGTTTGTAAGTAGCATTGGAAGTAAATAGGTCATAAATTCTACATCACAGGATTTCTTAGCTTTATGCCTATGAGAGTTACTTTGCTTCACAGAGGCCAAAATAATTCCAGGTCTGCTGTCAAGTGGTTTATGTTCTGCAATTTGGAGTTTATTAGTGTTAACAGGGTAATGTTATACACTATTTGTGGTGTACAAAGTCCTGCAGGCTAAACATTCTTGGGCTACAGTGGTTTGATAGCCAAAATAATTTAAAAATCCTGTCTACATATTCTTGATGGAAGTTCGGTTTATTTTCACAAAAACAGAATTATTTTAACACAAGAGATTCTTTGACATATTTAAAGTAAAGGGTCCTCTTTTCCTTCAGGTCTATGAATAGCTCTTCAGCTTGAATCAATCTTGAAAAGCTCAGTTTTTAAATTGTTCTTAAACACCCACAGGGAGAGCCTTGCTGCTCCTGAGACCATTGGGTGACCATCCCAGCTGAAATGCACGGCAGCTGAAAGCAGATGCTGTTAGCCTGTCTGCAGATAATAATATCTGTCTGCAGATAGTAATTTTGCTAAGCAGAGGTTGTTTCTCTCTCTATCTACTCAAGACAATCTAGTGATGCATCACCTAAAGATGATTTTCCTTTAGAGCCGTAGCTTGGAACACGACATTCCACTGACATTCCACTTTCTGGTTCTGTAAGGGCCTGAAACTTCCCTTTTTTCACACTGGATTCCATCCTACCCCACTCACAGTCTCAACAGCCGCAGTACAAGTGGCTCCACAGGCCACCTCAGCCTGGTCTAGAAACATGGCAAGGGGTCTTACACCAAACTCTCCAGAACTGCAGCCTTCCCAGCCAAGAAGGAGGGTGAAATATCACCTTCAATAAAACAAGTTGGTGACAAACACTGGCTTAAGTGTGTCCAGGATTGCAGCAAATATTGCATTACTAACCTTTTTTGTCCTGAGTCCCCATCACAAGTCATGGTACTCCAGATGACCCTTGCAGAGAGAGATGAAGCCGCACAGAAGAAGGTGGAGAAATGTTTCCCCAAAGGCTGTGGTAGGTAAATTTGTAATTTATTTCTCCTGCCCATAACTCATATTTGAAATCACTATACTTTAAAATTCCCATTCCTGCTGGGTCCAGAGATGGCTTTATTACCACATAAAATTCTGGCAAATAGAAGAGTCACAGTTTAAGCAATGGACTGCAGAGTCCAACTTCCCAGCATGTTATTTTTTATGAAAAGGAGCTGATTGTGTAGCAAGTAATTTAAGACAATCTTCTTAAGAGAAAGTCACAGCTTCTGTGACTGGGATTGTACTGCAGCATCCCAGGAATTGCAGCTGTTATCTCAGAGCATTTCTGGGAAAGCACTGTCAGCAACAGGGTCAAAGAGCTGGTTTAAAGCTGTTTTAAAGCTGGTTAGATCTGAGCACAGCTCGCTCTTTTAGTGAGCAGATGTATGGTGGTATGGAGAACCATGTGACAAGCAAGTGAGAGGAAAACAAACAAACCAAAACATTTCTGCCTCCTGAATGTGTTTCCACTTGGAAATTCAGGGTGCTTAGCAAGATAACTAGAGGAAAACAAAAACACAAAACCAAACAAAAAAACTTCCCTCAAAACAAACAAAAAATCCCCAAAATGAAACAAACAAACAAACAGCAGATCAACACAAGGACATCACACCAGATATGAGCAGAGCCTGTCCTGTTCCCAGCTCCATGACTTCAGTGGTTTTGTAATCATACACAGTTTGTACTGTTCCCTGTATTTGGGTGAATTTCAGCCTCAGGGGATCATTTATAATGAGCATCTTATTGGGTCAATCCTAACTTTTCTGCTTGTTAATGGGCAAGACAAAGCATGAAGGAACCCGTAGTGGATTTGGATACTGGGATTTGCTGAAGAATCAGAAAGATAAGAGCTCTTATCTTATTATTTAACACACTCAGTCACTCCCCTCCCTGCAGTACCTTCAAGATGTCTCAATTTCCCTCTCCAGATGGGCTCTCCCATTCTGGGAAGGTTGGACAAATCCGTGTCCATTCATGCTTTGCTGCTGCCCACAGTGAAGGACCAGAGAAGGTCCCTGAGTATCCCACTGCTTTTGTCTTCACCCTGTTCTCAATCTCCAAGAACTCCTCCTGCTCCCAGGATCTTTAGCAAAGATTTGTTTCATTCCCGGTTCCAGTTTTCTCTCCCTTCTTCTTTTGGGGAACTTCCAGTTTCACTCATCTTTCTATCCATAGCCCAAAGTCCCTGTTCTTCCTAAACTAAATGGTCTGTGCAGAAGCACAATACATGATCAGCCTTCTAACTGATGCTTCTGTCCTCCTTAATGGGAAACCAAGTCCCAGAACAAAGTGGATCTCTCTAAAGCCATAGAAATTTTGATTGCCAGCTCGTGTTAGATGTTTCAGTTACTGTGAGGTTAATGGTATCTTGAAAGTCCCAGTGTTTCTGCTTCCTGACAAATGAACTAAATTAGTAAAAATTATCCCTTCCCTGTTTCTGCTGTCCTAAAGAAGTCAGTATCCTGCTTTCAATTAAATTAACCATTAACTCCTTTTGATGAAGCTGTACATGATCAGCACCCAAATGAGCTTCAATCTCTGCAAAGATTTAAGACCACAAGTGGAAGTGTTTACAGATTTCAAAGGTAGAGCAGTGAGCTGCAGACTCAGACTGGGGGCAAGTACAAGCCTACATGGTTAATGAGCAGGCTACGGTAGGTTTTGATGCACAATGCTCCTTTGGAGCTTTCTGAGCTCATCCTGTAGATCCCATCTTCACTGAGACTGAACTGAAAATGCTTCTGTCTAAACCTGCATATCTCAAAGATAAATCACCTGGATACACATCCTGTGACTCAAGAAAACAGCACACTGTCTGGAAAAAAATTTAAAATAGATTGTGTTTTCCAATATTCAAGGTTCAGAGCAAACAACAGATTGGGTATGTTCATTGCTGGACTCATGTGAGTTCAGATGAATCACAAACATTGCCACACAAACATTGCCACACAGACAATCTGTGACAGAGCTGTGTTCACAAAGCTCTATCCATGGTGTCCATAGCTGCTGGCATAAAAGGAGCTCAGTTTTCTTTTGGTAAAGACAAGGGATAGAAAGAAAGAGAATAAAATGGGAAAGGAAATTATTTCTGGGTGTCCAGACAAGCATTTCCTGAGATTGGTCTCTCCAGTACAGCAAATTAACATAACAACGATGATGATTTTGTCCCCAATGTGTCTTCCTCCTAGTCAGCCAGAAAATTGTAGTAATACCATGTGTTTTTCATAACTCAGAGTCTGTATTGTTTTCTCCCCTTTTAGTGTTCTCACTGTTGATTGCCGAGTGCTTTAATCAGGTTCAAGTGTTGTGGGCTGATGGGCAGCCAAGCCTTGTGCAGGTAGTATTACTGGATAATATTTAGCAGCTCTAACTTATTTTATTCTCTTTTAAATTCAAAGGCTACATAATGTGAGGCAGGAAAGGGGAAGTGGAAGCAGTTCTCTTGCTATTGGAGTTTTCAGGTGCATGCCCAAGAGAAAAGCCACACAAGAACCACAGCATGGGAAGGGGCCAAGGCTGTCCCAGCAGCTGTGAGGGAAGGGCAGCCTGTAGGGATGCACATGGGAGGTCCTCAGGACACAAGGGCAGGCACTTTAGGCAGTGAAATAATATCTTGGTGCAGGAAGGAATCTTCCTGACAGTACCATCACCCCTGCAAAGTACTAACTGGAACCCTTCACCTGATTTCCTCTTCCTTCCTCTCCCGTGCCTGTTGCATGGCACTGGGTAGGAAATGCCTCCTGGCTGATGTTTGTGCTGGCAGGACCCCAAGGCCTGTCTCCTGCAGGAATCCAAGGGACTGTGCCAGGTGACACTTCTCTGTCACTCTTCCCTGGCAGGTGCTGCAGTGTCCTGAGCTGACACTCAGCACAGGAAGGTGAGCTGGGAGCTCCAGGGAGTATCTACTGAGGGCAGCATGGCATGGGACAGGGCACAGCCCAGAGTCCAGGTTTAGCAGCAGGTTAGCAGAACATTGCTCCTGGTGAGTCCCAGGCAGGTGTGGGATGTGCAGCATGCCAGGATAGCCACTGTGCACATGGCAAAAAGGGCAGAGAATGGCTGTGGCTGCACACAATGCTCTGCTGCCCCTCCATTCAGAGGTGGAGGGCTGGCAGAGCAGACTGGTGATTAACACAGCATTAGGGCAGGATGCTCAAACAGAAATATAGGCCAAAACACTATCAAATATCCTGCATCAAAGAGCTTATAACACATTTCCTGACATATTGATGCAAGCAAAGGTTAATCTTTCCTGGGGTCACTTGCAAGCACTTTCAGAGCCATACTATGCTGATTTTGCAGTCTGCTTTAAGAGTACAGGGCCTATATTAAGAAACTGGAAGTCAGCTGAGCAGTTTGCCTCCAACTACCTTCAGAATAAAGATTTTTTTCCTCTTTTACCTCCTGACTGTTTTCATGCTTGGAGGGCCTGCAGAGAGGCTGAAGTCTGTGGGCCCCTCTGAGCAGTCTGCCCAGTGTGGTACCAAGAGAGGTGCAGGTGGGACAGGAGGAAATCTCCTGGTTTATCCCAGCAACCTGCACAGCAGGCCAGGTCTGGAGCCCCTGTGTGCTGAACCAAACAGGACAGGTTCCCACACTCTGCAGTGTTTCATTCTGATGGATCGGCGTTTCTCACTGGGACTTGGCTCCACCAGAAGATTTCCGGCCAGATTTAATCAGGGAGGCTTGAAAGCCATCCAAAACACAGGCCAGGAAAGGATATAACTACAAGAATATAGCAGCTTTTTCACATTTTCTGAATTGTTGGGTAATTACATTTGTTGGAGATATAATTCATGCACGATTGTTTAGAGTTGTCCCTGAAACATTTATCAGCTCACGCACAATTATCTTTCTTTCCTTACAAAATCAGACTGTAATCAGTTCTATAAACCCTCTGAGATATTTGTTTGAAGACAATGTTTTTTGTAGTGAATAAAGATGGTAAAGAAAAGTGTTTTTAAAACTGCAGCCAAAGAGAAAGTCAGTAATCACACAAATGGAAAACACAGATTTTTCTAACCTAGTGAAAATGGATTCATGCAGAGTTACTTTCTTCCTCTTTCTTTATTTTCTTCTTACTCCCTTTTTTTTTTTTTTTTTTTTTTTTTGTCTTGCTCAATTGTGCAAAACTCTGGTGCCTTGTCATGGCTCAAACTTTTTCTAAGGATGAGAAGTTTTATTGGTTTAACACAATGGTTGTATACAAATGCTGTATTACCTCAGTACAGTTCAAGTGCTTTGACCTTTTTAATTTTAATGCAGCTGCATCAGTAAATGCTTTATACTAGTCTGGGACATGAATAAGGGAGATAGCTGTGACAAACTGTTATGCCAAGATGGCCATACCCACCCCACACTCAGGATTTATTTGTGTGAGCCAGTTGGTAGGAAACATTTCCTACCTGGCACAGTTGCAGTGGTTAAAACCAAGCAAACATTGTCTGTGCATCAGGCCATAAGGATGAAATGTTGTTGAAAGTCTCTGGCTGCTTTGTGTTCCTATAGCAATATATGGTATCTATAAATCTGGTGCAGCAGCCTAATTAATCCAAGCTGCAGCAATTTGCATCACTGGGGCTTCTCAGCCAGAGCATGAAGTAAATTCACATCCTGGAGCCTGCTGCCCCTACTTGTGCTGTCTCTATCCTTGTGTGACTCCACTGACAGCCCAGTTTTATTCTCAGCTCACTGTGCCAGGACAGGAGCTGCTATGTTTCTTTGCTCCTCAGGCAGACTCAGATTTTTCATCCCTTCCTCCAGAGGGTTGTGATCATGGTCATGTCCAGAAATTTTCCTTGGATTGAGTCAAGGCTGAGTCAGGACTGAGTCAATCACTGGAAGATGGGGCTTGGTTCAATCCCTCCACTGTCTCCATATCCCACCACCTTCCC
This sequence comes from Poecile atricapillus, assembly GCF_030490865.1. Lineage (NCBI taxonomy): Eukaryota > Metazoa > Chordata > Aves > Passeriformes > Paridae > Poecile > Poecile atricapillus. Next base: position 7,051,888 of record NC_081249.1, on the reverse strand, counting down.
TTTTCTGCTCTTCTCCCTCTCCCAGGGAGCCTCTGCCTTCAAACGCTGCTGGGGAAGCCTGGGTGCAGAGAACTGGGTTTGGCTGGAGGGTTTGGCTGTGTTTTAACACTGTATTTGTGCTTGTGTCCCTCCTTGGCTCATCCTGGGCTGCTGAGTGTGCTACCAACCTTCCTCCTTAATGCCTCAGGTTGTACTTCGTGGTGCCCAAGCCCACTGGCAGGCTGCTCTGTGATGAGGAGGTCCCCACTCGCTGTGGGTGATCGCGTAACTCAGGAACATCTGTGGGATGGGGTGAGCCACAGCTGTGCAGGGTGACAGGGCTGCAGCAGAGCCTCCTGTGCCTGTCCCCTGGCTGCCTACCCCCCTGGGGGACAAGAGTATTTAAGATTAACACAGCAGTAATCTTCATCTATTTTTTTTTTTTTCCAAAAATAAAACTGTGCAGCGGATTTATTTGCTTGCTGGTCTCTGAGACAAAGGGACAGCAGAGTGGCAGCAGTGCTAACAAATGGGTGTTAGCTGAAAGAGAAGTATTTGAATGCCTTGGATTGAGAAACCCTAAGCATCAAGGATGTGACTATTGAGGGTTTGAAGTTTGCTTCTTGCTAATGGAGGTGCCATCTGTAAAATGCAGCTCTGGATCTTGAGCATGCATAACAAGCTTGGTTGCTCAGACGTCTAGAGCCAGTCTAGAGCCAAACAACATAGTTAAAGGTACTACTTTGTCTCTGTAAGAGTAAATAAAATGATAGTTATCTTCAAATCAGTTCTTAAAATCAGTATTTATACAGTGCCATCAGTGGAGGGCTTTCCTGGAAAACAGTCCTGATGCTCTCTCCAGGGAGACAACAGTCTGGCAGTATAAAACATAGATTTTTAATTAGCGTTGTTTGGCTTCAGTGAATTACTTGCATCAGAGCTACAAAGTTGAGTGGAGATTTGTAGACTCGAGCTGGGCTAAACTAGACAAAATAAGACAAGAGGACACATGTTGCAGGGTTAATGAGAATGAAAGATAGTGATTGCAGTAATATAGTCAGAAAGTCACACTCAGTGTATTATCACAGCAAGCAGTACTGGTCCTCCTATTTTTAGGTTCAGTCCTTTGTGAGGGAAGATTAGCTTTTTGCAAAGGGTGTTATAAGAGAGAATGAGCAGAGAACTAATGACAGAATTATGAGAGCAGGTCCAGGCATTAGGCACTGAGGACAGAAAAAAAAAAAAAGCCATTTGCCATAGCCAGAGAAGTGGATGGAGGCAGCAGACAGTGGAAAGGCTTGGGAAAAAATAAATCCAGTCTTGCAAAAACAAGCCAAACATTTGCTTACAATGAATATATGCTTTGAATATGTTTTTGGACATAAAGTAATAACCAAAAAGTATTTCATAAGAAAGGACTCCAGGAAGATCCCAATCTGAGAGCTACAACACAACTTTTGTTACTGTTATTTTTATTTCCAAGAACTCCATCATATGCCTAGAATACTCTCGTTAACATTAATTTTTCTTTTGCAACAAAATAGTGAAATCAAAGAGTCCCTGAGAATGGGAGACATTTCTGATATTCTTGATGAAGGATCTGAATTTTGGGGTGAAATTAGAAATTTCTGTGTGTAAATTGTGGGTTTTGTGAAAAGGGTATTTTCTGAAGGAAATATTTCAATACGAAAATTTTGGTTATTTCTAATGGCTTGAAAAGCTTTTTGGCTGGTGCAGAGAGCAACAAGAAATGTCTCCAGAAGTCTGGACACTGTCAAAGGTACCCCTGGACTGAGTTAACCTGCCATGTCCTCTCCAAATCTGTGCCTTCTCCCCTGAAATGAATTGATATCTGACTCGAGCAGGGGGTAGTCCTGGCACTCCTGTAACTGAACTAAGAACCAGATCATTTATTTTTAAGTCACACGTGCCACCTTGTAATAAGACGATTCATAACAGTTTAACAATTCCTTGTAAAATTCATCCCACTGCAGCCTTTGATGACTCAGTGAGCACCTTTCAGTATGAACCACATCTGCCCACCTAATTTACATTTCTGTTGATCTGTACAGTCACAAACATGCTAAGTGTGACCAAAACAGGTAAGTCATTACTGGCTCTTGACTGAAACAGGCATTTTCTTTCCTCTGGAATAATGCAGGCAACAGCCCTGGGAACCATTCTTAGAACAAGCTTCCTCAGGAGACAGGACAGATCTGACTTTCCTACATGTTCTGCACAGGTTTTCTTTGAGGAAACCTTTCCATGACATGGTAGCATTTAACAGCACTGGTATCCTCTTCCATGAGTAAAATCATGAATCAGTGAAAAAATTAAAGATATTAACACAGTCTGAAATTAATTTAAGTCCTGCCATGAGTAGAATTTTAACATGCATGAAGTGTAACACCAGCAACTCCCCTAACTCACAGTGGGGTGTCCTTATTTTGGTTTAGTATCTGTGCTGGTACTGTGTGTGGAGGTGCTCAAACAATAAAAAATAGTAACCTATAACTTATAGATGAGTATATTAGCCCTACAGCACAGGATGGAAATGCAAAGGAAGAGTGATTCCTGTCCCATAATGAAAGCAGCACAAGCTGGGTGCTGTGAGAGGTGCTGGGTTTAAGCAGAAGCAGCTTGGTTACACTGCAGCTGTCTCAATGAAACGAGATCATCCACAGTCCAGCTGTACAGGAAAGTCAGGAGTGTCTGAGGGTCCAGTGCTCCCTCCCATGCATCAAAATGTTGATATCCAACTGAACCTCATAACTACGTAAAGTTATGCTAATCTGATTAGTTTCATGCTCTCCTCCTGCCCTCATTCCTTGATCGTCAAGATCCTCTGTCCAACAGTTTGCTCCCATCACACTCCTGATGCACTGGCTAGGAAAATTAGTGGTGCTGAGAAATCCTCACTGCTCACGTGCAGACAGCTTCCTCCTATGCAAGGGAAGCCCTGGATCATCTGGGAGTCTGGCTTTTCAGTAGCTCTACTTTGATACATCAGCACAAAGGAGATGCAGCACAAAAAATTAAGGTTTATTTCTGCATCTTACCAAACATCATCCTTAAGAAACCTCTGTCTATTTTACAGGAAAGAGAAAAAAAACTCTCAACACATATATATATATTGCTACCATCTGTTTTTCATGTCATAAAGTATGAATAAAGCTGAGCTTCCCATGGTCTAAAGCTAAATGGTCAGCACAATTCTGGCAAGAGATTTTAAAACACCTTTGGTGGTGTAGGAAGCAAAAGAACACCAATTGATTTTAAGATCAAGGGCTGAGTTTACAGGGTTGACAAAAATATTCTCTCATTTATAATCAGCACAAATAACTAATGCAAATCTCAGACAGCTGTGATGGGACCACACACTGGTATTCTCCTTGGTGCTTCTCTGCATAGAACCTCCACAATATTTCCTCCAAATATCAAAAAAAAAAATACTTTTTATTCAGACAAGCACCACAAATACAAGGTGTCCTTTGGGGAGGATGGGAAGCTCACTGGTCTGAGGCAAAACATGTTATGTAATGTACGTGGTAAAATTAATTTTGCTGGGAGATAAGGGAAATGCCATAAATAGCCAACAGACTGCTTGAGAGAGGGAGCAAGTGAGCACTCCTGAGCCTCTCAAAGCTCTGGCTGGCTGTGCCTTTCATCAGCAGAGTCACTGAGGGATATCTGCCATTCCAGAACAGATAACCTTTGCTCCATCAAAATGCTATTATTTTAGCAGTTACGTCTTTAAGTGGTAGATTAGTTAAACCTCATTTTCTCTTGTACTGAGACATGGGTCGAGGTGGTGCCCCATGGGTGAAGCAGAACACAGAGTGTCCCTTCAGCAGACCCTGCAGCCCCCAGACATGATTCAAACACGCACTTTTCCCAGGTACCTTTTCCACTCTCCTCCTCAGCTGACCATGAAGATTTCTCAAAGACCCAGAGTCTCTTTTCCCTGATGGCACCACTACATCACATGCTGCTCAGGGCTGTCACCCACACCTCCATCATGCCCCACACACAGCCAGCAAAGCTCTGGTGGCCCCAGGGACAGTGGGTGCTGCTGGCAGGCCTAGCTGCCCACAGAGGTGGTTGAGTAGCACTGCTGGGCTCCTCATTAACCCAGCCTCCATGCCATCCGTGTTGCAGAGTACTTTTAGAAAATGATATGGTCAAAAGCCAGCAAGGGACTACTTTTGGTCGTCATCTGTTGGTTTATTGTAGCTTGCTGCAACATCTCAGGGTGTTTGTTTCTGTCCATTGCTTCCTGTCCCATTGCTGGGACCAGGGAGCAGAGGCTGCTCCATCCCCTGTCCCCTCCCTGCAGACACTGACACACAGCCATGAGGGCCCCTCTCAGCCCTCTCCTCTCGAGGCTGAACAGGCCCAGCTCCCTCAGCCTTTCCTCACTGAGATGCTCCAGTCCCTCCATCTTCTGTCACCCTCTGCTGGATCTGCTCCAGGAGCTCCGTGTCTCTCCTGTCCTGAGGAGCCCAGAGCTGGACACAGCACTCCAGGAGATCCTCCCAGGGCTGAGGAGAGGGGCAGGATCACATCCCTGACCTGCTGGCAGTGCTCTTCCTAATGCACCCCAGGATCCCATTGGTCTTCTTGGCCACAGGGACACGGTGCTGGCTCAGGGACAGCTCATTGTCCACCAGGACCCCCAGGTCCTACTCCCCAGAGTGGCTTCCCAGCAGGTCAGTCCCAGCCTGTCCTGGTGCCTGGGGTTGTTCTTCCCCAGTGCAGGACCCTGCCTTTGCCTTTGCTGGATTTCAGGAGGTTCTCTGCCCGTCTCTCCACCCTGTTGAGGTTGTTCCTGAGGGCTGCAGGGCTCTCTGGGGTATTGGCCCCTCGTCCCAGCCTTGTGTTTCCAGAGAACTTGAGGAGGCATCTGCCCTCACCCGGGTCATTGATGAATAAGGGAAACAGTCCTGGGCCAAGTATTGAACCTTGGGGTCACCACTGGTGACAGGCCTCCAACTGGACCCTGTGCCACTGATTGTCAACCTTTGGGATCTGCCAGTTCTCAATCCACCTCACTGCTCACCCGGTCCTCGCTTCTTGAGTTTGTGAATGCGGATGCTGTGAGAGACAGTGTCAGAGCCTTGCTGAAGTCGAGGCAGACAACATCCCCTGTTCTCCCCTCATCCCTCCAGGTAGTTGTTCCATTGCAGCAAGCAATCAGGGTGGTGGAGCATGATTTACCTTTAGTGAATTTGTGCTGACTACTGATCACCTTCTAGTCATCCATATGGATAGAGACAGCCGCCACCTTAATTCCCTTTGACCTCTTTATCAAAAGCTTTCTACTTTTCTTCTTTTTTTTTTTTTTTTACCCATCACTGACAGTTTTTCTTGGACAGGGGGAATAAATTATGTGTCATCTTTTGATGGAGATGTGTCAGCTGAAGCTGGTGTGATGTGACTCAGACTTATTTCATTTGCAATGTGTGCTTCAAGTTTGAAGCAAGGCAGAAGTGGGAGCCACATGCATGAACCCGCTCCTCCATCCTCCCCTTCTCCTTCTCCTGAGATTCAGAGCTGTGAGCCTGTGGTCAGCGCTGGCTGTGCACATCCCAAGGGCATGGGGATGTGACAGCTCTCCTGAACTCAGGCTGTGTGTTTTCCACACCACCTCTCAGAAGTAACTGGGCAAGCCCAGAAGTCAGAATGGTGGAATGTGATAATGGTAATGAAAGTTAAAACAGAGAGGAAGAGTTTGCCTTATGTCTTCTCTTGTGACTTCCCAAATAATATTAACTAAAGAGTGTTTCATGGCACTGAATTCTAACACATGATCTCAGCCTTTTCCATGAGTCCCCTGGCACATCTATGCATCTTTAATTAGTGGGGAAGGCAGAAATGTGATTAAAATAAAAAAACAGGGACATCCCGTTGTTCACAGTAACAGGTTAAATGCTGCAGAATTCATCCCTGTTACATAGAGCAGTTCTTTCTTGATACAAATCTTCCCAGAAAGGCCTTGAGGTCAAAATTTACCTGGGAGGAAAGAAGAAAAAGGAGAATGTCCAGAAAACATTCATTAATTCAGACCAATGTTCTAAACAATAAATATTTCAAAAACAGCCAAAGGTCAAAAACTGCAATAAACCCTGACCAAGGTCATCATTTACCTCAACATAAATATCCTCTGAACAGAGTCTGATTTTTTTTTTCGCTTGAGCAAAGCTTAATAGAAAGAATTCCATGCAAATATCATTTAGTAAAAGGAAAAACAGCAGGAAAGCCCCTCAGACAGTCCAAATTTAAAACCACTTAAAATGAGTTTAAAATCATGACCCCTGGAGATAAGTATTTCATCTAGGCTGAGTGATATGTACATTACATACAGTGTTTTAAAACCCAGAGTGAGAAAAAAATCTCCTGACTTCAGCATATATATCACATTTGTGAACATTGGCTGCTTTGCTTTCATTACACCTCCCTTCCTTGTCAGCACCCCAGCTAAAATAAAGCAACCCCAAGGCAACTTTCACAAAGACACAGTGGGAAGATTAAACCATGACAATGTACATTCATATGTGGGGTCAAAGTCAATATTATACAGCTCCATTTACTCTACTTGAATGTGACTCACAAAATACACAGAGTAGGAAGAGCATATTTGAGAGACTTTGGGAATTTTCTTGAATTAGCTTAAGTTATTTGCTCAACAGTGGTCCTCAGCATAGAACATGTGAAAGAAGAAGTAAAACTTTTAATAGCAAATCCTCTAATTTATGAGAATAAAGAACCAGAAACCTTCATTCCATTCCCCATTCTCTCTCATTTCCAGTAGCTGCAGCTTATCATCCCTTTGGAGCAGCTCCAATCTATGTTAAAGATTCCCTGTTTCTAAGTTGCCTTTACTTCTACAAATGTCCAAGGAAGATGAAAAAACTGAAAGGGCAGCCATTTTTCCTAGTCAATAAATAGAACCTTGAAATCCTCTTCTGACAGCTTTGGAATTGGACCTCCAACACTGATGCCAAAGCTGTGATTTAAAGTTGTGGGCACGATTCTCTCCTCAGTTACAGCAATGCAAATCTTTAATTTCAAGGAAGTCATCAGAGCAACTTTGGGGGAGAATTGCTGGACTGTCTGTGGACAAGATGAGAGCTGGACCCACAGTCCTTTAAAAAATTACCCCTTGGATCCCAACACTGCATTTTCACATTTATAGTTATGCCCCTATTATACACATCTTCACAGAGGAGCAAAATCTGTGAAGAACACCCACAAATGCTTTTGACTCCGTGTGGAAATCTAGAAGTGCAAATCAGCAAGAAACACTGCTGAGTTTTCCTCCCTAACCTGTGACATGCATTTGAAAATGAAGAGGTTATTTTTAATTATAATTGACATTTTTTCCCCTGGTTGTCCCAGTGAAGGCATTTATCTTTCTAGAAAAGTGGTGCCACTTATAATGTTGCCACAATGGGAGCTCGGTGGAGGAAGCTGTGAACAGGCCTTTAGGGAGCTTCAAAAAGCATCTGTTAGACTGCAAAGTTTTAAGCCAGGCAATTTGATTTTCTTCTTCTGAGGGTCTCTGACTCAGAGGGAAAGAATAAGGACCTTCTCTTCTGTACTGCAGCCAGTGGGGCTGGGCTTTTTGGGCAGCTCTTCTTTAGGTGGACACCTCCAGGCCAGGGATGCAGCTCCACTCCCAATCCTCCAGGCCCAAATCTTCAAGCTGGGACATGTTGCAGCCCCATGGCAAGGCATGCTGAAGTGTTGTACCTTGATTTCTCACCTCCACTTCTCCCTGGAAAGAAAATAGAGGTTCCAACTTCAGTTCAGACTCCTGAAACTGGGCCAAGACTTCCCTTGGCAGGACCATCTGCTGTTGCCATGTGCTTTACATGGCTCTCTCTTCTTGTCCCCTTGCCCTTCCTTACCCCTCACCCTGCACCAGCCCCTGCTAAGTCATCAAATGTGGTTCAGGGATATATGAACACGGTCAGAAATTGCACTAAAGTGCAGAAAACACGTTTAAATTAGGAAGTGCCATCATTTTGGCAGAGTGCAACTCTTTTCCTGGGGATGCAAATATCAGCATAGCAAAGCACTTTCTGAATCAGACAAGCTATTAATATTTTTAAGGGCTTTGAAAATAAATTTGAGGATTGGGAGGATATGCAACATTGCAAAAAAGGCTTCTGTGAAGCCTTCTGTCCTGGGATTGTCCCTGAGTGCAGGCACAAGTGCTGTCCCAGCTTTTGCAGTGTCTGCTGAACCAGCCTGTCCAGAGGTGATTATTAGTGCCAGCTACAGGAGGAAACATCACATTTCTGTTTTTCTCTTCAAACAAACATTTAAGCCCTTCTGGCACCCCCTATCATGCCACAGAGGGAAAAATGCCTTTGGTCATCAGATCTGTCAAATTTTAGTAGCTATCTGTACCAGGAGTGTAACATCCCCTCCAGGCAACCCGACTGACACACCATGTCTCAGCATCCTCCGATTGAGACAGCTCCTGTGAGCTACAGACATCTCTGGGAAGCCTCAACTCTCATGACCTGGTGTGGAGGAGACAATTATGCAATCTCCCCTGGGTTCCTGGAGAAGAGCCTGAGGATGATGAGGGCTGGGAAAACTCAAGCAGGACGGCAGAGCCAAAGCCCAGCAGTGAGTCTCAGTGCCATCAGGCCTTGTGAGATCTCCCCAGCAGCTGGAGAGGATGCTGACTGCTTTTGTAAGGACCACTTCGGGAGGAGCTCTGCCTGCTGGTGGCTGCTACCAGTGGCTTTTTAAAACAAGAAGTTCAGATCTTGTACTGCTGAGTGTTAGCATTGTAATAGTTGGGTAAAACACTACAAAATGTACAGCAATGGAAACTGCAGCAGTCCGTGTAGCAGCAAGGGGCTAAATATACTTAAGGATGCAGCAGAACTGGGATCAGATATGTATTTTATTGGGATGGTATCTTAAAATTTCAGAAACCTGTAACACCAAGGCTGAAATGTAAATGTCACCCACTCCCCACTACCAGACAAAAAATATTTTCAGCTAAAGTGGGAAAAAGTTAGGAGTTTTGTGCAAGGGATAAATTATGTTGTAATAGGGCCAAAAAATAAAAGAATAGGGAGTGTTCCTTCATGGAGAAATCAATTTTGAGGTTATACCTGCTTTAGCAGTGCCCAAGGGAAAAGTAAACAAAGAAACTGTGGCATTATAGAGAGCCAAGCCAGAAGGTAAGGCTGGGCAGAGTGTTCCCAGAAAATAAATATAGAACATCAAAAACAGGCAGGCAAATAAGATTTGACTCATGGCCTGCTTAAGGCACAGTTCCCCTTCACAGTTAATACAGGGGCTGCCTTTCTACCAAGTTGAAGGCGAACTTGTAACAAAAACAACAACAACAAAAAAAGACCAGAGATGGAAATCCAGTTCAGGTCAGAAAGGTGGACTGCGGAAGATTTTCATTTAATTGTGAAAACACAGAATAAAATATGTCTGAAGATTCACAGGCAGAAAATAGCGACATCCATCAGAAAAAAAAAGAACATTCAATCTATCCATATCAGCTGAATCTATCAGGTTATGGTAGAAACCTATTTTTTCTTTCAAGCTGTTGAACACTTTGTCATTTGTGCATACAGAGCTAGGTGGGACCTGGGATCAGAACATGATGGTAAAGCAAAAAAAGAAGGTGGAAAAATTGTGCCTGTGTATCTAAAACTAGCTCAGTTGGACCGTCCCAAATAACCAGGTTTTATTGGATTCAAATAAAAATTCAGGTTAGTCTTATGTCCTGTTTGGACCTGTTGGCTCACCATGCATCACAAAAGCACATGTATTTTATTGATTACCTCCGTCCACACTACTATATTCAGTTCTTTTTGCTGCATTGTTGCATTGATTTCTCCTGCCCAAATCACACTATTGATTTTCCCTGCTCCCATTTCACATCTGTGCTTCCCTCAGCCACCCAGCTGATGCAGTAGGGAAAGTATGAGGTTAGTGCTCAGCTTACAGACACACATGCCTGTGAGGAATCTATCCACAAGGATAAATCCAAGGCCACTGCTCTGTTGCAGGGTCTGTGTATAATTTTACATGTGTGATTTTTTTCTAGAGTCCAAGGATTACATGGAAGTATAAAATGAGGATTGTGTGCAATCTTCTGCCCTCATTCTTCAGCAAGGCAGTAACAAGCAGTTCAAGGCTAACACTGAGCCAAAAGGCTGTTTGCCAAATATATGTTGAAGGTCAGTTTTAGTTAAAGTCATTAAGACAGAGCTGAAAGCAAGACTTTTCTGCCAAGAATGGTTTCTAGCGGCGGATGGGACTTAGAGCTGCAAACAGCTTTTGAGGGAAGGAAAGCACCTGATACATCCCATGCCAAGTGTCTGGATTTTTTCAGATACTCTGCACCAGGGATGTTGAAGTTGTTGGGAAGTCACCTCCTGAACTGTGGATGTAGTGGGTAATTATGTTATCCAATCTTTAATTTATTTTTTTTTAATTGAAACCTGCAACTTTAATCGTAAATTCAACAGTTTTTTGCAACAACCAGAAATTTAACATGTATCAGCAGCATTCATTTTTTTTCAGATTTTTGGTGAGAAGCTCATAGAATCACAGGATCACAGAATACTCTGAATTGGAAGGGACCCACAGGGATCATTGAGAACAACTTCTGGTCCTGCACAGCACCAAGCCCAAGAATCCCACCATGTGCCCAAGAATATTGACCAAATTTTTCTTGAGCTCTGTCAGGCTGGTGCTGTGACCACTGCCCTGGGGAGCCTGTTCAGTGCCCAGCCACCCTCTGGGGGAAGAACCTTTTTCTGATATCCAACCTAAAACTCTCCTGACACAACTTCAGGCCGTTCCCTCAGGTCCTGTCACTGTCACCACAGAGCAGAGATCAGTGCCTGCCCCTCTTTTCCCCACACAATGAGGTTGTACCTGCAGTGAGGTCTCACCTCAGCCTCCTCCAGACTGAACAGACCAAGTGCCCTCAGCTTCACACGGCTGCTCCTCAAGTCCTTCAGCATCTTTGCTGTCCTCCTTTGAACACTCTCTAACAGTTCAATATCTTCCTTATACAGCAGTGACCAAAATTTGAGATATTCCACAGAGTGTGTGTGTTTTTCAGAGCTGCAATGAAGTTTAATAAAATTACATTTAAAGTAATTGCTGCACGTGCTGCTCCAAGCAGTGACATTTCCACGTAACAAACTGAGCAATTCTGTAACATTTGAAAGATGATAGTCAGAATAGTTTATTGAAATTCATCATCAATACAGAGAAAATATGTTCTGAGTTTTTACATGAGTTGGTGTTACAAACTGTACATGAGGAAATGTTTAGTACCCAGCAATTATTTTGTAAGTAGAAATTATTTCTCTTGAATTATAAACTGTCACTCTGTGTACAAAATAATAACCTCACCCACAGAGCTGTTTCTTTCAGTCACTTCCAAATTGAAGCAAGAGAAAAGGCACACATAAAATAATCCTACCAAAGCAAGAATGGACAATTTGAATGCACAGGGAAAACAGTGTTGTCTGATTATTATTACTGTGCAGTTTCACAGGTCCCTTGGATGTTATTTCCTATCAACTTTATAGCTCTTTCATCCAATCCCTCAAGAATTTATAACAAAATATTGTAGCCACAAGGGAGTTATTTTCTTTTTCATATGAAAATCTCACAGTGACACTATGAAAATGGTGGTGCTTAACAATCTTTATGTGATGCTAAACATTTGACAGACCTGTCTGTACCACCTTAGAGAGGATTTACTAATGCAGGGAGACGAAAGCAGGAGCTCAGCATCACCTTACACTGAGCTACTCTCCCAAATCAGTCACAAAACAAGGTTTTCAAAAATGTTTGCCCAGAGCAAGAAGAGCAGCACCAATATTGCTCTTAGGAGAAAAGGTGAGGGTGAACAAGCTGTTATCTTGATTGGAGCACTGGGTGTAGCAATTACCCAGCACAGGAACACCACCTTGCCCAGCTTGGTGGGACTGGTGAGCTCTCGGTGCCAGATGAGCTCTTCTCAGGGGCTTGGGAGAGCTGCTGTTGGGATCAGAGGATACCTCTGCTCATATTCAAGTTACACCAGCTGAAGCAAAAGAAAAAATAAATCACACAGATGCGTAGCTAAATATTCCAGGAGAGGCTCCTCTCTCCCATAGGTGCTCCCTGCAGCTCTCTGGAGCAGGTACTGGTCTGGATGTGCACATTCCCAGGTGCCACAACCCAGGGCAGGGACAAGTGCAGGCAGCCTTTGCATTTTGTGGTTTTCTTTCACCACCCAAGAGCAGCAGAGTGGTCAGCAGGCTTTCCTGTAGTAGAAATAAATGTTGGGATCATGCAGATGATGGTAACATCCCACAGGTTCTCCATGGGGTCTACTGATGCAAAGCATGATGGACCATGACACATGGACAAAATTAATCTAAAAAAATCCTTTTTCAGGTTGATTTTAGCTCGAGGTGAGTTTTCCTCTTGGTGTTTTCCCAAGTTTCATGGTATAGTTAATTTCGTAGGCACGATCCCAGTGAGCTCGCATGCATCATTGTAGCTGGCTGTGGGAGTCCAAGCAGTTCCCCAAATAAAATCTGGGGTATAAGAAACATGAAAAGCAATTTGAATTTTAAGCTGCTCTCTGAAGATGCCCTGAAATGGCTTGTTTTTCTGTCCTAACCACTGTTAGAGGGTTTGTAGCATCCCTCCAAAGGCCTGGTTTAATGGCTGAGGCAGTTTTATTCCCAGTTAGAGCTGCATCAGCAGATAATCTGTACTGTCGGGGACCATTGACTGTCTACCTCACATCTGTGTGATCAACCCATGGCTGTTTATTATTCTGGTATTTTCAATCCTCATCTTCTTTAGCCAGCAAGTAATCTCAAACCACTGCTTTCTAGCTTTTAAAATCAATTGATAAATAGCGTTTCTTTTTTCTCCAAGGAATCAATGCACAATTACTTTGAACTGTTTCAAGAAAATAGGATTTTTGAGATACTATATCCTCCCTTTGCTCCCTTCAACAAACTTGATTTAAAAAGCAAAGAGAAAGAAGAAGCAGAAGTAGCACTGCAGACTTGATAGAAATGTGGATGTTCTGCAGTCAAATTATTTTGTGAAACTGGAATCTTTATTTTTAATCTCAAGTGTTTCTTTCCTTTGGTCACAGACTCCTGCCTTCACAGGAGAAAGTGGAGTTCCCAGGATTTCCAAGGTGTGTTTTAAATCCTAAAATGTATAGAGTGTAGTATTTATTGGGAATTACCTGTGATGAAATTCAGAAGAAGAAATTAATTAGATGAAGCAGCAAGTTAAGAATTTCATGTGTATAGAACCTCAAGATCAGAGTGCCTGGTGTAACAAGTGAATTTATTTACATAAATTTATTTGCAGGATGTCTTATGAAGTCTTTCCTGACATCTAAGTTTTCAAGATAGGAATAAAGAGCTGCAGCACTGGGTCCATCAGACAGACAGTAGGAAACTCTCTAGTTGTGTTTCCAGTGCCTACAGAGGGAACCTTGCCCTAGCAAGGTGGCTGCATTTGGGGGATGGACCCAGCGCAACTGGAATTGGATCCTGGAGGAAAATCCACACACATAGACCCATGCCTGGCTATTGTGAGAAATAACATTCTGAAATCTCTTTAGGTATGACAGACCACAATGCCATATCATCAAGGAAAAGATGCTTTTCTTCTTTTCCTCAGACAGTTTTTCAATTAAGCCACTTTGAGATTCCCTGGCACTGATAGCACAGGGTTTGCCAGAGAGGTTAAATCAGGTGTCCTTGCAGCACATCTTCCTCTTTGCAAGCCCAACTCAAAGAATGCACAGGAATTTCATGAGCTGCTTTCTTGGGGGAGTTCCTGTCTATAACAGAGGAGCTTTCCAGGAGCTTATTTAAAAACACTATTTGAATGTTTCAAAGGAAGGACAGAATAAAACCTTAACAAGTGAAAAGGTAAATTATGTTTAAGGTTTTAGTTTCAGTTCAGGATCTGTCTAGAACCATAACCCTTTACCAACACATGACCCAAACCCATATTTATTTTCCTACTCACCAAGGGAAACAGCCATTAACCCATCAATTCTGTGTAATATAGTGATGGTAAAAGCTAGAAGTTAGACATAAAGAGCAAGAACATAAATGTGGAAGACTTTTTAACTGCAGAGAATTAGGAAACTATTAAAGGAGAGGATATACAGAATAAAGGGTAATAATGCTAGGAAGTCGCAATTATAATTTTATTAGGCCTGGGAGTTAAATAAAAGCGAAAACCTAAGAGGAAAGTCAAAACAATTGAATTTTAAGAGACACCTCTATGAGAATAACTGAGATGGATTTGGCTCAAATGATAATATGGTCTGCAATTCCAAGGAACACCCAGTCCTGCAAACAACCTCAGGGTTCTTTGTCCTCATGCAAGCAGGACACACACACCTTTAAATCCAGGGAAGCCTGCAGTTTTACCCAGACTACTTAAAGAAACAGCAAGTTTCCCTGAAAATCACTGGGGCGAGGCACTGAAAGAAAAATGTTCAAACTGATAGTAAAGAAGCTACAGCAGAGTAGAATATAAAATAATGCCCTCGACCGCAGGACTGCGCCCTTGCCTTACATCATTTTGAGCACATTTCTCCTCCATTTAATACTGAAAGATAAAAACCCAAGTGATGAGCTGCTCAGAAAGCTGCATCTGGGAGCAGTCAGGCAAAGGACATGGTAAGGCCATCCCTCCCTGCTGGCAATTCTTGCTGTGTGGCTTCCCCTGCACTTTGACAAGCTCTCTCTGTGCTTTCCATGTGACAGGCAGGGAACACCGCTCCCAGTTTCACCTTGTGAGGCTTTTCTGTACCAGCATGTGAGGAGCTCCTTCATTCCTCCTCACAGGAAGGAAAATTAAACAATCCTTCCAAGGAATGAAATGCACTGAGATTGCCTGTACCACTGGAAACCTCAGGAGACCGAAATAAATTAATAAAGCATCTTCAAGTGATTCACGACAACAATTGCTGGGATTATTCTGAATGCAGCAGAGGGAGGAGGCAAGGATGAATTTGATAAAGGCAGTTAAATTAAATTTATAAACAGTACAGACATTGCCAAGAAAATCAGGATAAACACAAAGAAATTCTTTAAAACCCCAAGAAATTTCCAGCAACTAATGAGACTTCAAGGCATGACAATGGAAAAGTACAGATGAAACTGATATTACCCAGAAAGATTTTTGTTTCAATGTTTGCAATAGAAGCTGAAGGTAATTTTCTAGTGATTGAGATCTATTTTCCTTGGAGAGAAAGAAAAATGTAAAAAGGTTTCATGATTTTACTGGAACAGATAATTAGGCAGTAAGAAGTTGCACAGGTTGACAAGGCACTGGACCCAGAAGACTTCCAGGCACAGAAAAGTGGCTGAGGCAGAGACAAGAGTTTGTGGGCTGGAGCAGAGGAGAGGATTTGGCAATTACACTACAATAGGGACTCAGTTCTGCCACCTAAACAGCTTTATCCTAAACAGCTGTATCCAAAACATCTGCGAAGGTTCAGCAGTTATGACAGAGCATTCAGATGTGTACTTACTCAGCAGTACTGAAAGCCAAATGGATGATTTCAGACACTTGATGTAGCACTAGATCCTGGTGTTTCTCAGTCAAGCCTTTGCAGTTTTATGCAGAAGGTGTATTGGATAACACAGAGCATCAGCAGAGGGTGGTGGGGTAAATCAGCTCCAGAGGGAACTGGTAGAAATCTAAATCAAAGTATAGAGTGATTTAAAGTTAGTGTTAGGCTATGAAGGTAAGAATTAGCTTGTTCATGTTTCACAGTGCTAGCTCATCCTCTGATGTATTAGTCTTTAAATATTCCAGTAACAGGAATATTAATTATTGACTCATCCACTGGCAAGACAGACTGAAAGGTCTTAATGACCAACTCCAAGGAAATATTTGTGAGCTCACCTCTGAATCCAGCATTTCTTGTTGAGTGGCTTAAGGCAAGCTGTTTGCCCTCTGAAAGACCTTCTAATTCCTGACACAAGAAAATTCCCTCCTTTTCTGATACAGCTGTAACTCCAGGAATATATCTTTAACTGCACTTATAATAGTTTGTCTGGCCTGGTCAGGATGCTTTTTCTGCTCCAAGCCAAATTGAATTTCCCCTCAGTAATGTTAACTGCCATTTCTATTGTCCTTTTCTTAGACAGATTTAACACATCACTCCTAGGACTAGCTAGATGTCAATGGGCAGAGACCAACTGATGGCCTCTGTGGACATTAGAAAAAGTATAAAAGTCAGTACATGAAGATGCAGTTATTCCTTATGGCCTATTCTGAAAGCTGTCAGGAAACCCTGCTGTCCTACAGGCCTGTCCTGTCAAGGCAGGGTCAGCTCCATTCTTCACTGTTTAATCTCAAATGAATTGTAACATACTATTTTGGATCAACTTAATGCCAGGAGGCTGACTATTTTATTTCCACCTTCATACTTAAAAAAAAAAAAAATAAGAGGGAAGGCTATCTTTTTTATGTCCTGGGTTTTTGGGAGCATCTACGAGCAAATCACAGAGTCTCCAGGGTAATATTCATTCCTATGGGCATTATTGGTTATGCTGAGCTGGATGGGTGTTCACCATCACTGACTAGCTGTCACAGGGTTTTCTTCAACAAGTGAAAAATCATGGACTCACTGGAGCTGTACCAATTTATACCCCAGGGAATGGAAATAGCTGCTCTTGTGTATTTTTTCTAAGCATGTGCTGGGTCAGGGCAGATAAACAGAGTCTTGTACCCTGATGATGATTTCTTTAATCCCTGTGTAAGGAGAAGATTCTCTCTGAAAACTACATGCTTTGCCAAAATTCAGTCCAAGCTACAGACTGAATTTTCCTCTCCTGGATGTGAATGTTGCATGCAATCTCACCTGAATGTTTGTTGACAGAACGGTCTCTCTGTTTTGCCAAATACTGCTCTCCAGTTATGAATACCTGAGCGTGACACTCAGTTTTCATGACTGTCAATCTCTTTTCATTTATCCTATCTGCATGGATGCTCTGCAAATATCAAGCCAATTCCATAGCCAGAGTTAGACTCAGTAATCTGGTAAATACCTACAGAAAAGTGTGGACCACGTGGGTATAAGATGTCAACACAAGTGGCCACTTGATCAAAAGGACTGTCAAACAACCAATAAGCCAAAGATCTTCCAAACAGGCTTTCTTATGGACTGCAAACACTGCTCTCACTTGTTGCTTTTTGACACAATAGAGAGCTCTGAAGTGTGATGGGGAAGGCTCCTTCTCAGGAGCCTTTTAGGAAGTAGATTGAACAAGTTTTATAAGCATTCTGCAGAGGCTCAGCCTAGAGGCTGCTGATAGGTTAGGTCTGACTGGATCATTCTCAATATACAGCATCAAGATTGATACAGATTGAAAGATACCTGAAGTCATGGGAAAGAGCAGCCTGACCCATCATCAATATTGAAGGCACTTTAATAAGGTTAAAGTATTGACAAAGAAAGGATTTATTAATGTCAATTACTTCTGCCACAAATACTGTCCCAGCCTAGCAAAAAGCCCATGTTTCTCATCTAAGAATAATTATCTTTTCTGGAGGAAAGCAGGCGTAGGTTGTGTACACACTGAGAGGAACAAACAAACCAAGCTAAACGTGTCCTACACTGTTGTGTCCATTGCACTGAGACAGTACTTTCTAAGGAGTCTATAGCTCATCCTGTGATGATGGACATCTCATTTATTCTATCTTGACATGTCAGATCTGGCATAGTAATATCTGGCAATTAGTCACACTTCAGTGGCCCTTAACTTAAGCAGTTTGCAGTGAAATGCAGGTTCTGATATGTCACTACCGTTTCCTGTTATTCCTTATTCTAAGGAGTAGCAGAAAAAGCATTAAAATACTAAATCACCTATTGCAAAAGGCTTCTGAATCCTATGCAGCACTGCTAAATTACAGAACAGCACCACTCCAGTACTTGCTATTAGTGTCTGATTATTTTGTTAAACAGAAAACCAAAATTGTTTGCACAGTTGGAAACTAATGTGGGCTTCAACAGCATTTGCCAATATACAAAGATAAAGCAGAGCTTTAATAGGTCTGATTTGCTTTATCTAACAGGTACTCAACAGATAAAACAAAACAAAAGCCTGGAGAAAACAGAGATATTAATTGCCAGTACCATTATATAAAAATGGTGCTGGTTGTTTTTGTTTCAGGAAATCATGGTCACAAAGTGTAGTGATCCTGGAGGAGGTGGATTCATGACCAAGAACAGCTATCCCAAAGGTGAAGCAGAGCAGTTCTGGTACCCAGGAGGGAGAGAAGTAAAGGGTTTGGGGCTGCTCTTCCATCCCCAATTCTATGTGGCAAGGCTTGCTGCAAGCAGAGATGGCTGGTCCCCAGGACACAGATCAGAATGACAGAATATTCTGAGTTGGAAGAAGGCCACAAGGATCATTGAGTCCAGCTCTGAAGCTCACCTAGAAGTGTCCATCTTACCTCTGTGAGTGGGTGACGGTGCTGGTACACCCAGTGTAGAGACCCCAGCAGTAATTCCAAGCTCTTGTCTCTGTGTGTGGGCCTGGGGTGTTTCTCAACCCCACAGCAGGAATGGGCTGGGCATGTGCACTGGTCACGTTTTCCCAGGAATTTGGGAGAGTAGATGGGCTAGAGGAAAAAGCAGCATGCTCTTTGAGGTAATCAGTACAGATGACGAGGGAGCCAGGCCACCCTGTGACTCTGCTGGAGTAGACACAGCCAGCAAAGATCAGCTCTTCAATGTGGCAGCACTGGGCACGCAGAGGCTGCTCAAACTCAGAGCACGTTTCCCTCAGCACACCCATGGAAGGAATCTGGAACCACACGTTCCATCTATTTATATAACTCACCACTAACTTTAACTGGGAGAGAAAGTGACGGGAAATGTTGCCTTTAGGAAGGGCTGCTTGAAAGCAGGTTTTGTGCTGTGCAGAGACTCGCAGGAGGCCGTGGCATCCCTGGCATGTCTCTGTTCTTTGTCTCCAACACTGCTGAACCTGAGGCAGGGACACCTCTGCCAGGGGTGCACTCTTTAGGGCAGAGCCTGACATCCCCTGAAAAGGCAGGACAAGCCTTGGGCACAGCTGAGGAGGAGGGTGGAGGTGTGACCCCTTCGTGCTTAGCACACAACAGGGGAAGGGCAAGGGGCCAGCAGTGACTGTGCACAGGGAGCTGCAATCCAGGGTACAAAAATGGAGAAACATGCTTTCCCTTTGCTTTTGTCCCCCCGGCAAAAAGTGCTACCTGTCAAAACTGTGGGTAAAGCCATTTCAGACAGGAATGTAATTTACAGCTTGAAGGTGTCCCTTTGAGCCTGTAAATTCCTTGGGGCAGGGATTATGTTTTTGATCTGACGTGTTAACCAAATGTAAAGAACTGAGCGTAACAATCTAGAATTTCCTAAAAGATAAAGAATAATGATAATCATTTCCTCCTTTCCCCCATCTCTGGAACATATATCTTGCTGTTACAAAGCTCTTTGCTTGCAAGAAGAAAGCTATTTATAGGCTGAAACAGATTTGCAATCGTGTGATAGAGAAGGAAACTGAGGAGAAATATGCAAACCAAAAAAAGCAATGGCAAAAATTTGCATAGTTCTTTAAAGTTTTCTTCAAAAGCTTCTGAAAAATACAACCATCTGTTTTTTTTAAGAATATCCTATGGGGGTAGCATGAGGGCTCTCTGTTCCTTTTCCTTTTTTTTTTTTTGCTACTTGTGGAACCGTCTCTCCCTTTAGGAGGGAAATGTGTGTAATCGTAAACTATTAGAGACAGACATCTGCATAGTAACCTGTACTGCTGTATTCAATTACTCAGTAAGTATTTTAAAGCAGTTAGTATGTGCCAATTTAGCTCATGATGAAAATGTTTGTCAGAATAATATGTTTTATTCTAAGCACCTGCTATTTAATATTTGAGAGAGCTGGAAGTGTAATGAGGAAAGAGGAAAATGTATGCTTGCAGCTCAAACATGAGCTGCAAAGGCAATTCTGGGGTGAGAAGTGGCACAGCTGAATGGAGACTAGACCATTTTCCCTCCATTTGTAAACCAGGCACAGAATGACAAGGTAATTCCCAGCAGTCTAATGCGACAGGCATGGCCATTACCAGGGCTAGTTAATCTCTCAATCCATGTCTCCATCTGAAGGAAACAATGCAAAAACAAAAGCCAGAGCATTTTTGTTGCTGCCATGCCCCACCTCTGTGACTGGTACTTTGTCAGAGGGCCCAGAGAGTCTGCGTGGCCCCACAGGGAGCCCCAGCTTGGGGCTGAGCAAGGATGGAGGCTGAAATGTGCAGTGAAGAGATACCAGGGGCATCCATCATGTGAGCCCTCTGCAGAAATGCTCCTTAAATCAAATGTAGCTCTGAAATCACAAAGTCCTGTCCCATTTCTATGCCAAGATGCTCAGCCCAGCAGCCAGGCCAGTAGTGCACAGCATCCAAGGTGGGATTGAAGTCAGCTGCTTGAGGCCATCTGGGATTTCCAGGAGTGAGGATGGGCCTGCAATATGGCATGTGGGGCAGGTGACTCTTATGGAAACTCAACGTGCCCAGCTGCCATTCTCTTTATACAACCAGCTTTCTTCTGCTGATGAGCCAGGGGGGACTGGTATGCTGTGGTGGAAACGCAGCAAAAACAACTGCTGATTTGACTTTACTCCCAGTACTGCTCTGCAACAGGTCAAGTTAGCATCATCTTGAATAGATTGCTAAGTGTACAAAGACACCTAAATAAATGAGGTTAAAATGAGATCTTTGGATTTGGGTACCAAAAACTGGATTTCTGAACCCATCTTGAACCACATAAACAAATTATCTTGGTTCCATATGGTCTGAGAAGGCAACGATTCCCAAAGTCAGTCTGTTAATTTAGATGCTCACTTTTGCATTTGGGAATTAATTTTAGACATTCATTTTTTATCAGCTCCTGGCATAACTCTGCAGGATTCACATGAAGGCTCTGGTGGATTTCTAAGCTCACACTTCCAGCCGTTTCCTGCCTGGAACAAATCATAAGTTTCAGCCAGCCCTTCTGCTGATGGAAATGTGCAGGGTTTCACGGGCTGAAGTGCAGAAGGGATGCCAGAGAACAGCCTGAGCACACAGAATCCAGCTGCTCCAAAGGCAGCGGGTGTATCCCGCAGGATGGCACACTGGGAGCCCGCAGTGTGGAGATAGTGTGGCACCCAGAGCTGTCAGAGAGCAGAGCAGCACATGCTGATAGGGTCTGCTCCTCTTCCCTGCAGAAGACATTCTCAGTTTTACTCTGAATTTACGGAAAACAGGGAGATCAGGGAAGCTGACACTGCAAGGAGGGTGCTGTGATCCGGGCAGTGCAGTTACCCAGGGACAGAGCTGCTCCTTCAGGTTGTGCTGAGGGCCCAGTCAGCTGGAAAAAAAAACAGAATTTGGGGGCAGGATCTGAGCTGGAAGCTGTGTGGCAGGTTCAGCCTTCATCCTGCCAGCTCCAGCAGCAGCTGAAGCCCTGCTTAGGGCCTCTCCTGGGTGGATCTGAGGTGAAAGTTCCCTCAGGTGATGGAAGGGAAAATACTGAGCAAGCAGCTCACAGAGAGGAGCTTTTCTGCATTGGAGCTGGCTGTCCTCCCTTCCACCTCAGCCTAAGGAAGAGCATGGAGGCCTCAGCTCTCCTCAGGTCACCTCCTTCTTCCCACTTAAAGCAGCTGCCTTTCAAAGCAAATCTCCACTCATCTCACAGGAGCCCAAACCCACCCTGGCCCTTTCTCCTGCCTCCAGGACAAAGCAAGTGCCATCCTTCCCTCCAGCTGAAACTAAGCAAGTACAGGTTTTTTTCCAAATAAGTTTCCATCCAGTCATTCCATCCTCAATCATTCAGCTAGCACCCATGGTGCATCATGGGCTGGAAATGTTATTCTGGATTTTCCCAGAATGTGAGACCATTAAAAAATAAAGTCTCCTTTTTTATATTTTCTTCTGCCTTTTCACTGGGTGTATATATTTTTGCCCAGTCTAGCTGATGATCCACCCTCAGTACACTTCAAAAATTGCCAACAACATCTGTAGCTGTGGGTGGATACTATTCTACTCTGTTTCAACTTATTTTTGTAAATTCAGAAATAAGATGTTGGATTAACATTTACAGAGAACATGTCAAACCAGATAAGGATTTAAACATTTATTTTGTCCATAGTAGTCTTCTCCTAACCTAAATCCTCTCCCATTTATAGGACTATGGAACACAAAGAGGAACTAGTCCAGTACTCAATTTAAATCAGTTCATGGTTCAGCTAAAAGGCCACTGACAGCCAGGAAGTGCAGTTACACTCCTAAATGGGGAAAGGAGTTCACACAAATAAGATAGCAAAAAACTAATATAAATCCACATGGATTAACATCAAAGATCATAATATGAACTAGCTGCTTTTCTTTATGCTAAAATTTGTCCATGATTATAAAAATAAATGATTCAACATCTTTGTCTGTAATCTAACTCCAAACCACGGTGCCACATACCTGTGATAGATGACCAGGCCCTTTATAGAGATAAATGTCAGTAACTACATCAAACCATGAAATAACATTGCAGCAGCATCCCTAGCAGTGGCTGTAACCATTAAATTTCTTTTTAATTTCTAATTTAATTTTCTAGTCCTTCCATATAATCTGAAGTGTGATACCAAAGATACCAGGTCATCACACAGAACTTCCCAATGCAAGAGGGAAGCCCTCAAGACCAGCTTCAAAGTTTACTGTTCCCCCCCTGCTTACTTTTTTCCCAAATGTAACTGGACACATTTTTTCCACTATAATTTTTTGTTCTCTTCTTTGGTCTGTTTTCCTATTTCTCACCCAAACTTCTGCCTTTTCTCCTTCCCTTTGTTCTTGTTTGGTTCTCTACTTTTTCTTTCCCGTGTGATGTTTGTTGTTACAACACAAGGGCAGCCCTGTCCAACAAGGTTGTTTCACTTCCCAGATGAGGATTGTAAGATTTATATCTTCTGAGATTTTTGATAATGAGTCCAGACCTCCCTCCCCAGCTGCCAAGACAGGTTTGCTCCCTGCATTCAGTCTCACCTCATCCTTGGGACCAGCAGCTTCACAGGCCCTATTCCTAGGGAGAAGAGAGTTCTGTAGAATATTGAAGACCTTCTCCCTGATAAAATTAGGAACCAGGATAGTCTGAAGCTTACCTGATATAGAGTAACATCATAGACCATGAACAATTGTTTCTTTTATGAGGAGTGAGTTTGTTGCCTGAATTGCTGACAAAGAACTGAAGCTAAAACATGTCTGGTGTGATGAAAGACTGACAAATGGGTTCTCTGTAGTCCAAAGGTCTCAGAGCTGCCAGGTGTTGAGATTATGTGCCCCTCCCTTTGCAGAAAACCTACTTGGTGCAAAAGAGTCACTCCCCAAGGGCTTTGGAGAAGTGAGCAGTAGGTAAGGGATGTACCTGCTCCCCATGTCCCAGGTAGTGGGTAAAGGGCAGCCCCAAAGGTGCAGAGAGCCCCAGGCTTGGTGTGAGAGGGAAAGCTTGAGGAGAAGGCATTGAAGTGGGGGATGAGGGTTGAGGGATGTGATTGCTCCCCCACTGCCAGGAGGCTGCTGCTGAGAGCCTCTGGTTGTCAGGCTGACCTGACCTACATTGTTAATACCAATTGCCAGCAGGCCAGTCAGGAGGGCTGCTCCTACACAAATCTGATTAGGTGGAAGTTATTTCTTCTCCCTGCTCTGTGCCTGGGAAAATTCTCTGTTAGGAGAAGTTGCCTTTGTAGGGGAGGATGAGGCATTGGTGCTGCTCTTCTGTGCTCAAATGGCAGCAGATCTGCCCTGCTCGGCTGTGTCAGCACTGCAGCCCCTAAAGATGTGACACAGGTCACCAGCCCCACACTGCAGAGTCCCTGTGGGGGTGTCCTGCTCTGGGCAGCTCTCCCTGAGCTAATCCTGGCCAGGGTGAGCACAGCAAGCTGAGACAGGTAAGTAAAATCAGGTTGTGCCTGTGTGTCTATATGGGGCCTCCTGCAAGGGGACACAGGTGACATCCCAGCCTACTTTTCCCACCTGCTACAGCATCACTCTGGCAGTGGCAAGGTGTGCTCTATGCCCAGGGTCATGCTCAGCCCCTTTTTGAGAGGTGAGGGCGGAGTTTGGCTTGAGGAGAGCCGTGTGTTTCCCTGCCTAATGGAATGCGAATTGGGACAGCAGGGATGTCACCTCTGCGCTCCTCTCAGCAGCTCGTCAGGCACCAGGGGCCACCCAAACACTTGCAGCTGATCTCAGAGGTGCTGAGGATGCCGGCGACCTCTCCAGGGATAGGAAAGGATATTTCTGAGAGCAGCCGAGGCCGCTGTAGTGCCTGGGGACAGCGCGGTGCTGTGGCTGCAAAGACAGCCAGCAAGGAGCGAGGGATCCTCCTCCACCTTCCACACCTTTTCTCCCATCCACCCCCTCTCGTTGTTTTGGGTTTTTTTGGGTTTTTTTTCGTTACCAGAAACATTTCAGCTGCAATTTAAAAGGCGTTATCAGCATCTAATTGCTCTGGAGTCCTGGCGGTGATGCTGAGCCCTGGTGCTGATGTCACCCGCGTTGTCATGGATACAGGTGAAGATGCCGCTGGAGGTGCAGCATCAGCGCCGCGCTGCAGGGGGATGGGAGCATGGAGGGGGACCTGGGCAGGAACCTGAGGCTGCGAACGGGAGAGCAGGAGCAGCTGCATGGCCAGGTGAATGCGGCTGTCAGGGACGGGCAGCAGAGCGAGAGGAGAGAGCGCTTAACGAGGGTATTGAGGCCAAGGCATTCCCGCTCCGGGGAGAGGCAGGAGCTCCGTGACATTAAACACAGGAACCATCCCCCCATGACAGCCAGCAATTCAGAGAAAAGCCCGGGCGGACGCCCTTCCAAGTGCACTGTAATTAGCAAGACAAGTAGTGGATTTCTTTAGTTTAACCTCTATAATTGGTAAGGAGGGAGTAGCAGAAGGGAAGCAATGGGGAAAAGCCAGAAGAATATATATACTTATGGGAGTACGTGTAGGTTTATGTATGCAAAAGACCGGCTCTATATATTTGGAGGAAATAAAAGAAGACTGTGGGGAATCTGTTCATGTGCATCTATAAAAGACCCTCTAAAGAAATTTCCAAGTAACACCAATAATAATAATATTAAAGGAATCCCTCCCTAGAACACTTGCAGAAGTAGTTCCTCTGCCTGTTCCTATTTCCCTTCTCTCCATCTTCTCTTGCTGAGAAGGAAATTAAAATGTATTTTTCATACAGTATCTCTAGCACTCTTTTGTGTAATAATCCTCTTTCTGTGAAAGAGGCAGGTCAGCAATAGCTGCAGGCTCCTGCACAATCAGTGCTCATCTCATAAAAATCTCCAGCTTTCCCTGGGATTTTCCAGCCACAACTTATTAAGCATTTGGCTGTGACAAGAAGCCAGCCTGAGGGAGGGGCTCTTTCAGATTATGCCAGGGCAAATTTGTATTTATTTATGGAGTGGTTGCATGGAATTTTTTGTGATGGAGAAATTAGACTGTTAAAAATTATCCGTTTGGTTTAAATTAATCTTAGTAGGCAGTTAGGGCTTGATACACACTTTAGCTTCTAGTTTAAATTTATTATTCTAAAATGCAAGCTCAGTTTTAAATTGGAGAAGAAGGCATGGAGTGTGCTTTCCCTATCTTACTCCTCTCCTTTAACGCCTGACTAAAGGTGTGATTTGCCAAGATTCAAGGGAAGGTCAAGTGCTGGTCTCTAATCTATGAATACCAGAACAAGGAGTTACAGCTAAGCTTTACATTATGGCTGACTTCAAATTTAATATTTCCTGTCAGCAAATTCCTATTCATTTAAATCCAAATTATGGGTTACAATACAAATATTTGCTCAGAACACTGATAGAGAATTTTTGAAACTGTGAAAATGCAGTTTTCTTGTAATTACATAACCAGAACTCTATTTTCTGAGGTTCAAAGTGTCTTTGTATTGCAGTTCAGGCTAACTAGAATGCACACACATGTACAAAGGTATGGTTGGAATGGAAATTAAAAGCTCTGATTTGTGTGAATTGATTGTCCTGATTGGAATTGAAATTAAAAGCTCTGATTTGTGTGAATTGATTGCCCTGACACCTCACTTTTTCTTTTTCTTTCCCCTAAGGAAATATAAGGGATAGCCTTACAAGCTTTTTCCCCCTTCAGAAGAGTACACAATATTTTTGGCTGAGACTGATGCCTTTCATACGACCATGAGTGTGACAAACAAGCTGTTGATAAGGTATTTACTTTTCCTTGAAACCACCTCATTTTGGTGACCACCACCAAACTCCAGATGTGGAAAGCTTTCAGCAGCCTCTGCTGAAACCCTCTGGTTTCCCACCACAACGTGTGCAGTGTGTGCAACGTGTCCCTCGGTGTGCCCATGTATTGCACTGGCAGGGCTGTGCTGGCAGCTGGGTGAGCTGTGGGGGTTCCCAGTGCCCTTTTTGTGGGAGAACAGGAGGCAGCCAGGCTGGCAAAACCCACCCTCTCATGGCAGCCCAAATCTGGGGATCCTCCTGGAAAGACACCGCTCCAATCTCAAGACATCATTCCCCAAGCTCCTCTCCTTCCCGGCTCCCAGGTGCAAGTTCCTATAAACGTTTTATGTGAAACTTATAGGTGAAAATTCCTGGCTGAAGTATGACTAAGGTTGCTGGGCATTCTGTCTACATTTCATACCTGCTTTAGTTTGAAACAGTGTTTTTCTTTTGAACTCTAGGAGAATTGCAAGAAAAGTGGAGAGGAATTTCTCACAAGGGTGTGCAGTGACAAGACGAGGGGGAATGGCTTTAAACTGAAGGAGGGTAGGTTTAGATTAGATGTTAGGGAAAAATTCTTTACTGTGAGAGTGGTGAGGTACTGGAACAGATTGCCCAGAGAATCTGTGGATGTCCCATCTCTGGAAGTGTTCAAGACCAGACTGGATGCAGTTCTGAGTAATGTGGTCAAGGGAAAGTTGTCCCTTGTCCATGGCAGAGGTATCAAAACTAGATGATGTTTAAGGTCTCTTCCAACACAAGCCAATCTATGATTTTGTGATTCTATCCAGCCACAGTCTGAGCTGCAGTCCTTCCACCTACTGAGTAAAATCAAAAAGCATGCGTGAATTTGAGGGATGGAAATAATACATTAACTTCAAAGAGAAGAATCACGTCTTCCTGAAGAATGCATAACATGATGCATCCCAAAGGGGTTGGCTCACCAGGACAAGCAGGGACCACTCCTGCCACAGGATAACCTTGCCAGGACTGTTTGTTCAAGGGTTCACAACCAACCTCAGCTGAGGCCAGGCTCTGGTTTAAAACCTCATGTGCTGCATGAAGCCAAGGGTGTCTCTGATCCTGCACAGACTTTACACCAAAAGGGAAAACTCAGAGCACAGATTTAACAAATCAAGGACCTGGTGCTTGATATCCACTGGCCTTCCCAGCCTGCCCAGCAGTGTGGTCACTGGGAACAGCCAGGAATCTGCTTTTACACAAGGCTGGAGATCCTGGCAGGTCCCCACCAGTGCTTGGTCACCCTTCGCCAGAATGGGATCTCCAAAACCAGCCAGAAGGTGTCAGTGAGGCACAGGACCCTGAACTGCATTGCTGGGAGTGTTGGGGCCAAAGGAAGTGAAATGGCAGAGTTCAGTTTCCATGAATACAATTTGTCTTGGGATCTTTTCATTCTTCTTATTTTCCACACACTCTCCCATTCCCCCCACCCCAATTATTTTTCTCTTTCCATAATGTTTTTAACGTAGAGCAGAGAGAACTGTGCTGTAAATAATAGTAGGGTTTTCAGCTCCTGCCTTTCATCCACTCTGTGGAGCACAGCAGACTGTGAATAAGCCTATTCCAAAACAAACATTAAAAGCACACTGTCAATTTAAGTCACATATGTGCCTAAAGATGTTTTATACTCTACTGTCACAAACAACACCTACAATCTGCTAGAAATTAATGGGATATGAGGATGCAAAGCACATCTGTCTGGTTCAGTGAGCATTTGATGGACACCATGGGTGGGATTTATCTCATATCACTTAAGGTGTCCCCAGCTGAGATACTCACCATGTGCTTTCTGTAGCTGAAAGAAAGTGAGAAATGGGTGCAGTTGTGGAGCAGCTCATGTGTTTGCCCTGTTTCAGGGAGTGTTAGGGTGAGATGGATCCACCAGGTGTGCTCACCAGTTCCCACTGACTTGCAGGTGGTGTCCAAGGAGAGTAGATGGAGCCCTGGGCTGAGTGTCTGGACTGGACTCACATTTTTTTTCCTCAGTTTCCTTGCATACCCCATCCAGGCAGTTTTCCACTCCTTTTTTTTAATGTGATCTTGCAATAAATCCTCATCTAAGAAAATATTTTAGTGTTAGGACAAGAAGGTGTTAATACCATAAAGATAATTGGGGAAGCACAGTGACACTACCTTTTATCCACTGGAAACACCTAATGTGGAAATTGTGATAATTCCTTTGTACTTATGTTGTCAAACCTCCTAAATTCTGTTGTTGTGACTTAGGATGTGTCGTGAGGATGTCTGCAGGTGTCTGACATGTTATGCATGTGATCTATGGTCTCTCCTCCCTTTTTGCTCCTTTTTTTTTTTATCTTTTGGTTTTACTTTTTTCCCTAAAAAAAAAAAAAAAAGTAAATAAGGAAAGGCAACATAATAGAACAAATTCAAATTTTGACTATATTGGTGTGTACATCTGCATATTCAGACATGTAGTCTTAATTAGCAAAATCCTGACTTGGGACTCTAAGGAGCCATTGTGTTATGCAGTTGGGGAAATCTAGTTCAAATACTGTAATCAGCAGCCAGCCTCTGGTGAAGTCAGCAAGTTGCTCCCATTTGAATTTGCTGAATTTAGCTACAGTGCTTTACTTCATTTCTAGCCCTGCCTCCGTTCCCTGTCTTGTGTGAAATGAAATAAGTGATTTCCGCTGAGCTTCTCGCCGATAGGGATCTGTGTCACAAAATCATCTCACACCAGACATCCTGCTTAGCTGCAGGTTCTGGAAACCTGATAGCTGAGCCTCTGCTGCAGAGCTGCTCGAGGAAACCTTTATATGTGGCTTCTCAAAGGCATCCCTTCTGCAGTGAAGGGTGCTCACAGGTGAGTGCTAAAAAAAACAGCTGGGCAGCATGGGGGAAATTTCTGCTTTTTGTATCTGTTGCCTCTACTGCTAGTTTCCCTCCCTTAGCCTAAGCTAGGGAAAAAAAACCCACCTCAAAACACACACCAAATAAAAGGAAAAAATAAAATCCTTATTAAAAAAAATCCACATAAAATCAACAATAAGAATTTCACCCTTAAATGACAGTGAAGCCTATAGATTAAGGATATATCTCATTTATTTTTTACCATTGGTTGTCACAGCAGGAAAGACTGTGTAGGTTTATAATTGTTTGATTTCAAATGGGGAAATCTTTTACTTTCACCTCCTTTTTCTGTCTTTAAATTAGCACTTGGAGTGTTAGTCTTTGTTGCTGCAGCCCTTATCAGCAGGGCAGGAGACAGCAATTGCCTCATATCTGTGAAATTAAACCTTAATTAGTTGTTTCAACAGGGTATGATATAGACCTTGAAGGACTTAAAGATACATGTTCCAAATTGGTTTTATGTTTACTGTGAAGGTCTGAGCATGAGCACCTTGCATAATTAAAAGGAAGTACACCAAACCTTCTTCCAGGAAAAAGTCTGATCATTTACTGTGATGCCATTACTGAATTTACAAGAGGAAAACTAGAGAAGATTTTCCATGCACAGTCTACCATTCCCTCCCTCTGGGATGACAGGTCATAGCTTATTTATGCAACACAGTCTCTCCAAAGCAGAGCAAAAACAAACAGCCAAAATAAACAGATGAAAAATGGCAACATAAGTGTTTACTCATTTCTTGCAAACCCTCTTAAGGGGGAAAAAAAGTGAAACCTTATGAAAATGTTAATAAGAAGGGGCAGGAGGAAGAGAGAGAAACAGCTTGATGCCCATGGCACCAAAGGCAGATTTAGCTAGCTCTGTGGCGGACAAATACCTGACCAAAAAGGCATGAAACATTCCAGCCTCACTTTCTAGGGAGTGTTTAGCAGCTCGCACACTCCTGGGTGAACTAGGCCCCGAGTCACTGGAGAAGCTTCCAACCCAAACAACTGTCACATTCCATATTTCCCATAAAAGCAGCTCTTAGCTAAAACCCTGTGTTTGGCTTGGCCTGCAGGAACCTGCCAAGTGACTCACGGAGCGGATCCACTCCCGCTGTGCTTTCCCCTTTCCTGGAAAGGAGCATTGCAGCAGTAACACACACAGTGTAACAGTGGTACTGCAGCCTCAAAAGGCTGAGCCGTGCTCAGTTTTGCCTCCAGATGCTCAAGAGAAGTGTAGGACCACTGCTGTCAGAAGGATGAGACATGCAAAGTCAATCCACAGCTTCCCACTCCACTGAGACGGTCACAGGGGATGCAGCTGGGCTGGAGTTTAAAGGCATAAATCCATTAGTGAGAATTCTGCTCTTTGCAGAGCTGATCACAAGGTGAGTTTGAACCAGGGCCATTCCTGTAGCAGGTGGCTTCAGCAGTAAAAGGACAGGCTCCCAGGGATGTGGTCACAGTCCCAAGCCTGCCAGAGTTCAAGAAGCATCTGGACAGTGCTCTTGGGGACATGGTGTGACTCTTGGGGCTGTCTTTGCAGGCCCAGGAGCTGGAATTATTGAAGAGATCCTGGTGGGGCCCTTCCAACTCAGGATATTCTATGTTGGTATGACTCTATGACTATGAAGACTTCAAGAGACCTCTCTGCTATTATTTCTTAAAAACTTTCACACAATAGTGACAGAACAGTAGATGATTACAGCAAGATGATTTCATTTTTATACACTTTGGAAGCATATTGGAGTAGGGGCAGTGTGTATCTCAATCTCCATTATTGTTCATAACATGCAGCTTAATCATGGAATCCCAGGATGGCTGAGGTTGGAAGAGGCCTCTGGATGCCATTTGGACTCTCTCCAGTATGTCTGTGTCTCTGTGGCCCTTGGGAGCCCAGAACTGGACCCAGTGCTTCACGTGTGGCCCCACCAGTGCTTGAGCAAGGGGGGAGGATCTCCTCCCTTGACCTGCTGGCATCACCCTCTGGGGGCTGCCCTGAGTCCTGTCAGCCTTCTTTGTCACAAGGACACTTTGCTGGCTCAGCTTCAGCCCTGGCAACACAGCTCTGGCGTATCAGCCTCTCCTCCCAGTCTGCTGTCACTGACATCCTCACTCAGGACAAACTCTGCCCCATCATCCAGACCATGAATGAAGATGTTAAGCAGGACTGATGTTTCTGGTCCCCAGATTGACTTTTTTCCATTGTCCACTTCTTTTTGTCACATATAAATTGTGTGAACTATAAAGTGCAACCATGAAATTATGTTCATTTTTCTATGTCAGCTGTGATACCAAGAATTTAAAAACACAAGCACAGAAACTTAGACTAACAGAAAATGAAAACTTATTCAAAAGGGAATTTCAAGTCCTCATCTGTGAAGGACAAGAAAACCAAATGAACTTTATGCTCTTTGTGCAGTGAGTTTAATGAAGAGCTGCTCATTAACTGATTGTTTGAGTCCCTTACCTAACCATCAGTTGGGCTTACAGAACTGTAATTATAGAGCATGGAGAAGTCTTAGATAAAAACTTTTATTTTACTTGCAGCAATATATCCTCTCTTGATACTAGCTAAGAGAACAAAAACAGTCAAAAAATTAGAAAAGGAAAAACAAAGTGAATTCTAAGTATAATAGTGTTAAAGCATAAAAGAACAATTTTGTACCTACAGGGATCCTACTTTTTGTGTATCCTTTATTCTGCACTGCACAGAAAACAGACTAAAATTCTTCTTTAAAATAGTCTCTGTGTCTACAAAAGAATAATCATGACAATTTGCCCTTCAAATAAGAGCATCCACATCATCTGTTGTGCAGCCAAATATCCTATTAATGGCTGGCCTCAGGAAGTGTAGCAGACTGAACACTAGTGACTACCTTGGTTGTTGCACAGTCAGTTTCTCCCAGAGGGAAAAAAAGAAAAGAAGGGGAAGAATCCCCCATATCCTCTCCCCAAACTTCACCTTATTACCATTTGCAAAGTTCTGGAGAGAATGGTTGCTTGCCAGCATTCAGATAAGAAACTTCCCATTATCAAAGGTGTTATGTTATCAAAGGGAAACCTTCCTGAATAAAATTTGTGTTTGGAAGGGTGATTTCTGTGATTCAAGAAAGTGTGCTCTACAAAAGGCTTTTTTTTACCTGTGCTCACACAGGACATTCAGTGGGTGTTTTGGTGAAGGAAAGGCACTTTTGCTCTGCACTTTGATGTAGTTTGTTGAGAACAGGGTCTTCTATTCCTGTGCCAGCCTTCTCCTACCCTCCTCTAGGAGGTTGCCTCCCTTCTCTTTCCCAGGCACTCATGCTGCTGTTTCTATCTCCACTGGGGGTTTTCAGAAGCCTCAGCATCTCATCCTGCCAGGCCCAAGCAGGAGGAATGGGCTGCAAAATTTAAAATCAATGTTAGACCTTCAGAGACGCAGCCTGAATGCAAACAGTGTTCGCTTATTACAATGATTTCATGATCTGATTCCTGAAGTGTCAATTCCTTTATGTAATTTGGGCTGTAACAGCTTGATATTGACAAGAAATAAGGTGATCTTGGCTCCTGTGTGACTGACATCATTTAATAGCAAGAGGTATCTGAGAGATGCATTTAGGGATGCCGCTGCAGAAGTTCCTGAAGGAAGCCATGTGGAAATAAATAACATTGAACTCCAGAAAAAAACAACATTGAACCCTTGCCTCTTTTCCCTCCCTCCCAGCACCAGCCAGCCCCTGGAGATGGATCCTGGGACACATGGCCCATCCCTTGGGATGCCTTTGGGCACATCCTTTGGCACACCTGGCTTCCCCCCTGGCAGCAGCCACACCTCGCACAGCTGCAGCCCCGCAGTGCTGTCATACCGAGACACAAATCACATCTTTACACTGCCCAGCTGCACGAGCACTGAACAACTCTCCTGCTGTCATGCTACACCGAGGCCAAGGAGGCCCTCAGAAGAGATTTCTTCTGCTGCCTTCTCCCTGCTGCATCACCCAGGCCACAGAGAATGTTCTCCTCACAGAAGGGCTGCTTCTGTGGCTACAGCTAGAGCCAAAACCTGCCGTGCTCTTGGTGAGCACCACGCAAGCAACACACCAGTGTGATCAGCCCCCAATGGGATCACAGCCTCTGGGGGAAAACAGACCCCTCTCTTGGAGACCTGCTTGGTATCCTTGGAATGGTTCTGTGCTGGAAACCATTTGGAGCACTGCTCTGCTTAATTTTCATGTCAATCAGCAGCATCCAGCATGGTCAGGGAGCAACAAGGCTGTTGGCAGGCCAGACACATAAACACAGGGCTAAGAGAGAGAAGAGATGATGTACCTGGTGGTGCAGCCTCAGCAGAGCTAAAAGGATTCATGCTGGATTACTAAAGATGATGCATCTGGAAAACTGTATGGAAAAAGCTACTCCCTGTAGTACCTTTCCCACATGCTTTGGCAATACGAGAGAGAGGGGATATACAAATGTCACACTTGTTTTGGTACTGGCACCAAGCAATGTATCTCTCTGCAGAATGCAGGTCCAAAATTTTGACAGACCCGAGGAAAACCCTTCCTCCCTGTCACATACATCTTGCATGAAGCATTTGAGGCAGACTCTTGTCAGGAAATGTCTCTGGAGCCACCAGCCAGAGTCCCAAGGTGTGTCTTGGATTTTGTTTCATGGGGAGTGAACCACTGTGCTCTGGGCTGCAGGCACTTGTTGTATTTAGGTAGTAAATCATAACACTGTCCAAGCATGCAGCTCATTCCCCAGGACAATGCTACCAGACTGATCAATCAAACATACAACCCTCCAAAGTTGCATTTCACTGTGCTCTGGTGTGCCTAAACATGGTCTTACATTTGCACCAGGATGTCCTATGAGTTTCCAAACCACTTCTCTGTTCTAGGCCTGGGAACCAAAATAGCACACATGCTTTCAAGAAGAGTCACAGTGATCCTCAGACTGTCCATATTACTTCTGCTAAAAATACTTCTGGCACTGACCAAAGCTGATCTGGCTTTTATGTAGGGTGGTTCCTGTGACAGATGAGAATAAATTGTTTATGCACTTCATTTGTTCTCATGTTACAGCACTAACAAATGCCGTGCCCTTCTTCAAAACCTCATTTACAGAGCTCCCATCCCAGGATCATATTCTTTGCAACAACTCTCCTGAAGAGTTAATTTTGTTCTAGGTGAGGGCAGAAAGCCAGACAGGAGCAGATCCAGTCCCACATAGGCTGCTGTGCTCTGGGAGCTAAATTGGCACAGCAAAGGCTGTGGGAAGAACTGGGGGTCCTCAAAGCCTCTTGTAGGCAGAGGCTGCTCACAGGGAGACCACACATTTCTGCTTTATCCTTAAGGTCTTCTCACACTCAGTCCATCCATTCCTCACTCCAAGGCCCTGCCTCAGGTGTCCTCTGCATTCCCAAGGCTCCTGAGCAAGGTCCTGAGGGACCCAGTAGCGAATTGAAGTCAGTGGCAGTGATCAAATACTGCATCACTCACAGTCCCTCATCAGGCCTTTGCCTGTGCTCTGCAAGCAGTGTTTGGTCCTTGGAAACAGTGCATGATTGTCTTAGCTGTCTAAAATGTTTTTTTTGGGGGTTTGTTGTTGGTTTGTTTGGTTTGAGTTTTTTGCTTGTTTTTGGTTTTGTATTGTAGGGTTTTTTTGGTTTTTTAGGTTTTTTTGAGAGAGAGAAAGAGGAGGGGATGCAGTAGAAGACTGGTGTTAGACACAGCAGTCATCTAGCCTCCCTTTGATCATTTTAACAAGGGGCCACGCAGCCTGGAAAGCCCCAGGGTACACTGCAGACCACAGTATAGGGGAAATGATAACCCTGCCAGAGTTCCTGAATGCTCTCTGGCTGGGGAGGGCTCTGTCCTTATCATCCCTCTTCTCCTCTGAGTAGGTTTTCTTTCACACACCCCCTCCTTGCAACAGTTCAGTGAGGACAA
The DNA here is from genome assembly GCF_030490865.1 of Poecile atricapillus. Lineage (NCBI taxonomy): Eukaryota > Metazoa > Chordata > Aves > Passeriformes > Paridae > Poecile > Poecile atricapillus. The sequence goes on along the minus strand of NC_081249.1, from coordinate 7,016,772 downwards.
TTTCAAGTCTCTCAGGTACAGAGAGGTGTCTCAGTGGTATCTCATTTACTCATTTCCTTCCCCTGTGTATGAAATACCACAACTCTCCCTTCCTGATGGCTTGAATGCATGGCATTCAGTGAGGCAGCACTATGGAGAGCTTTTGAAGAACAGTAATAATGAAACCTCTCTAGTGCTTTTCATCCAGCGTGTAAAACCCAAACTTGGGGTGGTTTTATCATCTCTTCTCTACCCAGGCATGAAACATCAACATACAAAACACTCAAGTGCTCTGTTCCTCAAAGCTGTCTCCAGTCAACAAGCCCCTGCCACTGTAAGGGATTAAATTCACACTTTTTGTGACAGTCAAAGCCATAGCTGGAAATCGGCTGTAACACACTCAGAACAGCTCCTTTAGGTTCTTTAGCTTCTTTAGGAAGGTGCTGAGTTCTGTGTGTGTGTTAGATGTGAGGTGGCCCTTGCATCTCATCTTTTGTGCTCCTCCAGGCTCTGTTATCTACATCTCCATGCAGCTGATGTGCTGCAAAGCAAAGGATTTCAGGCTACTGTGGTAGCCAGGTTTTGGATGACTATTTGCATGGGCACTGTCATTGTTAAATTATTTGTGAGGGAAGGATTTTCTCTGTTTCTGACATTTGCCTTCTATTGCATCCACACAATTGGTCTCCTTATAACAGTTTCTGCAAGGAAAAAAAAAATCCTTTAGAAGTATGTCACTATTTTTCTATCACCAAAGAAACCAATTTCACCCAGAGCCTTATTAATACTGGAGGTGGAAGTGGAATTGTAGCAGTAAAAGCCCAGCAGGCATAATATTCTTGTGTTTTTTTCTTTTATTTTTTCCTTATTAATGCTAATCCCACATTGCTTATTGCTTTTTTGGAACAATCTGATTAGAACAAAAAGAACTGATATTAGCATTAATTGAGAAAAGTTAATTTTACAATGCAAACAGGTAAATGGCCTGTTAGGGACAATTCAAAATTGATAAAATCCAGACCTTTGTTACCATTTTTCAGGGGAAAGTATTAAGGACTGTTAATTCTGCATTATGTATTATTAATTATGCCTCTATTTTTTTTCAACTAACAAAACAGGATTATGTCAGAAAAAAATTTCTTTCATTCTTTCTGCTTTGTTAACAAGAAGTGATGGATGACTGCTGAATATCTACAAACTTTCCATGCTTTTCTACCCATTTCCTGGACCTGCCTCTGGCAACACATATGTAGATTTAACATTGATCCCATTGATGGCAGTCTCTGTTAAATTTACCAAGATTAGGCCATGAATTTTCCTATCAGTTCTCTGCTGAGGAATGTGCTGAACTGGATGACCAAAGGAAGCTCTCATTTGTAATGTCATTCAGAAATTATAAAAGATAAAATAAAATTAACCCTGCAAGAAGGACGGCTCCTGGAACTACCAGAGCAAACAAAGGAAACTCCTACTTCAATTTGCTGCTGGAAAATAATAGTCTTTAAATTAGATGCTGGGTTATCTTTCAGCTTTTTCAATCTCTCCACTTGGGTTTGCCTCTGAAGGAAAACAGCACCAAAGCCACGCTGCAGGAGCTGCCAGGTCCTGCAGCCTTTCTGCTTGGAGCAGATCTCAGTTCTGCCTTTTGCACCCCCTGAAGTGAGACAGGGCACCTCCAGCTGCTCTCCTGTTAAATAAATGTTGGGAGCAGAAAGCACAGGGTCCATGAGGACTCATGCCAAGAAAACCCCTAAAAGCCATGCTTCTCCAGCCTTTCTTCTACAAAGCTTCTCTCATGTGAAACACTGCACTACCTTGCTTGGTTGAGAAGCTGAGAGGGCCAAAACCGAGACTATTAAAAAAACTAATAATGCATAAAATTAGCACCCATGATTTGTGCATAAAAACATGACAAATTTAATATATCTTAAAAAAGGAGTTTTGTTTTCCACTTAAAGATTTAATTCAGTCTTTCTTATATAATTATTCAAGTGAGATCTCAGAAGAGGTAGACTAAGAGATCTCATTATTTTAATTTTAAAGGTTTTTTTTTTATCCACATTGCCCTTTGATTTTGACAGTTGTGCTTTTTTATGTCGTAATGCATCACAGAGTTTAGGCAATTTGGCACAGAATAAAAGGAACAAAATTAAATTATAAAACACCATAAATCTTCTCTCTGCTATTTGTTTGCACCACTACACTTTGGTGTGTTAAAATTAGTCCCAAATTTCTGATGGAGATGGAGCATGGAAATCATCTTTATTTTCTTTGGATTGGTTTTCCCTCCTTGGAATAATTCTGAAGGGTGGGGCGTTGACATTTATCTTAGTTTTCCTTTTGAACCTTGAAATTATAATTCATAAAACCCTTTGTGACAAAATCCTAACACCTTTCCTGTGTTTCATCAAGAAGTTTTAAAAAAAGCCCTAATTGCTTATGCATCATCCCTCTTTATTGTAGGGTTCTTCCTACTTCCATCCTGGTCCTTCTATGGAAGCCCTGCTGAAAGAAAAGGTGTTTTCACCTGGGGAGTGAGCAATGTTTGCCCAGACAGAGCCCTGAGGATCAGAAATCGCTTCTGGCCAGAAATGGCTTCAGCTGAGGTGGGGTTAGGGGCAGTCACATCCATCTGTGCACATCTGTGCACCCCTCTCTTTGTTACCCACAGAAACCACCCATCTCTTTTTCCTGTGGAAAAGTCATGCTGAAGAACCTCCACAGCTTTGGAGTTTTGCGCTTTTCAGGGGACTTTCTGAAGACCATTGGCAAGTTCTGGATCCATCCCCTTTGTCATAGAATGGTTTGGGTCAGAAGGAATCTTAAAAATCATGTAGTTTCAACTCCTCTGTCATCCAACCTTATTGCTGGGTATGCTTTTTTGAGGAGTGTCAGGACATATGAAAGGGTTATGTTCTCTTCTTTTTGGTGTTTGCCAATCTGAAGGAGATAAAGGAGTTCAAGAATGTGTTCACTGGGACACTTGAAAACCAGAATGTCCATCTCAACATCCCCTGGAGTAGGTGCAAATGTCACCTGTAGCCTTCTTGGAGTCAGGCTTCTCCTCTCCTTCTGTAAAAAGCCATGCACAGCTAACAGATAAATAGGAAGGGACAAACTGAAGGACAGCACCCACCTCTTTTCCTGAGCCCTTTCCTGCCTACATGCTGCCCTGAGAAATGAAGACAAGTTAAAACCAAAGAATCACCTCGTAATTTAAGTCTGTGACAGCACATGAAGGTTTCTGAAAACTGAAGCGCTCCAAGACCTGAAGAGTTCGTGGTTTGGCCCATGCTGCGTTCACACCCAGGTATTTGACTAAGGAAGAGTTCATGCAGCTCCTGCCCAGCAGCTGGGGAATTGCTCCTGCCTTCCTTTACAGCCAAGCAACCACTGCCCCCAAGTGCCCATTTGGAGTCTGATTTTTTAAGTCGGGGCTTCACAAGGTTTTTACAGAATCACAGAAATGGGCCAAGCTGGAAGGACCACCGTGGGTCCTCTGGTCCCACCTTCCTGCTCAAGCAGAGCACAGAACACAGGCTGTGTCCAGAGGGTTCTGGAATATCTCCAGTGAGGGAGACTCCACACCTTCTCTGGGCAATCTGTCCAGTGCTTGGTCACTGCACAGGAAGGGAATTCTTCCTCATGTTCATGTGGAGCTTCCTGAGCATCACTTGCTGCCTGTTCCTCATGTCCCATTTCTGGGAGCAGGGAGCAGAGCCTGGTGCAGCCCGTGTGTGAGGCTGGGGTTGGCAGCCAGGACACCTCACCAGCCTCTCTCAGGGTGTTCTCAGCCTGCCCAGCACCAGCAGCTGCCCACAAAGCTGAGTCACTGCCTTTAGAATCTCACTGCCCATGTTCTCCCCTCTCAACACCTATCACCTCTCAGAAACAATGCTGCTTTAATGTCTCATTTTCCTATGGTATTGTCCTTACACCCTGCACAGGGAAAATGTATTCCTTGAAAGCAATTTCATTGTCAACATCAGTGCCAGACCATAATTTTTGGTCTTCCATACACTGAAAAAATTAGGATTCCTTCCTGAGAAATGGTCTTTGTCATCCAGCATCATTATATCTATCTTCTCTTTGCTTTTCAAATCAAACAAATGCACTCTTGGCTTTCTCCAGTGTTCATTTTCCCATTAAAAAGATATTTCCCCTGTAAAATTCATCTCCTTTCTTACCTAAGCAATTACCTTCTTACTGCTTTATTCAAATCTACTGAAGGTAATTAAGCATATTCCTTTAGTGTGCACAGTGTATCCGAAATACAATATTGCTTTATGTTTAAGATAACTATATAAGAATGGATTAATGGCATTTGAATCTCAGGTATCTGATACTATAGTTGAATAAAACAGGCCATGAACACACATTACAATAATATAAACTTGAAATGAAGAATGGAAAGAGACACCACACTAATGCTTTCCAGAGTAGATTTGTGATTTGTGCTAACAGGGCTGTAGTAATTTTGCATATCTAGGCTGATGTGCCCATCAAAAAGGTTGGCAAGAATACCAAGGAAAAAATTAGACATCAGTATGTTAAAAGCTGGTTTCTTTCCCTGTGACAGAGTCAGCCTACTCTGATCCCTTTATCACTACCAGAAAATCAGAGCATCTGATTTAAGAGTTCAGTTTGTAATGTGTACACACACGTTAGGAAAAACATATGGAGAGGCTTTCCCTGTTCAGGCCAGTGAGTAATGCAGCAGTGTCTGGATTCCTCTCCCACACAGTGAGTGATCAAGCAGAAACCCTGCTGGTAGGTTGAGCAGGGAGAAAAAAAGTCAAGTTTTTGTTAATGTGATACTTTGCAATCAGGTCAGCAGCACTTCTGAGGCTGTTTCACCAACGACTCCCCAGTGGTATCATGGCTTTACAAAGCATGTCTGGAAGCAGCAAATAATTGCCAGCAGGCAAAAGAGAATTTCAGGAAAAAGGAAAACATCAGGAGAGAAAATCACAAAAGTAGTTGTGCTGCCCAGGGGGCAGTTGAAAATCCTGCAGCCTGTGGTGCTAAGGGGAAGAGGATTTCAAGGGAAAACCTCTGGAGCAAAGTTCTTGTTGGTGCTGCTGGAAGCTGCTGAGCAGGTCCATTCTCACTTGTGAACTTGTCACTCTATTTCCACCTCTTACTTCCTCTTACATTTTGATTACTTTTGTGATCCACTCTTTAAGTACTCAAACTAAAACCACTCATTTTATGCACTGTTACTATTGAATCCAAATCACCAGTGGAAAGGGAGCCTTGCACAAACTCCAGACCCTGCTATGCACTTAAATAGAGTAAGAAACACACAGCCATAATGGATTTATTTTACATCTTGAATTCCCTCCTTCATGTCAGTGGCCATCTTATTTCAGAAGCACCCACAATATGCATAGAAATGTCCTGTGTGAACTCCAGGTGAACTTTCATCCTGTAAGGATAGTGTGCCATAGAAACAGGAAAGGAACTCCTCTTCAGGTTTTGTAGCCTGCACTGTTGCTTTCCACCATCTCATCATTCCATGCAATTTCCAGGTTATCTCGTGCCTGTAAGTGACTGAGTACTTGAGGAAACCAGCACCTGATGAATCTGAGATATGGAAAAGCTGTAAGACACGGGGAGGAATGAGCCTGTTGGGAAGTGTTTTCCTCACGGAGGGCTTGGTGAAACAGGGAAAAGGGCCTCACTTGCTGGGGCAGTCAGGGCATGTAACGTTGCATAAGCAAGGCTGAGTGCCTTTCCCTGGGTGAAGTGCTGCTCTGCCCGAGCGCTGTCAGGAGGTGTTATTTCCAGAGCTGTGAGCCTCTTGGTTATCCATTCATCTTTCACACATACCCTGCCTTTCTAAACAGACAAGCCAATTTCCAAGCAGGCTGTCTTATTAACTATACAACCCTGAACAACAAAATACATTCATAATTTACGCATAGCTAGAAAAGCAATTGTAAACTCTTAAGTGTTCAGCATTACACTTTGGTTTTGGTTGTATTACATGGTGGTATGAGCTTTGGAACAAATTTATCTGCAAATTCACAGAATCTGAGTAGTTTGGTGTTGTTGGGGAGTTCCCTGGCTTCCTAGATAGCATCTATCTGACTTTCTAATGTATTTATACATTATAAATAACGAACATATACATATATATATATTTGTTACCAAAACTAGGATTAAGCCATGTGATAAGCATTACCAGTTCCTTTTCTATACTGCAGTGGCTTGTTTGCAGGCCAGATCTAACACAGATACCACAGCAAGCCTCTCAGACAAACAATAGGTTGCAAAATGTGTGTTTTATTCTGGTCTTGTAGTAGCAGTCCTGTAAAGAGGATCATGTTCCTCACTGTATCTCAGTATCTTAGACTCTTTTTCAGCTTATTAGCTGCTCATTTGCTTAGAGCTGATAGGCAGGGTTCTACAGATTTAAAATCCTTATGTTCACTTTCTTATTGGTGCCCTGTTTCTCCTTCAGACACATCTAAGGACCCCTTTTCTTCCCCGTTGCCCTGGCTCCCACTGTGCACCTGGCAGTTTAGCTGCTCCCTGCCCTGCTGCCTTCCAGCTCTGGGGTCATGCACAAATACCCATGAAACATTTACCAAAAGCCTCAGGTGCACCTGCTTCTGCTCAAAATGAGCTGCAGATCACAGGGATGTTGTGCGTGTTTCATTAACTTTTCATCACATCTAGACACGAGGTTTCTCCACCAGAATTTTCCTTAATGAACCACCCGAGTATTCACTGCCAGACAGCTTTTCCCACACTGAACTGCTCTGTGGAAATTATCTCACGGGGTGGTTTGCACTGTAGTTTCTGATAAGAGTAGCAGCCTTCCTTCCCTTCCCTTCTGACAAAAGACAAAGCCATGCAAATGTGCACAGCCTTGAAACTGGAATTCTTGATCTGGGATGTGATCTGAGGAAAGTTGCATTAATTCAAACCTGTGCCTGGTAGAAAAAGAAGAATCTGCATCTTGTCCACATAGACAGTGACAAAAATAAAAGAAGGCTGGGTTTGAACCTGATTTTGAACCAGCTTTTGGGCCTTGCTTCTATTCAGGAATTAAAAAATTGAAGGCTGGCCTTGAGCACCTTGGGAGCAGTCCCATGTGGACATGCAGTGGCTTCAGCCTGCAGGTGGCACATGGAGAGCACCGAGTGAAGAAACAAATGCACAGAGCCCCCAGGGGCTGCCCATAATAAAGAGAATTTCCTACTGATCCAACCCAGGCTTTGCTTCGCTCGAAGGTGGCTTGAAAGACCTGGTCACAAACACATCTGCTAGCAGGGATATGGGAAGGGAGAGGGAAGGGAGAGGGAAGGGGAAGGGGAAGGGGAAGGGGAAGGGGAAGGGGAAGGGGAAGGATTTTTGATACTAGTTTAAAACAGAAATATCCTCCTCCAGGTAAAATTGACCTTTTAAATCATGAGAGCTAATGAAAGGAATGCATGGAAAGAAAAGTTTGTCTACACTGGAGAGCAAATACCTGCAAAAGGAGTTAAGTTATCTCTAATGTGGCATCCATAGCATTTAGGCATTTGTCACAGCTTGCAACAACAAATACACGAGTTTGACTATGTATTAATTTATTATTATGCCACACCGATGGGATGCACGAGCATGGTTGATTAGTCTAGTTTTGGGGACTGAATGTCATGTTATATGAAATTAACATCTTTTGAAGGTGCAGGCTATGAACTCTGGAAAGAAATATTTCTGTACAGGGATATCATCACAGCACCACAGTGTTGGGCCATAGGGCAACACAGGCCAGTGACCAAAGAGAGAGGATGAGCTGTTCCAGGCAAAGGGCACTGAGAATCACTGGGACTTTCTTCTCCCACCCTGGGCCACCTCTTCCTCTGGCCTTCTGGTTTGCAAAGTCTGAGTCCTGGCAGTGCCAAGCTGCTTAAATGTTGTCAGCTCGGTGCTAGTTCAGCAAGGTCCTGAAGGACATCACAGTCATGTTCTGAAACCCTTGTCACTCTCCAGGATGAGAATCAGAGAAGCTCATCTCAGTGGGCTGCTCTTATTTCAGGCTTTTAAATTAACTTGGTAGAAAAACAGATGAAGAATAGCATGATCCATGTTTTCTTTTTTCTTTTTTCCCTTGAGAGAAGGCATTAACATATAGACAGAGGCATTTTTATGTTATATCAGTATTGACTGTTTCAGAGAGTGAAAGTTCTGGCAGCAATTCCACTGACAAACCTTTAATCAATGTAAGTGACATAAAAAACTTTGACAAGGCTGGTGTAAGTGGCACTTTGTTTGGCATGACCATAATTATGCTTTTTGTCATTATTGTGGTCAACAAAAAAAAGGCTTCATGGCCACATCACTGATGTGACTGTGCTTTTTGTGTCTCATTTACATCAACATTAACAAGATATTGTCTGGTGCCTGGAGTTCACTGTTAGGATAGAGGGAAAACACAGGATCATAGGATTGTGTAGGTTGGAAAAGACCTCTAAGGTCATGGAGTCCCACCATTATCCCAGCACTGTCAAGTCCACCACTACACCTTGAACCACTTCCTTGGGCAGCCTGTTCCAATGCTTGACAGCCTTTTCAGTGAATAAATCACAACAAATAAACTGGTAAACAGTTACTGCTGGTGGTCATCTCCCCTCCTGACCTCTTCTGCCGTGTTTTGGGTCCTTGTGCTCCCATCTCTTCACAATATACACTCCAATCCTTTCAAGTCAGGAAGGCTTTTCTCCTGTCTTTTTGTGCTTTCTGCTTAGGGCTTGCATAGCTGTTTTATTGATTTTCATGTTCTTAAATTTCTCCATATTTTCACTTCTTTACCTTACCCATACTAATATTCCCTTTATATGTCATCCCTTGTTGAGGAAGCAAATATTCAGGACTCACAAAAAACAAAATTCAGGTGTGGGGAATTTAGAATTCTTTACCTTGGCAGGAGAGTTACAGCTGGAAAACAGAGGCAGCACCAGCAGGAACTGAGGATTTCTCTTCACCCATTAGTGTTCCAATTATAAGGGCAAATGCTTAGAAAAGAAAAAGATCTACCAGACCTCAAATAACAAAACAAGAGAGTCAGGTACTCCTTGGGCCTGTGTTTTCTTTCCCATTTCCATTTATTTACTTGCATCTTACTCATTATCCAGTGCCTCTGAGCGTGCCCAGCCCTCTTTCCTTGTGTAGCATCTCCTTTGATAATGTAGTCTGTGCAAATTGCAGCCTGACAAACTGCAGCCTCATCGGGATGGCAGAGGCACAACACAAGGAGGTGCCTTTCCCTTGTAATCCTTAACCATCAAAGAAGCCAATAAATACAAAATCTTCATTTGCTTTGAGACACCCTATGGCAAGGCAGATCAAGCTGCCCTTTTCCTTTGTTACAACTGTATTTTCTCTCTGCAAGATTAACAAACATTACTGGGGATTGGGGTTTCTGTGCTGTCAGGGATTGCTTGCAGGCATCCCAGCAGCGCAGCAGTAGCTGGAACCCTGCTCATCAAACCCAGAAATCTCTGCTTCTTCCTCATTAAAACAACCAGGGCTGCCCCCTGACTTGTCTGAGCCCATGCCTGAGTCACACATGATGTGGAAGAATGTGCTTCCAGGAAACCAGTCCTTTTCTCCAGGGCAGATAAGGCAGTGTTGTGAGATAAAAGGAAAGTTTACTAGGCAGCACTGATTTAATGATGTTAATAAACCACAGCTATTAGTCCAATTACATAAGAGCAGGTTACCTTGCCAGCCCTAATACCAGGAGATGATAAATGCAGATTAATCTCAGCTTCTTTACCGTATCCCATTCTCCAGATAGGGAATTAAATGCCTGAGTTTATCTTTTTGTAAATTGCCCTGATATAGTTTAATTCTATCTTTCAGAGAGCTTTCTGCACAGCAAGGGAAATCCTCAGCTCTTCCCTTAAGCAGGGTTGAAACTGCTCTTAGCTTGCAGTTATTTGTAGGTTAAAAAGTGAGAATTTAGAGTGATTTTCCCAGTTTCTTTTACTTAGAAGTGTGGAAGGGAAGCAGTGTAGCCTGTGTCAGAAATGTAGCATTTTAGGTTGGTTTGTTTCCAAGCAGCTGCTTGGGGAGATGCTCAGCTCACTGGGCACCACAATGGTGGCAGAATGGGCTTTTGTGCCAGGGGAGGGTTCCAAAAACCAGAAGGCTGTCACCACCCAGTGACTCTGCTGCTCCTCACAGAGGCAGCAGGCAGGATCTGAGCTGCTGAGCCAGCAGGCACAGACTTACACATGGCACATTCCCTTCACTTCAGCCCATGGCTCACCCCCAGATGACCTGCCCTGCCTTCAAAATGATATTTTTGTGCCCCCAGAGCACTCTGCTGGCCTGGCCCTTAGTGAGGCAGCAACACAGGGGTGGGGGGCTCGTGCTGTCCCATGGCTTTAAAGATTTGTTCTCAAATAACTGCTCACAGCTGACTGAGTCGAGGGCAAGTGAGGAGAAGGGATCCCATTCCTGTTTGCATCCAACCTGGCATTCAGCTTAATTTCCTGTAGTTATACTTTGTCATTTGATCCTGTCCCTTGATCCTTGCATGAGGGACTAAACAACAGTGGCCACCCCAAATTACAGTGCTGGAAGTGATAGAAACCCATGCTTTGAAATGTACAGTTCTGCTAGAAATAGGCAAATAATTTTAAATGTGTTTAAAAGATTAGTTCAGAGTTATTCTAATTATCCTATTCTAAAGCATATTTGCAAAAATTCCTGGACATGGGTCTTTCAGGCCAAGTTTCATCTCAAAATGAACTCCCACAGCACTTGATATCATTGTGAGACCATTAATTATATCTTGGCAGAAACTGAGCCCCTATAATTAGGCTGATGCATCTGACAGATTATTTTTCACAAAAAAGTTGACCACAAATAGTTCTCAATCAAGCTAACAATCTTCCCATTTGTGAACCCCTATGCAAATGTAAAAGATACAGTCCATCTTGCCTCTCTAGTGGGCTTGATATGATTTGGCACAACTTCCAGAGGAGCTTGAGCCAATTTTTTGGTGGAACGAGCTAAGAGGTGATGAAAGAGGTTTAGGTCTTGGGCTATGAGAAGGCAGCTGGCCACACACTTAGATAAATGGAAAATAAAAGACATTATTGGATGAAATTACAAATATTCCCAGAGGTTTCATATACCCTGGAGTGCCTTTGCTTTCAGAGTGCAAGGACAGCCAAATGTCCCTCAGGCTCAGCCTTTCATTTCGCATCCTTGAAAAGTTACTTAAGAAAAAAATCACACAGCTTTTTGAAGTAGTTCACAATTTTTTAAAGCTGGCAAACATGGGGTGTTTGACCCAGTTTGCTCTCAATAACTGGAACTTGCTCCTCATGTGCCCAAATTAAGGCCATGTGCCCTGGCTTGAGTTCTGCTTAGTGAGGTTTAAGCTGAGGGATGGAGATAAGGAGATGCACAGGGGTACAGAGAGGGGCTGAGCTGGAGGGAGCTGACTCGGGGAGTGCAGCCACAGCCTGCAGCTGCTCAAGAATATTCTGCTTGTCTCACCCTCCAGCACAGCACCCTGGTGTGGAGCCTACCCTGTCCCTTCCCCATGTGGGGCCCTCTCTCTCCATGGCAAAGAGATATTTGATGAATTGCTGGGCAGTTTCAGAAATTTCATTTTCTTTTCGCAAGCTTTAGTTTAGATTATCATATTAAGATATCATTTGTGAAAGAGGATATTTCTATCGGAAAGATGCAAGTTTTCTGCACATCTTTGTCTGTTCTATCCCTACAGAAAGGCATATATATATATATATATATATATATATATATATATACACTTTTTTTTTTAAAAAAAAAAACAACATAAAATCAAAAGTTAAATTGTTGAGAGGCAGGAAATGTGCTGGAATCATTGTCCAAGGACAATATTCCTATTTAATGAAAAATCACTAATGCCTGCTAGTTACTAACTAGAGCTGCGTCAACAATACCACAGGTTGGAAATGATCTTTGAGATTCAAGGCCCCTTTTTCTTATTTCATTTGATTTGTCAGATAAATGTGATAAATATATAAGTAGCTGCTGAAAGTGAACCCTTGCATGGAGCAGACTGTGCCTTTTTGGCTAGGAAGAAAAAGAAAATTGGACTGCACATAGACTGAGGAGAAAGTCTGGGCTGTAGTATCCACAGAGGAGCAGATGAACAGCTTTTGTGAATGAGACTGATGATAAAGGCTTTTTAAATGTATATTCCCATAACTGCTATGAATAATAAACATTTCTGTTGGTACAATGCCCACTCATTTCAGCCTGATGAGAATTCCTACAAGGTTCCACTGTGGTAACTTCCCTTACAGACCAATGACAGTCTGTGTTTTCCATTATCCTGGAATACTTGATATCTTTTTATTACACTGGATACCTTGGCATGACTGATGTGCTTCTGGATGTCTCAACAGCCAAAGCTTCTTTTTGTAACAGAGCTGAACATTAGGATGTTTGGTAAGAGGTATGAATTTCTTTGTACCTCAGTGATGTTCAAAGCAAGCTTTTTGCATAATTCCTGCCTTTTCTCCTCCCATGGAAATATATTTTCTAAAACTTGTGAACCTGTGGGCTTATCTCTTTCAACCTCTTTTCTTCCAGACACCTTTGTGCCTCTTGAGAATATTTTTATTGCAATACCTACACCCATGATCTCCAGATGAGCACTCTGAGATAGTGAAGTGTCATTACCTTCAACTTTCCAAGCAGATAGACTAATGCAGGAAAGGAATTCATCTCCCTTAACTTCAGCCTTGTGAGAAAGTCAAGCATCTGCTACAAGCTTGTTTTACATGCAGTGCTCATGGGCAGAGATCCCTTCAGGAGGTGATAAATGCTGTGTCTCTGAGGCACTTTTCTCAAGAGTGGGACAGTTCAGCCTCTGGAGGTGCCTTGGCTCTGGCAGTCCCAGAACACTGTGAAAGAGCAATGAGCACTACCAGGATTCCTGATTTCTTAATTCAGTGCCTCTGCCTCCCTGTACAAACACATAGGAGAATGAGAATGTGAATTGTTCATTCCAACACTGCAGCTTTTGCACAATGAAGTTTTGCAGTATTTTCTGCTGTTCATTCAATCGTATTCATGCTTATTTCTGTATTGTGTGTATTTCATTTCACTGTGTGTCCAGTCTTCCACAGTGGCAACAGCACTCAGGAGGTTCCACTGGAAGGTTTTAAGGTTTTCTGGGAGTGACCAAAGCTGGAGCAGGTCAAGAACTGTGGGTTTTTGCTAGGAGCACTGTTGGTTCAGACACTGCTCTGAAGTACACAGATCAATTCTTGTTTTGTTTTCTCTGTGCACAGGTATCACGGCTTGGTAAAGGTTGATACAGCTCTTGTCTCAATATGCCAAGACTCTGCAGAGTAATGTATGCACAACTGTGAGACCTCTGCATGCTGGGAGCATTTCTTATTGCTTTTATGGCTGTAATTCTGTAACTTCAGGTGTGGAAGAACTGCCTGCCAGCATCTGTTTCATTATCTGTTGATAGTTAAGAAAAGTTGAATCTTAAACAGTTCTGTGCCTAAACTTCTTTCTTTCCTAAGGAAGAGAACTGTATAAAAAGGAGACATATTTTTCAATGTATTTCTTTGACAGACTTAGAGATATGAAAGACTTATAAGTCTTGGGAAAAGGCTTGGAAACCAACATGCTACCACTACTCTTCCACTGTTTTATAGATGTTCAAGTTTCTGAAGCCCATAAGTACATGTACCATTTTCTCCTTTGATTTTAAATCAAATCAGAATTTGACATAGTTCATAAATACAGATTTCATTACCATTCATTGTTAATGGTACATATTTGAACTTTCCATCCATATTCCTGTTTATGTATTAGGGAAGCAGTGATTTCTGGAGTCCACAGAAGGCAATTTGCAAGCAAGAAGGAAAGAAGACTCTTCATGATTTCCAATCTGAGTAGGGTGACTTTCTAAAGATGGAACAGATTGGAAAAAAAAAGTCACAGAACAGGCAGGATCAACAAACAGGCTCCAGACAGTGAGATCACCCCTGCCAACTCCAGCCTTGGCTCCCACGGAGCCCCTGGTTGTGCACCTTCAGATTAGAAAAGAAGCTGAAATCATAAAGCACTAGCTCAGCTGTGGAAGATAATTAATGGGCAACCTCTTCCCCTTCACTCACACTGAGTGACCCCTTGCTGAAAGGAGTGGGACTATTTGGGGAGAAAGGTAATTGCTCTAAGTGAGCAGCCACTGTAATTTTCCAGCCCTTTCTACACTGCAAAAATAGCCCTGTCTGTACAGTTATATAAATGGATTGCTGGGGTAAAGGGAGCAAGGGTCTGCTTCTGAAGCAGAAGGAGAAGGACCTAAAGATCCAAGTGCACAGAGCCCTCAGCACCAGTTGCATTTAAGTAAAACGAGTCCTGTGGGTCAGTCCTGTATAAAATGTCCTCATTTCTGCTCCCCAGGTCCCAGCCTGGGAGGGTTGTGGTGATACACCAAGAGCAGCCTGGCAATGCATGTTTGCTCCCAAAACACTGCTCCCTGTGGATGTCCAGGCAGCTTGGCAGCTGCATGGGGATGTTTACATGGTTTGTGAACTGGCTCAACAAAATTATTTGGGGCCTTACCTTTGCAAGGAGGTACCTTTTCCCAGGGCTCACTCAAGTTTAAAGGAGTACTGGGCCAGTTCCAAGTGTGACCATGCCCTGCTATATTCCCTGCCCAGGAAGAAGTTGTACTGGGAGTTTCTATATTTTCCTGGTTAGATTGTAGTTTTCAGATGATACTTTTATCTGATATGTCAGTTTAAAAGAGAAAATATTCATCTTGTAATGTAATTTGGATAGTGGCTGCAAAATAGGACGTTTCTTATAATTTCACATGTGCTTTTCCCTTTTGTCATCTGATTCTGTTCTGCCAGTTTCTGGGGAGATGGACTGAGAAGCCATTCACTGGACTATGTAAAATGAGCCAGATATCTCTTGTCTTCAGAGATCATTCTTTTATTCCTTTGAATTACTCAGGTTGGTATCATATTATTGTATCATGTTACCTTATGTTATACTAATTTTTGGTTTCTGGTGCTGTATCTCTTAGAGTGTTATGGTGAGCTGAACAGGCACCTTCTTACTGCTGCCAGTGTTTGTGACAATTATGGAAAACATTGACTTCTGCTTGTCATTAAATTGCATTTCAAGGGTTTCTGCAGCACATAAAAAAGGAGACTTGCTTATCATGGGTTGTTTTTACAAGCATTGATAAACAAATGCTATTGGCTTGTGTTGAGACTGACCATGTTTCAATGAGAAAACATAAATAGTCAGAGATATTTATTCATTACATGGAGAGCTTTGGCTTGAACCAGCTGCCTATGAGACATCCACTTCACATCCTAAGGTTTCCCAAAGCAAATGTTCAGTCTCCTCATGAAGGCAGGGCGTGATTAAGGGTCTGTCAAAAAAAAGTGAAACCAAAAAACAAAAAACAACTCTACTGCTATGTGGCCCAATGAAAATGGGCTGAAGAGGAGTCAGTTCCTTACACATCTAAAGGATTTCAGCATGAAAAACTGAGCCTGACTATTTCAATATGGTCCATAGATACCTGCAAATTGACAGAAAGTGAAGTCCCAGATACAGCTATAATGGCTTTCAGAATGGATGCCATCAACAATCCCTAACAGGTTTGCATTGCTGAGTATGTTTAATTTTACTCACATGAAAGTGCACCACCCATGGATCTCATGCCATTTTCAGTTTGGCACCCTTAAGGAACAAAACCAGTGTGTTTCATGTAGGCTCTGCTGTGGAAGGAAAAGAGTTTCAGTACACCAGTCATTAGCATTTCAGATAAAAAAAAATCATACTGCAATTAAAAAGAATGGGATTAAGCAGTAAAATCCTTGTAAAGCACACATTGTCCCTGTGAGGAGCTGCAGGGGCAATGGCAGCTATTGCAGTGTGGGGAGGTGGCTCAGGCAGGGTTAATAATGCTCCTTATTAGTATAAACCAAGCCCAAGTGACAAAACAGGACTGAACTCACCCACATCAGAAGCAGGTGCCCCTGCACTGACTGCAGGCTCTCAGCCAGCCAACATTTGTCTCATCTCATCTCTCAGAAGACAGGGCTGCTGACAGATCCTTTTGTGCTCATCCCTTTCTACGTGCAGAAGATCCCTTTTTCCAAACACAGGAACATCCTTCTCAAAGTCAGCAGAGGCTGGCCAAGACCTCTGGTTGGTTTGACTTCATTTTCCCAAATCACAGCACAGGGGACACATCACACCATAATTAACCCTTTGCTCTGCTGGGACCCAGAGCCACACTCTGAGCCCACTACCAGCCTGAACCACCCCAGCAGGCACCAGCCAGAGCTTTTTGCTCTCTGAGGCAGGTGTTTCCAGCTTGCTGTGTGTGATCTGTGAAGAGGTTAAAGCCAGCTAATGCAATTTGGTTCCAGTTCAGCAGAGCTTGTAAACACGTGGCTTAATTTGATTGGAATCCCTGGGACTGTTGTGTTGTGTGTTATTTCCCATGTGCTTTGCTAGCACAGCAAAACACTTCCCAGTTTTGTAGGTCTCTAGCAGACAGTAGGACTGTCTAGACAACACCCTAAACAACCATTGTTTTTTAGCAGCTTTTTGGTGGGAGCCAATCTTCCTCCATGCATTTTGAAATGTGGCTCTGGCTAAATGCACTTCAGGGAGCCTGAGACCAGGCTCTGAATGCACAGGATTTACACACCTTACATCACTGGATCCTGAAGTCCCAAGCTCTGGTTTTTGCCACCTCTATTAAGAGAAGTTTCAGAGGAGGCTGATTTTACAGCTATCTCAACCAGACAGCTGTGTTGTATTCCCTGTTTCCTGCTCCATATTGCATGGAGCAACAGAAATTACCTACTCTAAGTTCATGAGAAAAATGAAATTTCTTCTGAGAGAACAGATATTAACAATATAAATTAAAAATCATCAAAATAATAAATTTTTATAAAAAAAATTATTGACTTTAGACCACAGAGCTGCTTTGTTAGTACACTGCTAGAAACTGAACAAGAAAGGGATGCAGCTTTTAAATGTATTATTTACAACATTTTAGAAAAGCAGCACATTTTTCTCCTCTCTGCAACAGAAATTGAACAATTCTGTTGTTCATTTTCTGGTTGGTTGTGCCATTCCAAAAGAGCAATTTCAATTAAAGGGACATATGACCTTCTTTTGTCCTCAAAGGAGACTCATTTAGTCCTCTGGTGTAATGCAGCTGGGAGCAGCAAACAAAACCTTGTAAACTATTTATCGAAGTGTAATGTTGTCTACTAAACCAGAGAAAACTGTCTCTATCTGGGTGTGTCAGTGTAGGACACAGGGATCTTGTGAGAATATCAGATGACCCATCAACAAAACTCAGGTGGTTTACAGCAAAAATGGAAAGTGCTGTAAATATCTGCGGATATTTTTCTACTCTTTGGACATAGTTTCCAATTCTGAGTTTTTCCTGGCATTAATCAATCTAGATCTTTGATTAATATATTTCTGATTTTCTACAGATACAAAGGACTGTTAAACTTAGTTCTTGGGCCAGTGCACCGTTTGCATCACAAAAAACTGCAAAGTAGAGCATGTGAAAATGAGCTGAGGTCTGTGCTTGGGTGTGTGTGTACACAGAGGGGCACTACAGATTGCCAAGGAACTCTGCAGCACGATCACACAGTTCACCAGCTAAACCAGAAGGTCAAACTTTATTTATACCCACATGGGCAGGGATGGGACCAGAAAAAAATCAGAAAGGAAACAATATAAGAGCTTTAGAATATATGAATCATAGAAATATAGAAAGTCAGGCAACTAAAATAAAATTACATGCCTCTGAAATGATGCAGAAGGGCTGCACTCTCTAGGGGTGCCCTGGAAATGCCATAAGCTTATGGAAATAGGAGAGCTGGAAAAGGCAGGGGAAGAAAAGAAAAAGAAATGAGTGCCTGTGTCAACAACACAGCCCATGGATTCAGGTAATTACTTTGCAAGAGTGAGGGAGGGATTCTCTTGTCATTTAAAGAGACACAAACCTTGAGGAAGTGGAGTCACAGTCTTGGGTCAGGCAGACCAAGCTATTGTCCTGATGCACTGAACAATCAGAAGTGATGAGAGATCTGTGGGATTTTGTCTTTACTTTGTCCTTCTAAATCAGGGGGGGAAAAAGTGACTTGCCTTTTATTTAGTGGGTTTTTTGAAGGAATTAGCTGAGACTGGAGCTCTTTATTTGTACAGACAAGGGGCAGATGTCTCTGGAAAAGAAAATGTTCCCATTGTCTTTCCTGAAGGAATAACAAAATGGGGATTCTTCTCTCTCTCCTGCCACGGGACAGGGGTGAAAAAAAAATTAAATCTCTCAGTTTGGATTCCTAAGTGAAAAAGCTACAGAGGAAACATCATTTGACTTTCTTACATTTTACAGCAAATTTGCAGGTTTGGATTTGCAATTAGTTCACGGTGCAGCTGGCTGAAGCTAAACCTGCTGGGGGAGCCCAGCTCTAAACAAACCCTGCTGTAACCCAGAGAATCTGAGGGAGAGGGAGAGGAGAGGGAGAGGAGAGGAGAGGGAGAGGGAGAGGAGAGGGAGAGGAGAGGGAGAGGAGAGGGAGAGGAGAGGGAGAGGAGAGGGAGAGGAGAGGAGCATCCTCCCTGCGGCGGGGGCCGCGGTTGCCATGGGAGCGCGGATGTTTTCTCTTTCATCAGCATCTCATCTGCCCCCAGCGCTCTGCCCTTACAGCCCCGCGGACCCGCAAATGCGGCTGACGTGGCTTTGGGAGCTCTCCACGCTTGTTGGAAGGAGGACCTACGGTTCAACCCTGCAATTCCTTTCTGCCCAGCTGGATTAATTTTTTCTTTTTAGAGGGGGAGGGGGTGAACCAGGGAGGAGGCAGTGTCCTGTTTGCCATTTGAGCGCACGCTGCGTGTGCAGGGTTCTGCCAAGAGCCGGCTCTCGGTGCTGGGGAGGATGCGGGAGGATGCGCGGAGCTGCCGCGGGCGGCCCCGGCCCCGCTCCTATCCCCGTTCCCATCCCCGCTCCCCATCCCGTTCCCGCTCCCGATCCCCGCTCCCGCTCCCATCCCCGCTGCTCCCGATCCCCGCTCCCGATCCCCGATCCCATCCCCGCTCCGGGTCCCCGCTGCTCCCGATCCCTGCTCCCGATCCCCATCCCCTCTCCCTGCTCCCATCCCCGCTGCTCCCGATCCCCGCTCCCGATCCCCATCCCCTCTCCCTGCTCCCATCCCCGCTGCTCCCGATCCCCGCTCCCGATCCCCATCCCCTCTCCCTGCTCCCATCCCCGCTGCTCCCGATCCCCGCTCCCGATCCCCATCCCCTCTCCCTGCTCCCATCCCCGCTGCTCCCGCTCCCGGTCCCCGATGCCCTCTCCCGCTCCCGATCCCCGCTGCTCCCGGCGGCTTTCCCGAGCCGATGCCGCCCTCTCGCGGGCTCCGGGGAGCTCCAGGCACCCCCGGCTCACGTAGGAAATGAAAAAAAACCCAACATAAATCCGGGCTGCCCGCTGCTCCCCAGGCAAAGCCCGACCTTCCCAAAGGCAGGGCGCCCGCGGGTAGAACCGGCAGGAACGGCGCTCCTCAGGTTTTCCTTTCTTTTCTCCATTTTGCACTCTCGGGTGTATTTTCAGACCCGATTGCAGGCGCCCTCCCAAGGCAGGAGACGCGGGTGCCTGATCCATTGCTCGCACAGGCAGAAAGTGCCTGCCCGGGGCAATCGGCTCCTGCAAACCAATCCTGGGGATGCTCTGCTGGTTCATTAGGGGTCTGAGGAAGCCAGCAAGCTCTTCCATCCAACCCAAGGCACTGAGTTTCCCCCCGTCTCTAACTTCAGACGCCAAAAAACCCTGCCAAAGCTGTCCTGCAGACTCAAATTGCATGTGGTGTTAAGCAGTTCTTACGAGAAGGAAATTGTCCCTCTGGTAGCAAGTCTCCAAGGGAGAGAATCTGGAGTCAGCCTGAGATTTCAGACACTGCTTTAAATCTTGTGACCTCATCTGGCCAAAGCTAGTAAGGCTGAGGGTGTCGCTACCCTGACAAAGGTTTTTCTTGGTGCCTCAGGCGAGGTCCCTGCTGTTGGGACTTGACCTGAGTGCCTGGACAGCTCTGGGATGCTGAACAGCAGCAACAAGGATGTTTGCACCTCACCTGGCCCCAAACTGCAGGGGACCAAGCAGCCTGGGGAGCCTAGGGGAGTGGACAATATTTTTCTTCCCTAAATCTTTCCATGGAAAAGGAGTGCAGGAACTCCTAAGATTTCATCTCAAGAGCAAATCCTATTTATTTTCTGTCATCCACAATCCCCCTGGATCAGGAGGACCCAGCACTCCATCCCCCAGCACATCTGTGCAGCTGCTCCCTGGAGCTTGACAGCAGTTTGGGCATGAGGAAACAGCACTGCAGAGCTGCTGGGCTTGGAAGGATGATACCCAAAAATTAATGAGCATTCCTACAAAAGTCTGGAGGATTTAACCATGGCACTAGAGGGACCTGTGAGCATTTTACACCAAACGTAAGGGGTAAGAAGGCACCACAGGAACAGCTCCAGTACAAACACTCACCAGTGTAGGAAACCGTCTTCAAGTGCAGATGCTCTTCCCAAGGACTTTATTGCATATCAAAGGCAATAACAATTTATTTCGGTGTCTTCACTGTTAGATATAATAGCCAAACAGAGGTATGAAAGACCCAAGCTGACACTCTGGTTAAAATCTATTGCTCTGCCTAATCGTTGTACAGCTGAACAACAAATCACCAGTGTGGCTATAAATTGTGTATTTGCATAAATAAATAAACGTAGTCTTGTGCAGACAGGTTTCCCATTGCATAATGTGGCTTCTCTAAGACCCTTCTGGGGACTTTTGAGTATTGCTTGTCAAGCTCCCAATTCATCCCAAAATGTCACTTTTCCTCCTGGTTGAAAAGCACCAACATTTTGTTTTACCTGGTCCAGCGAACATCTGTGTGTATTTGGGCTGATCCGTGTTAGAAAAAGGGATTCAAAGTGTTCAGAAGAAGGGTTTCAGACAAAAAAATAGAAGAGACATCCTGGACATTTGTGGCCATGGAATAATCAGTTACTCTCAGTACAAATTTAGGAGGACTCACCACATTGTTCAGGGCCCTGCCCGTTCCTGCCTCCAAACTGAAATCTCCCCTGCAGCTTTTTTGTGGTGCAAAAAAAGTTCCTGCTTGCCATCCGAATGTGGATGTAATTATTGCTATATATTCTCATTTTAGCACAGTTTGGTATGTTTGGGAAACAAAAGTCAGCAAATGCATGTGATGATTATCCAGAGAGTTCATATTTTCTGCATAAGCAGAGGGAGCAGTGAGCTACTGATCACCTCTCTGTGAACCTTTACATCCTGTTTGCTCTGTATCAGTCTCTTTGGTGTTCATTATTGCTTTCTCTCTCTCCTGCTTGATACAGTGAAGTAGACCTGAATATTTTGTGGTTCCTTTAATAGGCTCAGTGCAGCAAAGTGCTTTCAGTTCACATACACTTCTTCTGATTTCATGGAAGGAAAAACAAAGTTAAAGGCATTTTCATTAGTGGCTGTCTGCTGACTCAGTCCCTTCTAATTTTGCTCACAATCCTTATAAGAGTTTATCTAATAGTTTTTAAAGTAGCTTTGTAATCGTGTCCTCACCTTAAAAAGTTGTCCTTTGCCACAATGTGTATCTACAAAGGGTGAAGCTGCTTTTCCCCACACTCAGTGCCAGGATCTGCACTTTAGGTGAAAATATAGAACAGAGAAAAACAGGCTTGAGAGGTCACCATAAGAAAGATAATAGAACAAAGGGATGAAAGACTTGGTAAACCTAAATCCCTTTTTTATTATTATTTAATATTTTAAATCTGATCATCTTGACTCTGTTTAGGTGTAGGTGTTCATACTACACATGTGGTTTGTTTTTTCATATTGCTCACAACATTAAACATCAATTGCCAAGTATCCATCCAAAATAATGAAATTTGACATTTAAAAGACATCTCATTTATTATTCTATTTCTGTGGACACCATATGGCCCAAAAAATAGACTCAATTTGTCTTCCAATTTTAGAAATGGGTTTTTCAGTCTGTCCAGCCCTCTGGTCTGTGCCTGTTATTCCAGCTTCTCCAGTGCCAGGAGTCACAAGTCACAAAAGCCCTGAAGACCTGCAAAGCCAGTGCTCAGGAAAGTGAGGGTGTTGCTTGTCCACTGTTAAAACATGTTTGTGTGCTAAACCTTGGATGTAGTGATGGAAATTTCAGAAGCAAAAGAATTTTTCAACAGTTATTTTTAAGATTTTCTAAATAATTTACCTTATCACGTTTTTCTGTAGAGCTCTGGGTAGGTGCTGCCTTGCACATGTGTGACATCCCCAGCAAAATCCTACCTCACCCTGCACAGTAGCACCCATCAGGCTTCTCCAGAGGTAGTGGCAATTAAAATACCAAAGCAATAATTTGTCCAATCACTGGTAAAAGCCAAAAGAAGACCTTGGGTCAGTTTCATCTCATTGTGTCTTCCTGATGATCCTCACCAAGGCCATTTGCTTGACAGATTATTTCAGCTCTCTTTGCCAACACTGGAGAGGTAGGATTCTGATCTCCTTTTAACTGCACAGCACATCTTATCCACACACAGATATAAAAATCTCATCCTGTTTCTTTTTATTTCAGAAAACTATTTCAGACTCCACTAGCAACTGTGTTAGACCATGACTTCCCTCAACCTGTCTTATTTTGCCTTTATTTCCACCTGTGCCCACCAGATGTGGTCTGATGCTGGTTTAGGGAAGCCTGTCACAATCCAGCTTATTAATTCCAGCAGAAAAATTCAGGAAGAATGTCAAACAAATTCTGCATGAGCTAGCCATGTCTCTAGAGCTCCCACTGCCCTTTAACTCTGACCTGTCCTCATTTCTGCCCTCACAAGTCCTTCCAACAGAGGCCAACCACCACACAAGACTGACCTAGCTTCAGTCCATGTCCTCACAGGAGATCACCTGCAATAAACAAAGTGGCCAACACACAGCACCTCTACACATATTGATGCTGATGCAGATTTGCTGGGGTTTTGAGTAATTTCATTGCTCAATTGAACAAGGAATCTCCATCATCAGTACTTTTGCTTGTATCTCAAGCCCCAGCTTGGCTACAGCTGTGGAATATTTTATTGACTTTTGCATTATTTTGCCACAAAGACATTTTTGCTTTGGGCAAAGTCAAAGGCTTTGTGCAAAGTCAGAGGCTTTGGGGTTTTTTTCTGTATTATTCCCCTGACTTGGTAGTCTAAGTCATGCATGAGAAATATGGGTTTCAGCATAATTGCACGCCTAATGAAGCTTGAAATGAATGGTGTTGTCCACTGATGAACAAATGGTGGACATTGACCCACATCATGGCTTTAAGCCTTTTTAGTTGGGATTGATTAGCAGCAATTAGCACACAGCATGTGGAACCCCAGGTGTTCTCCTCTGCAGAATCAGATCTCACAGGCTCCCTGTGATGCCAAACACCTGGCCCCAGGGAGCTCTGCAGCACAGGTGGGTCTGTCCTGGGTGAGCTCAGCCCCAGGAGCTGAGGGCACTGCAGGAACCTGATCCTGCATGAGTGAGAGCAGCGCTACACAGCTGGCACTGTGCTCAGAGATGAGCCTGCAGCTAATGCAGGGCACCCTGGACATGCCTTCCCTTGCTCTGCTCTTCACCTTGGGCTGGTCTGAGCAAGGAAACAACCCCACAGACATCCTGGGGTTTTCTGTGTGGGGACTCAGTGCCTGGCTGTGCTTTGATCTTCAGCAGATGTGTCTCCCACACTCACAGGTCAGCACAGCATAATTTACATGCCCAGTGGCAAAGCTAAGAAAATGAGAAGACTCATCTTTTCTTTAGTTCAACAGGTATGAGAGCAACTATTTCCCAAAATGTTTCAACAGTGCTGAAGC
Organism: Poecile atricapillus; assembly: GCF_030490865.1. Classification (NCBI taxonomy): domain Eukaryota; kingdom Metazoa; phylum Chordata; class Aves; order Passeriformes; family Paridae; genus Poecile; species Poecile atricapillus. The sequence continues at coordinate 6,992,850 of NC_081249.1, read as the reverse complement.
ATTTGAGATGTGCACCACAAACAATGTGCCAGTGGTTTTTCTAAGCTCTTTCACAGCAGGGTCCTGCCCTTTAACCAACCTCTCTGAATATTGCTGCCTTTTTGCATCAACAGCTTTTCCTGTTGGGAATGTATAACTGAATTTTGTTTCACAAAATACTTCTTCTCAGTTAGATAATGGCTTGGTTCAGCATAACCTGGCAAATGCCCATTTGTAATGTTTACACCAGTTTATCCCAAATAAAGCTCTTCCCACAAAGCAAACATTATGAAAAACATCAAAATAGGAGATTAGAGCAATTTAATTGACCAGTCATGAAATACAGACATCTGGGTATGAAAAGTAGTTTGTTCCCTTTGCAGAGGAGCCACTAATTTCTCTCAGCCCTGAAGATAACCAGGCAGAAATGGACAGCCTGTGCCTGCCCCCAGCTCCTTCTCCAGACCCTTCTCCTTCCTCTTGTCTCCACTCACTCCTTGCACCCTGCAGCAGCTGGAATTTGGCCACCTCTGGAGAGGTGCCTCCCTCCAGACCCACACATTTTCCCTGGCCAGGGGGAATGCTGAGGTTCAGGGACAGAGCCCAGCTCCAGCCAAATACAGTTAATTGCTTCTTGTCCGCAGCATTCACTGTCCTGGAGTATCCATCAGTTGGAGTGTGCAAATCTTGCACCATAAGCCTAAAATCCCCCCAGAGAGTCTCTGTCAATATAAACATTCTGCAGGAGGTTTATCTTAGAACACACTGAAGTTTTAAAATAATGTCCAACACAGAAAAATGTATTTTTTTTTAATCTACAGGCATTAACTACTCAATTAATTTAGCATGGGGTTGAGTCAATGATATTGAGGGTGATCAGATCCAGCCTGTGAGAGGATATTTTTCTTCAGGGCACTGCAGGTTGTGGATGAGTGGGACTCAGGAGTAAGAAATGCCTCCAGAGCATTGCTGTCTCCACAAATTGCTGTCCAGTAGAAGCTTTGAAAGCACAGGTTCCTAGACACTGCCCGAGAGAGAAAAAATCATCACATCTTTCAAAAGACACAAATATTTCTGAAGTTCTTGCGGCATTAGAAGCTGGGATGTCTTTTAAAAGAGTTGGTGCAATTTTAGGTTTCGATACTTTTTATGTGATTTGGCTTTGAGCAAGAGCTGAGTTGGGGAGTTTGAATATGTTAGTCCAGCTGGAGGGCACGGAGAAAAAAGAAGCAAAGAAATAAACATCATGTCTGTTAATGTCTAAAATATTAATTTGAGCTTGAAGTCCAGTAGAGTTGTTAAAGATCCAGTACAGCTCTGGAGTTTTGCTTTTCTGGCTCCAGCTAAGCAGCAAGGAAGATGCTGGTGCCTTTATTGTATTTTAAAAGCCTCATTATAAAGCCCCATTCCTTATCCTTACCCAATGAAGTGTCTGGTCCTGGGCTGGAGGACATCTTTCACACTTGAGAAGTGACCCATCAGGAAAGCAAATGCCTTGCCTTCTCCAGGCAGGCTGTCAGAGGTGGCATGGAGCTGGGTGACAGCCTGCTCCAAAGGAGATGGCCACTCCACACCCAGCTCTGCTCTTTTCCCTGGAGAGGCTTTCCCACAGGGTTTAGGGGCAGAGTGCCCAGGGCATCCCAAGGGCATCCCACAAATTGCGTCCCTAAGGAGTCTGCTCAGCAGGGAGTGGTGGAGATGATCCAATCCATCCCTGATCCAGTTTGTGAGGACGCAAACTGCCCCAAAATTAATCAGGGAACAGCCCCAGCCAATCAGCCTGACAAAGTTGTGAGAAGAGGAGAGAGGAAGAGGAAAAGGGAGATTCCAAAGGTGCTGGTGCCAGAGGAGTCACTGACTCTTGGGGGAGTTGTCAGGGTGGGAAGGGGAGGCTGCTGAGGAGCAGGGACAGCACTTACCCCTGCTGAGGGGGTGTAAGTCCACTGCAAACCACAGACAGGCTGCAAAAACTAGAAAATAGCTCTGCTAAGCAAAGAAAGAGAGTCAGACGAGCTCTGAAACTGGGGAAATCATCTAAAATATTGTCTTTCCACTTTGTACCTTAGAGAGTGAAATGCTCAACAAAAAACTTGATCCTTTACTTTCCCAGAGTGCATTTTTTTTTCTTTCTGTTTTACCGCTTTTAAAAAGAAAACACCTGACTTGAAAAAATAGGTGTCATCTTTTACTTTTCCAGAGGTATTCAGTGCCAACAGAACTGGCATCTACTTTTCATGCCCATCCCTGGGCAAGCAAGGCAATCCCAGGATGGGATTGAGTACCCACCAAACTGCAGAATTTCAGAATTTCAGAAAACTGAACACAGTCCAGCCTGATCACAGAATTGTTTGGGTTGGAAGGGATCTTTACAGACCATCTAGTCCAAACCCCTGCAGTGAGAAGAGACATCTTTAATTAGATCAGCTTGCTCCGTTCCCTGTCCAACCTGACCTTGACTGTTTCCAGGGGTGGGGGATCCATCACTTCTCTGGGAAATTGGTTCCAGTGTTTCACCACCCTCATCATAAGAAATTTCATTCTTATAGCTAACCTGAATCTACCATCTTTTTGTTTAAAACCGTATTCTCTCATCTTGTCACGACAGGCCCTGCTAAAAAATCTGTCTCCAGGTGTGGGAGTCAAGTACCAGAAGCTGGAGTGAAAGAGGCAGTGGAGTGACAGCCTGTTACTGTGTGACTCTTTATTGTCACAGTTTAGGCCTAGATATCTTCTTTACTTTTAATTGGCAGCTGGGGATTACCACCAATTCTTTCATTTGTGTTTTGGAAGCAGGAGAATTAATTCAAGCCAGCTGTGTGGGAATGTTATTTTTCTTAGCCTGTAAAATATCTGTAATCCACTATTTGAGGTCTGTTACAGCACCTAAAGCCCCTGATGTTAATTCTTTAGATTAAGCTTAGCCAGCTTACAGTTTTATCTCTGAAAATCTACATGTAAGCCAGTGCTGCCTCAGCTGCAGTGGTGGCTGTCAGGGGTACACATCCTGTTCCCTTTCTCTGTCCAGATAAAACTGAGATTGTAGATTCCCTTGGGAAACATCATGATCTGGGCTAAATCTCTGTAGATACAACCCTTTCTGGCATGGTTATGAATATGAAGCCTGTCACATTCCTGCTCATTGCCATGCTTTCAAATGTCTCCATTAAATGTCACTGAAGTGAAGGAGCTGAACGTCATTGTTTCAGTGAACAAAGGACCAGCCATGTGCCGTGCTGCCCGTGAGACCAGCAGCCTCAGAGAGCTGATTCAGCTTCTGTGGCTTACAGTGTTCCATGAATTCAGGCAGAAACAGACATGGAACTCCACCTGGTTCACTTTCCCATCATCTCCTCTGTGCCTGGGCCACTGCCTCTGTCCTGGACAGCACTGGAGCACCGGGAGGAGAAGACGCTGGTGGCTGTGGGACTTCCCTCCTCTGGTCTGTGAGGAGCTCATGAGGCTTGGGAAATTAGTCCCACACCAGAGTGGGGTCAAACTCCTGGCAGCAGCATTTCTTCATGCAGTAATACTGGTGTAGGTGGCCCTGTCCTCTGTCCCAGTCCCATCTGTACAGGACAGTGTTGTGTCCTGCTCTCCATCGTGGTGCCCGGGCAGGGCAGTGTGGGACCCAGCAGGGTGGCACTGGTGGGCTCCTGTCCCCCAGAACTGAGCCAGGAGCAGGTGAGGGACAAGGACATAAATGAGCACAGTGACAAATTCAGCACCCAGGGGGCCTGGCAGGCTGATCTTGCTAGGAGACAACCAGGAAAAACAACACCTGATTTTCCTGTCAGGAAAGCAACACCTGATTTATACCACATCTTACAGTGCCAACACTGTGGGTTAACTGGATTTTGAATAACTTATTTCCAAACACAGTTCAAATATTTCATATGTCTCCCAGCCTGTGTTTTGGTGTGGAAAGTAAAAGAGGGAAAACATTTATTACAGGAAAGTATTAGCACAAGCAGCATGTAGGTGTGGAAGGAGATCTGTATTTCTAATTGTCACAAAACATCCTGTCTCCAGAAGCTTGTTCCTGAGGGTACCATACATTTTTACATAAATCATTATGCTTGGACAGAAATCATAAATATACTTCTGGAAATGCTGTAGGTTTGTACCAGCTGCCTCAGGCCTGACTGTAGAGAAACAAGAATAAAGAAAACAACTACTGAAAGCCCAGGATTTCTTCTCCTAGAATCATGCCCAAAATTCCTGTGCTTTTCTCAAACTTACTACAACTGTTGGATTTTCCATACAACTGAGATGCAAAACTGCCAATTCTTCTGCCTCCACCAAAAACCCCACTTATGACACTTTGTCTTTGAAGCTTTGGATTGCAGGTCCCTAAGATTTATGGAAATCTTGGATTGCGCTGGTTTTAAAGGAGTGAGCTTCTGCTGTCCAGAGCTGCAGAGAAGAAATTGCACCTGTATCTTCTCTAACACAGCAGAAGAAATAGCACAAATACCTCTTTTCTTTCTATGGTTCTCCTTTGTTCCAAACAGTTTGAATGCATTTTTTCTTTTTTACAGGGCCTGTTTATCTTAGAACATATTGAAGTAGTAAAATAATGTCCAGCCTGTCTGATGGTGCTTGGCTATATGCCAACCCCAGACCTAGAAGCTGTGAGAATAAGGCCGTGTGTACCCTGTGGTTTGGGGGTAGCCACTGGCCAGGTTGTTCCCTCTGTCCCCTGTCTGTACCTCTGGTTATCAGGCATAAACACCATAAACATCAGCAGATGGCTTCAGCCTCATCCTCATGGGCAGCTGGAGAGGGGCTGCTGGGCACAGAGAGGTCACTTCTCAGGGGCTACAAAATGTCAGCTGGGCTGGAGTATTTGGGTAAGGAGAATGTCACACACACAGTCAGCTGGGCTGCAAAACTGCTCCTGACAACTCCCAGAGCATGATGAGACAGAGGTAAAGAGGATGCAGAGTCCCTCTGAGGCATCAGGTGTCTCTGACGGTCATCCCCGCCATCCTCCTCCTCCTCACCAAACCTGTCTTATTTCTAGACTTTTAGATTTGGGTTCTTTTTCCCTTTGAACTGAAGATTGATGAGAGGGAGGCAGTTTTTTTTTCTCGTTAGGTCTCAGTTGTTTATTTTTTCTTATCAGTATTACAAGGTACAAGGAGCTATGTGCGCTATGATAGAAAAGGGGTAAAATGGCTAACAAAGATCTTCTTCAAGGTCTTTTATATGTCCATTTACCCAATTAACACATGCCAACCAAGCTATTTTTCTTAGTGACCCAATGACCCAACACCTGTGTGCTGCACTGCGGCATTTTCTACCCAATCACTTACTACTACCCAAAAACCCCTAGGAAAAGAACATGAAGAAGAAAGAAGAAGGACAAGGGACAACACCCTAAATCCTCCATCTTGTCTTCGGCTCTCTAAACTACTTTAAACTTTAAACCTCAACCCATTCACCCAGTGATTTAAGAAGCTTTCTAATTTACACATTTACATTTTCAATCTTTTCTACTTAACTCTACCTGTTGTCTCCATGGTGCTATGCAAAACTCAGTGCTTTTTTGGGTGTCAGAGTTAGGCATTACAGATAAAGGTATATACCTTGCATCTCTGACCCCAACACAAACCCACTGCTTGGAACTGCTACACCTCTTGGGAGGGAAAGTACAAGCTGGTTCTTGTGAGAAGAGCCATCCTTGTAGTATCTCAGCTTTATATCCCATCCTAATCAGATGGACTGTGGCCAGAGATGCATGAAAATGCAAAGTAATGAGGGACAGGTATGGCCTTTATCGATGCCAAAGGTTGAAACTGTCACAAAGCCTGGCTTTGTGTCACTTTGAGTGGATTCACCAGCAGCGTTTCACTCCCATCAGAGCTGCACATCTGCTGCACAGCAGTGGCCACGGGCTGTCCCCAAAGCAGTGCTGTCCTCACAGGATCAGAGGTGTTCCATGAGCTGTGTTTGCCACACTGCCCAGGAAACCACGCTGCCCTACAGCACTGCATCACTGGATTGCAGTTTTGAATAACCAGCTCCATAATTAGATTTTAGCCCTGCCCATTCTAGGCAATCTTCAGAAACCAGAAACATTTGAGAAGACTAGTTTTTTTCTTGCTTTTCGGCTTTTGCAGTAGCTGTTGCAGGCACCTACCTGCTATTCATGGAAACTAAAAAAAAAGAAATTAAGCTAACTGCTACATTAACTGTACTAAAAAAAGTACATCAACTGCTAAGAAAAATCCTAGAATTCAGAAATTACTTTTAGGAAATTAAGTTATTACTTAATGCTTAACAGGTATTCCAGGATTTTGAAGTTTTCTATATTTATGCCACCATAGCTACAATCCTATACGACTGAAAACATCCTCCCTCCTTTTTTTTTTAATTTCTTTCACAGGTGCTTAAAGATACCTGCTGCCTTCTGGAATTGGTTGCTGCTAGATAGTCAGAAAACACATTTGTTAACTACTTAAACATTCTGTTTATTAATGCATTGGTTTATTTTTAATAGGTTTTTCCTTTTCTGAATTAGCATTTTCATTTTAAAGACTTTGCCAGCTTCTGGTGTAAAGGATTTTGGAAGCAGCCTTAGCATGTGAACTGTGTTTACTCCAAATTCCTGATAGGCAGAGGCTGAGGTGTGCTTGAACCTTAAGGATGCTGTGTACTCATGTGTGTACACTTTTGTGGGAATAAAAAAAACAACAAAAACACATGCACACAATTCCTTTGTTGAAGGATCTGGGAACAAGAAAGAGATTTTGGCTGCAGTCATCGCTGGGAAGAGCTCACTGCACATCCTCCTGTCTGAGAGATTTTGTGCTGCAATTTTAGCAGGTTGATGGAAAGCACAAAAATGCAGGTCAAGCTAGAAGCATGAGAGCTGGATCATCACCTGAGCTGTCCACATGTCTCAAACTAAAATCCAGATCATCTTTTTTTCATTTAGACATACTTAGTGATGGGCTCAGGAGGAAATTTCCCAGAAGGAACAAATAGAGTCAGCACATCTGTCTTAGGGGTGATAAATGGGATTTTTTTTCTCTTGGGATCTCAGCAAGTCCCTTTACAAGTCTCAGCTACGCCAAAGAAGCACTGAAAAGTGCATAAAAATGTAAGCAGGAGCCCTGATCCTGTCTCTTGTGCTCATGCATCTCATCATTCTGCAGTGATGGGCAGGAACTCATCTGGTCCAATTTCCTTCCCAGTTACAGTTTTCTCCAAAGCAAAGTTTCATTTTTTCTGTATTTTTGTGTATTTTATATTGTCTACCACTGTCACACATTTACCTCTAAATGTAATTTAAGCAGAATGAATTCTGCCTGTGAAATACACCCTGCTCCCTGAGCTGTACTGACAACTTAAATGTCATCTCATTAGATGAATCAGGAGAGCTGCATTGTACTCAGAGCCACTCCCTCCTTCCTTGGCCTGACAATAAGAGGTTCTCTTGGTTATGGGTGGCTTAGAAATCAATTAGTAATGTGTTTTCATGTCCACAGCCATGCAAGCAGAAGCTCCAGCTTTTTCTCCAGGCTTGGAGAGGAAGAGCCTGGAAGCCAGCACATCCTGTGGGTCAGCACCTGCTGTGCCAGGAGGGAACAACTCTGTCACTCTCACCTGCAACTGGTTCTGCTTGCCCTTGGCTACTACACTGTGGTTTTTTACTTTTTTTCCAGAGGGAAAACTCGATGAAAACAAACAAACATGCAGATAATCAATATGTTTTGCTGCATAAGTATCTCAATTATGTGGCATAACACATGAACAGATCTTTTTTTTCTGTGGAAAATAAGATAAAAAGATCTAGCACAGTTCTGATAGAAGAATATTTAATAAGTGGAATTATTTCCCATCAGATTAGTCACTAAGAGATCTGGATGTGATCAGCACACCTCAGGCTTACCAGGACTCTGAGGAGATGGCAAACACACTAGAAAAAAGGAGCTATTAAAATTACAACAAGCATGTGTCACAAGCTGGTGGTTTAAATAGGCATAGAAAAAACAAAGAAAACATATAACAAAGTGTTCTGGGGGTGGTTCACATGTTCTAGCCCACAAATACACAGGAATTTTATACCTAATACTTTATTGTACTTCTGTTTATTCATTCTCTTTCCAGGGATCTCCTGTTAATAGTCATTCCCTCACCACATAAATGTTTTCTCAGTAAAAAAAAATATGTCTAGGTATTATTTTTTAGAAATATATTTGAAAGCCACTCAAACTGCAGATGAGGTAAAATTCTCCTTTCAAAGGACTCCACGATTCACCACTGTGTGAACTTCAACACCTGCAAACACAAAATGTCCTGGAGGTGAAAGGTTCAGGCAGATATGAAAGCACACATATAGGAGGCTCCCACAGTTCAGAGAGTGTACTTTCACACTGGAGAGCAAACACAGTGAATTGTTTATTGCTGTAGGCTCCTTCTGATAGCTCCATGATGTTCAAGATAGTAAAATTCAAACGTGTCCAAAGTAAAAATCTAAAGAGCACCAAATAAGATATTTGCTTACTTAAGCACTGTACAGTTGATACACAGAAATTACCTTTACACTGAGGCATTGCATTAGGCAAGGCAAGCACCCCCAGTTGCTAGAGACTGGGAAAGCTGCAGAAACTTGTGTCAGGTGGCTCTGTTGTGTAGAAAAGAGGAAAAGTCCAGAAAGGGAAATCACAGTACAGAAAAATGTGAAGTGAGATGCACAGTCAGAGCTCTTGCTGATGGTGCTTTCACCTCGTGCTTGGCTGAGCACTTCAGCCTGTGCTGTGTTCCCCAGACTCTGCAGCAGGTGGAGAAGTCACAAACTTCCTCAGGAGGGGCAGAAAGCAGCTTTTGGGGACAGTGTTTTCTTCCAGCCCCTTTTGAATGCATTGCAGACACACAAGAGAAGGTGCTGTGAATCACTCTCAGCCTCCACTCCCAAACCCCGGGGTAGAAATCATGTCACCCTGCACTGGCTGCTGTCCCCTGTCCCTGCTGCCACCCAGACTGGTGGGCAGAGGGGTTTCCTGGGGAGAGCAGCCCTGGTGGCCACTGCTGATGGAGCCACGCCTGTCCTGACCAGCACTGGGTGGCTCCAGTCCTGCCAACACAAAATAAATGTGCTTTATCCCCTCAGTTCCCTTCTCACAGGTGCAAAGTGAGGTTTGAACTCATAATGACACCTGTGGCTCATAACACTGCTCACAAGATTGAAAACTGTTGCAGTCTGCAACCTCAGGTTCTCGTCCAGGGAAGCAGCAGGATTCTGGGGACCAGCATGAAACACCAACGAGACGGGCTCCCGTTCATGAAACCATTTATTCAGCACGGGAAAAAACTCAGATCCAGAACAGAGAGCCCCGAACAGAGGCACAGCAGGGGTTTTTGAGGGACAGAACCCCCGAGGGTTTCCACCTTTGAGGGTGGAGTTCAGGGTCAGGGACCATTAGAAACACACCAAGGGAGAACCCCCCAGGGACTCAAACCCAATCAGAACTCCTGGGCCGCCCTTCACAAGGGGTTTGGGGTGGGACAATGTAACTCTTTGTCACCCTGAGGCCGCTGCCACAGAAAACCACTTCTACAGCTCCTTCAGAAATATCTCCAAAATCAACTGGGGAAATGGCACTGATCGCCCTAGCTCTTAAATGACTCATTAAGAGGAGAGACATCAGGCCATGTGTTTTTCTGTATAAAGCTGCCTGCAAGCCTGCCTGCTGCTGCTTCCCGTGCTCCCAGCTCTGTGCAGGAACCAGCAGCTTCATGGGCTGGTGACAGCAAGGACTTTGCCACCCTGCCTGGCACCTGTGCTGAGACAGAAGAGCAGCCCTGTCCTGGAGCCTGTGCCAAAGGCAGAAAGCGAACACATCTGCCTCTCTCTGCTGCAAATCTCACATCTGTGCCGGAATTTTGGCTGGAGATAAACCACCAAGGCAAGGAGCAGGCAGCTCAGTGTGAGAGCAGCTCCCCTGTCCTCCCTCCCTGCTGCCCTGGCACTACAAATTGACCTTTGATTGCTTTGCTCTGCTCGTATTGTGGATAACCCTTTAAGGCCCTGCACACTCACCCTGCCTGTTCTCTGCAGGTGAAGAATCCACATTTACTGATCAAGAACTTATGTGTAGGCAGGGATTTCCATTTCCCTTCTGGGCTGTATGGTTTGTGGGGTTTTTTTGTGGAAGCTGGGGGTGACTACTGCTAAACAGAGCTCTGAAAAAAACTGCATAAGGTGGTGCTGATGGATTTCAGCACTCAGTTGTTTTTCTTTTACAGGAAGCATGTTGATGGACATGATCAGAGATTATTTCTGGTTTGAGGGGGTTTTTAAATGAAGATCCAGATTAAGACACTTTTTCTCTGAAGCAGTCAAAAAGGTTTAATATGTTTCTAAGTTGCATGAAGCAGAAGTAATCAATATTATTTTAGAGAATGTTTGATATCACCAGATAAGCAATAGTCACTATCATAGATACTGCTGAGACAGTATAGTTACACAAGAGGTCAATGAAGTTACCAACAATTCCCATGAATTCAACCAATTTATTCACAGTTCCTAATTACAAAATGTGCTAATTCATTGGCTCTGGCCAATTTCTAATAATTGATCATCCAAATTTGCATGATTGTGTGAGGAAAAAAGATGCTCTAAGTCACTTTTAGGAATGAGCACGATGTCGGGATCTGAGATCCTCTGCTTGGATTTGCAAAAAGCAAAATGGGCAATTAACATTATTTACTTCTTACTGGAATGTGATTCCTTGGGTCACACTAGAAAATGTCCTGCATCTACAGGGTACCATCCAGTGAAGGAGTTTAAAGAAAAGAAGAAATGGCACCTTGGGAATGACTCTTCTCAGCTCATCTGCCTGACAGAGGCAGGGAATTGTGTCTGTGTGACTGATTTCTACCTGATGGAACTTAGGCTGGGGTTGCTGCAGGGAGAGGAGGGCTGACAGAAAGGGTTGTTCAGCTCCCAAAGCCCTGCATTAAATTTGCTTCTCAGGAGGAGTGCTGAGGGTTTTAGGTGTTCAGTGAAGCAGTCAATTATGTAGGAGAGAGATGAAACTGCGCTCATGGCTTCAGTTCACTGCATCCTGTACAGGATTTGCAGTGAAGAACAACCTTTATTTCTTTTTGGATGCTTCTGTAGATTCCCAATGCTGTTTTACCTGATAGACAGTGAGGGCAGGACAAATTTCTCTGAGGTAGTTATAGCAAAGCTTTTTGACGTTTTTGGGTTTTTTTTGTTGTTGGCTGGAGTTTGATGGCTGTAAGTGGATTATTTATTTCTTCTGGTGTTTCTACCAGGCTTTTTTGCTCTCCCAGACCAAATCTTTTTTGCTATTTTGATGTCTACACTAATGATCTCCACTCATCTCCCCATATGCCTGTAGTGGCAGGTCTGCTTCTAAAATCCTGTTCAAGCTGCAGCCAGGCTTTGTGATCTATAACAAACCTTTGTTCTCCAAAGGTGGTATTATGTTCAGATTGTTGTCATTTCTTATACAAGCTTTAATCTAACCTCAAGTGATAGCAGCAATCCATCAGCTATATACAAGCCACTCTTTTATGGAGCTGGTAATTAAAGGGACATTTAGTTAATACCACTGAAAGTTCATTTTATAACAGGATGCATAAAAATTATCTGATATTGGGATGGTGTTGGCAGAACAGAGAAAAGCTGATAGCAGCAATGACATTGCACAGTATAAATCTGCTTCAAGTGCTTTAAACAACGTGAGCAAAGTTCAGGTGCTCACATCAAGTCCCACTCTCTGGCTGGGTCACACATTGTGCAACACCCACCCTTCCCCTCCAAAAGTCAGAGAGTGCCTGCATTCATGTGAGGTCTAAAACCTGGAAAGAGGCTCTGGGCAAACCAACAGGAGCTGCTAAACCAAGAGTGCCATTAAGTCCATTTAACATGGCCTCAGAAAGATCAGAAAGACCAGGTAAGTCTGGTACAGGGACAACCTGAAATGTGCAGGTTGAGTGCTAAACCCATGCCCTGCTGGGGCTGAGTCCAGCAGAGGGGACACAGAAATTTCTCCCAATTTCCAGAGCTCAGGCAGCTCTGCCATGGCTGCTCCTTGCTGTCACCTGTGCCTCTTCTTGAGGTCCTTACAGGACTTTTGAACAGAAATCTTGCAGACATCTGTTGGCAGCTATTTGGGCAGCATTGAAAGCACCACAAGTGCTGCCCAGCAAAGTCTCTCCCCCCATCAAGATGGGATGAGGGAGTCCCAGAGGTTTGAGGAGCACCTGGAGCCCTTCTTCTAGACCTCCCTTGCAGGGTCTCCTCTACTGACTTCATATTGGAGTTTATATTGGAGCTGAAAGTGTCAGTCAAACAAAAGTTCCTGAAGGATTTATTTAAGTTTGTTGAAAACGTTTCAGGGTTTCTTTTACTTGAAAGCAAATACAGACATATACATTTTTAAAAATACTTATTACTACAGTCAGTTACTATATTTTATCCCATATTTATTACAATAAACTCTTTTTGAAGGCAAATGAGTAATGAAGATAAGTCAGAGAGAAAGGGAAAGCCTTCGTGTCTGTCTTGACACTGGCATTTGAACTAATGCACATAATTAAGACAAAAAATAGAGAGCTAAAGAGATTAAAAACAAGTTACCAGCATAATCTCTTTAGTCACACATGTTAACTTTAACTTCAATTACCTCTATTTTGTTAGTGGGAGATGTATCTGCAGCTATGTTTCTTTCACATCTTCTGGAAAAAAACCCACTCCCACACAGAGGGATTGTACATTTTTAAAGGCAACAATTCAGTTTTGTGATCATTTTGCCTTCAGAAGATGTTTGTCAAGATGTGGTCTGAAATCTGTTGTTGCCACTGAAATGTAACTTGACTAGCTATGAAATTGTACAGATACCTAAAAATCATTGTTTTCTTTCAGAGAGGCTGTGTGGCGGAAGGCTGAGTCTGGAGAAAAAAATGGGTTTATTGCACTTCACCTGCTGCTTCCTGGAGCATTGTGTTCGTGTCTTCAAACACCTGGAAGAAAACTCTCCTCACTCTGAACCAAACAGCCACTTCTCTGTGTGAGAATCGCCTGGACATGTCTGCCTTCTGCTACCTGGAGATTTGTGCTGTATTTCACCCACTGATGATGCCTGCCTAATGCTCATCAGTAGGATGCTCAAATTTTGAAGAAAATTGAAACATTTTCTTCATTCAGAAGTATTTGACAATTCTGAGGCATACAGACAGGAGTGTCTGATGCTGCAAAAGATCAATAAGTGTTTTAGTCAGACTGCACAACCATGCAGAGAAGTTACTTTAAAAATGTGAACGAGGCAATTTAGTCTCCTTCTCAAACTATATTCTGAATTTTCATACCACACATGCCTAAATCTGTTGCATTACACAATGAAATAAAGAGCTGGAAATATTTTGCAAGATGAAATTATTGATGCTATCCTAGCAAAGAAAGAAAGAAAACATTTACCTAATTCTTTGGTGGCTAAAAAGTACTTAACATTTTATTCCACATTTCTGTAGAGCCAAAATATCTTTTGGCATCTTGAGGCAGCAAAACTTCATCCAGTGAGTGCAAAACATGTTTCTCTGGGGGAACAGAAAGTTTCATTGCATGTAGCTGAGGGCACTGCTCTTGAGGGAGCCAGTCTCAAGCTTGTGTTTTTTTTTTTTTCTTCCAGGTGTAGAGGAACACTCTGAAATCTGAATTAATGTTTTAAATATATTCTAGTAGGTTTACCTACCTTTTCTTCATGGCTTTAAGAAAACTCCTGACCTGCAGTTGCCTGTTTTCTCCACTGCAGAATCACAGAATGGGTCACTTGGAAGGGACCTTCCCCTGCTCAAGCAGGGTCATCCCAGAGCACACATGGCACAGGATTGTGTCCAGAGGGTTCTGGAATATCTCCAGTGAGGGAGACTCCACAGCTTCTCTGGGCAATCTGTTCAGTGCTTGGTCACTGCACAGGAAAGAAATTCTTCCTCATGTTCAGGTGGAGCTTCTTTCATTTTCTTCATTGCCTCCTGTCCTTGGCACCACCAAGAAGAGCCTGGATCTCTCTTCATGGCACCCCCCTTTCAATATTTATATCCCTGCTTAAAGCTTCCAGGCCCTCAAATGCAGTCACATAATGATGTCTTCTGCATCCAGAGCTGTGGAGGAACTGAGAGCTTTGTGCAGGGGAAGGAGAGTGGATAAGGAGGTCCTGCATCAGTCAGTTGCTGAAGAGCAGGAGCTCTGCCAGTGTTGGGGGCTGACTCAGAGCATCCCACTCCCCTCATCCCCCTCCATGTCCCACTGCCACTGTCCTGCACTCAGGACAGGCACTGCACCAGGAGGTTGGTGGGATGCTCTGTAGATGAGTGAGAGGGAAACATGGGTCAGCAAGAGGGTGGACAGTGAATTTTTGTTGTTTGTGTTTGTGTATCAGAAGATTCCTGGTTGTGATTATAATGCAAAATGAACTAACCAAGTGCAAATAGCCATGAGTGATGATAATTTGCTTCAAGGTGCTTATTCATTGATTTGAGTTCAGCACAGTGCCTGAAAAGGGCTGGTCAGGAAGCATGAGATCACTAGGACTGTTGAAAACATGCCAGTGAAAATGAACACTGATGAGTAAATATTCCACAGCCATCTTCGTGTACAAACCCATTTTTCATACCAGTGAAGACTGTTCTGCAACATCAGACTAGTGATGGTTTTCAGATGGTTTTGAATGCACATCTAAGGAAGAAAATTATCTTGAGAAACAAAGAATATATATCCTAGTCTATAAAAATGAAAATAAATACTCAACATCCACAGTTTACCAATTTGATTCTAACCAATTTTTGCCAACATATTGAACAATCTGTCTGTGAATCCTCAGCTAGGACTATTCCAGTGCACCAAGATAATTCTATCTGGGGGACCAGAGAGAGGTGAAGAGATTATAGGAACATTCCCTAGGGGACCCACTGAGGTCATGGTATCATGATGTTTTACTTTCAAGGCCTACTCTGCCATGTCATGGTTTTAATGCTTCTTGAAATGCCTCCAACAGGAGAAGTTCCAAAGCACAGAAGAGCCCCCAGCACCCTGTGATGGAACAGGGGCAACAAGCACAACCCAGAGCCACAGGAAATGCCAACTCAGTATAAGGAAAAAGGGATTCACTCTGAAGGTGGCCAGACCCTGAAGCCCACAGAGCTTATGGTTTTTCCATCCTTCAGTTCATTCAAATTACACAAGATCTGCTTTGGGCAGGAGGCTGGGTAACCCCTTCCTTGCTGTTAGTGAATACGCATTTTCTCTCCTTCCTCTTGCACAAAACCCTTGAAAACAATGATCTGCCATTGTTTGTTTGGAATTTGTTTGAGAGGAAAATACTCTACACCTGGAACATTCTATAGAACTTTTTTTTTTTTTTTTCCCATAGGTATGGTGTGCAACATTGTCTAATTATCATGTCCTACATGGTATTTTATAATCTTCTTTACTAATAAAGTCCTTGGGCAGGGAGAGGAGAAGGGGAAGAAAACCACCATCTATAAACATCATTAGCCATACAAAATAGCTGTTGACCCTGAATTTAGCCTAAGATGGTCTAAGACACTGTTCCAAAAGAGAAAATTGTTATTTGAAAATACAGTATCACCTAGAGCTGAGTTCTGAAGTTGCTCCACACCATTTCCTGTTGCCCCACAAATGGAGTCCCAGTAGAACTACTGAGTCTGATGCCTGGGAGAGTTTATTTTTCACATTTTTTTTTCACATTTCAGCTTGATGCAACCCAGATTGCTAACCCTATAATTACCAGAATTAAAATATGTGTGAATGCAAATTTCTGTGATTTAGGCTTTGCAAAAGGCTGTGGTGCTCCCTGGAAAGCTCATCTTCGTGCATGCAGAGTGCTAATCAACACAGATGATGAGTTAATAGCAAAACTTTCAGCTGACAGTTACACTGAAGATGACAGGTTCTAGGGTATTTTAGAGGAGCTCTGTTGGTATCATTAAGATACAAGAATTACATTACTTTAGAGGTGGCTAAGTGGTGCTAATTATGACCTTGTTAATGACAATCAGTCTTCTAGGAATAATGCACTCTTTGCTTACAGCACTTAGGTTCTATTTACCTTTCAAAATGCACTCATAAAACAAATAGATAACTAAAAAACCTGTACTATACACACAGATGTACAACAGATAATTTATTTTATTTTTATAAAAACAATTTATTTTAATGCTAGAGATTTTCCCTATGTTTGTGTTCTAATTTTTGGATGCATTGGCAAAATAAGCAACATTGAAGTCAGGAAGGAATGCAAAATATCTGTGTCTTTCACAACAATTATGACTGATTTTACTCATCATTTGGGGTATTGAGCAGACACAAAATAACACTTAACCGTGACTCTTGATGGCATGACCTGAGAAGTTTGACTTCCTCACATTAACAGCTGGTAAAATTGAAAAGCAGAAGACTGGTAGTACAATAAAGGACTTGGTGGACTTGGACACTTATTTTTGGATACTTTTCTTCATGTTCTTTCATCAACAAATTAATCCATTTTGCCCATTCCTGAGGCTACCCAAAAATATTTGTTGTTGCTGACACAGATATGATCTCAAGTGGAAGCTTTGCTCTTGATATTCCACTGTATTTCTCAGTAACTTTCAGTCATTTTTCCCTGGCAAATTAGAAAGTCTGTGTCTGTGGCTTTCTATACTTTCACGTTTATGATCATGCACTTTCTGCAGGCTCAGCAAATTATTGCTACAAATCAATCACTGAGGCAGACATAAATCAACTAGAGAGATTGCTAGGAAATGGTTTCAGCAACAGAAGCTTCCTATATTCATCCTTCAGTGTTGTTCTCTTGTTTTTTATACTGCATAAGAAAGAGGGCCCACTGGTGAGCATTTCCTTCTTAATCAACTCTCCTTTCTGAGCAAAAATTGATTTTTTTCCAAATAAAATTTTATATGCTTGGAATTTCCTTTAGTTTGGCATCCCTTTATTTTCTGTTGATTTCTGAATACATTTCAAGTCTTTATTTAAAAATGTGGTATCACATTTAGGAGGATCACTCTCATTATGACACATCACTTTCTTCCTTCCCTACTTCTTGCATTTTCAGCAAATCTAATAGGTTTATCCTATTGTTCTCAAGCAAGGCTTCAGGGTTTGTTTTTTTCCCCCAAATTCTAGATGTCTGCAGGTCTGAGTTAAGAGAGAATTATTCTGAGTGCTCCTACTGATGCCAAACACTAAGCAGTTACACAGCTCTGACAGGCATCACTACCTCTGGAATCTGTCAAAGCCCAAGGTAACCCTTGGTAAGTCCTCAGGAATTTTTTCAGTCTTTACTACAATGGTTGAGCCAACAATTTCTATAATTCACTCTTGGATATCATCTCTCATCATTGGAGCTGGTCTAGGTAGAACCACTTCAGTCTCCAGTGGCCTTTAACAAGACTCTTACAGCTCCTTTTAGCACTGGAGATCTGTTGGCAAGCTTATCTATCAGCAAGTTATCTAGATGCACACAAGTTTCCTGTTGTTATCACGACGGATGTTTTTGTTGCTTTTCTCCAAACTTTGCTTCTGAATTATGAGGGAGGTGCCCCTGAGTGAAGCTTTTTTTCCTGTGACCTGCCCACCGGAGCCAGCAGAGCTCTGGGAGTGGGTGTTCGTATCTCCCTGGAGAAACAGAGAGTTTTTTCCTGTTGAGCACAAAACATTGGAACATTAGGTTTTCTGTTTCAGAATCCCAAGCACTCTGGCAGCCTTGGTCTGTTCCCACAGTGCTCCCTTTACCCTGGCGTGGAGCAGCAGCAGTGGCAGTGATGATGAGCTTCTGTGGCAGCAGATGATCTCCCAGAGCAGCAGGGATCTGTTGTTCTGCCTCGCTACCGTGTCTGGCACTTCTGTGTCTGCAGACATTGCAACACACTTACTGAGCTCTGCACTTGCACTTTGTAAAGTACCTGTTCTGGTTGGTGAAGAGGATCCATTGTTCTGTCTCCCGCACCGTTGCTTAGTGATTTATCGATGTTTCTGCGTTTAGACACTGCTGCCATAGAACCACAGAATGGTTTGGGTTGGAAGGGACCTTTAAAGCTCAGCCAGTCCGCTCACCCTGCAACAAGCAGGGACATTTTCAACTGGACCACGATGCTGGGAGCAACCTGACCTCGACTGTTTCCAGGGGTGTGCCATCCTTTTCCTCTCGGAGCAACCTGTTACGGTGTTTCACCACCCTCATTGTAAAAATAATTCTTCTTTATAGCAAACCTAAATCAGCTCTCTTTTAGTCTAAACCTGTTCTATTCCTTGTCCTGTCTAATAGGCCCTGATAAAAAGTTCCGTCCTCATATTTCTCATAGTCCCCTTGAAAGTACTGAATAGCCTCAATAAGGTCTCTCCAGAGGCTTCTCTTCTCCAAGCTCAAAAATCACAGCTCTTTCAGGTGTTCCTCACAGGAGAGGTGCTCCAAACATTTTTGTAGCCCTCCCCTGGCTCACACCAACAGGTCTACATCTCACTCATTTGGCACAATTAACAAAAAACAAAGGTTCTATATTTTCCTTATGGAAGAGAAATTTCCAAGAGCACCAGCCGAAAAGTATTGCAGTCTTACTGGATTCATTTGTCATACCCAGGTATGGAATATGATTACAGAATTGGGCATCTCTCAGAACTTATACCAATATTTAACACGAAACTGCACTAAGACTCCCTGTAATTGTGTGGACTTTAAAGGTCTCCTGTGCTTGCTTGGAAGGGGATGGAAGGGGAAGGCTCTCTATTTTTTCCACTCCACAGAGATGACATTTACACTTTGGCAATAAAACCTGTACGTGCTGTGAAGCGTGGAATGACAAGGAATATCACAGCCATCGTGTATTCCAGAGCAGTGATAGTAGCTAAGTACAAACAGAATTTTGACAGCCAAGTATTATTTCAGGCATTGTCTTTGGGAAGACACGCCCGTGGAAAGGTTAACCCCTTGTTCCCTGGCTCATGGATCAAGTACGATTTGACTCGAGGAGGAGGTGAGGCTTGCGGGCTGCCACAACCCCTGGCTGCAGGAATCTCCTCCTGCCGCGGACACTGCGGGTCATTAGCCCGGGGTTACGAGAGCTCGGCTGGTTCGTACGGAGCATCCTGCCCGGGATACCCTTCCCGGGACACCCTGCCTGAGAGACGCTTCCCGGGACACCCTGCTGGGGACACCCTGCCCGGGACACCCTGCTGAGGACACCCTGCCCGGGATACCCTGCCCGGGACTCCCTGCCCGGGACACCCTGCCCGGGATACCCTGCCGGGGTGCGGCACGGAGCGGTAGCGATGCGCGCCCCGGGATGAGGCAATCCCGGTGTTCATTCCCAGTGTTCATTCCCGGTGCTCATTCCCGGTATTCATTCCCGGTGTGTATTCCCAGTGTTCATTCCCGGTGCTTATTCCCGGTGTTCCCGGTGTTCATTCCCGGTGTTCATTCCCGGTGTTTATTCCCGGTGTTTATTCCCGGTGTTCATTCCCGGTGTTCATTCCCGGTGTTCATTCCCGGTGTTCATTACCGATGTGTATTCCCGGTGTTCATTCCCGGTGTTCATTACCGATGTGTATTCCCGGTGTTCATTCCCGGTGTTCATTCCCGGTGTTCATTACCGATGTGTATTCCCGGTGTTCATTCCCGGTGTTCATTCCCGGTGTTCATTCCCGGTGCACATTCCCGGTGTTCATTCCCGGTGTTCATTCCCGGTGTTTATTCCCGGTGTTCATTCCCGGTGTTCCCGGTGCTTATTCCCAGTGTTCATTCCCGGTGTTCATTCCCGGTGTTTATTCCCGGTGTTCATTCCCGGTGTTTATTCCCGGTGTTTATTCCCGGTGTTCATTCCCTGTGTTTATTCCCGGTGTTTATTCCCGGTGTTCATTCCCGGTGTTCATTCCCGGTGTTCATTCCCGGTGTTTATTCCCTGTGTTCATTCCCGGTGTTCATTCCCGGTGTTCATTCCCGGTGTTCATTCCCAGTGTTCATTCCCGGTGTTTTTTCCCGGTGTTTACTCCCGGTGCTGCCGGGCACCCCTCGCCCCGTCGAGCCGCGCGCCAAGCACTGGGGGCGTGGCCACGCGAGGCCCCGCCCTCAGGCAGCGCCCATTGGTTCGCAGCTCGGTGTGGCCCCGCCCAGGGGCGGAGCGGCGCTGTCCGAGCAGCGGGGCCGGGACGGAGCCGCGGCCGTGGCCGGGGGTGGCACAGGGACAGCGGGGACAGCGCCATGGCCGAGAGATACGACGTGATCGTGATCGGGGGCGGCATCTCAGGTGGGCCGGCGGGGGAGCGGCGCGGCATCCCCCGGGGCATCCCACCGGGAATCCCGCCGGGAATCCCGCCGGGAATCCCGCCGGGAATCCCGCCCGCAGCGCTCCCGGAGCGGGGCCGGGCGGTGGCGATGGCCGGGCACAGCGCCAGGGCCACGGGGGCTTCAGGAGCGCTCGGGGAAGGAGAGGGGACACGATCCGTGTCGCTGTGTTGGGGACAAATCGCTGCTCCTGCCTCGCTGCCCGTCGGGAGGAGGATGGAGGGAAAAGTGTCCCGGCAGTGCCCACAGGTGCGGGACACGGCGGGGGCACGGGGGGACGGGCTGGGATTGCTCATCCCCACAAAGATGCTGTTCTGACGTGGTTTTTTCAGGTTGCCCATGCAGCGGTGGCAGTTGTTTTGTTTGGAAAAATGCTGCAGAATAAACATCTGGGAGTATCTCTAGGTTAGGTTTGGTTGCTGTGAACTGCTCTGGAGGCAGCCCGATTCCCCAAGTGCCATGGACTCCTCACACTTCACCAGGCAGCACTTCCCAAAATACTCTTCAGATCTGCTTTGAAACCAGCAATTGCATCACGGCCTCTCATCCTTGCACCTAAAAAAACCCTGTTAATGAATTATTTTTATGTTACCTACAATGAGAATGTTGCTGTGTTGGAGAAAATTGGTCTTTAGGTTGTCCCTCAGGTCAATTTTGTGTTGGCAGCTTTGGCCAGGTCTCAGGTTTTAGGCAGCCCTCACTACACTAACGATTAAGAAAAGGTGAGTTTTATGACTGTGTGACTTCAGTGATATTACAGCCATTATTGGTGTGGGCAAAGTTAGGTTTTACCAGTACTGAGAGGGAGTCAGCGGCTTTCCTTTGGTGTAATCTGGGGTGAATTAATGCATAAAACAGTAGATGGTTTACATAATTATGTCATTTCATTTACTAAAAGAACAGTAATTGTTTAAATAATTATTTGTGAATATGTAAAGATGCAAATAATCTTTAGCATCACTAAACAGAAAGGAAGACTTTGAATCTAGATTTCCTTGCTTTTTAGTTTTACCAGATGCCTGGTAATTTTCCTGCTAGCATGAGGCATTTGGTCTTCATCCTTAGGGTTCCTGCAATGCACACACACAGTGTCCTTAGGGAATTGCCACCCATTCTGTGTGCAGCTGATGGCAACATCCTCTTAACATGGGTTTTAGAGCTCTGAGAAGCTCTTGTTCCCTTCAGGGTGCCTCGTTCCTCCAGGTCCCCAACCTGTTGCAGTGTTTTAGAAAATGCTTTGAGCATTTCTGTGTAGTATCTTGCCTCACTAGTACAAAACCACAAAGTTACTTTGTAACACCTACGCCTTGGACCAAAACATGGTGTGGGGATTGAAATGGAGCCAAGCAGAAAATTTCATGATGCTCGCAGTCCCCAAAAATTTGTCGGTGGCGTGAGAAAGACAAATAAACATGTCACAGCACTCCTGGGGTACAGGAGCATTTTTCATGCCAATGGAAACCCTATGCCAGTGGCATTAAAATTAGTGTTTGCCTGTTATGAATTAGAACAGGCACCATTTTGAGAAAACAGACATTGAAAAATAGACAATAAATGCCTCATTTAATAATTAATCCATCTTTACACTGCCATTCATAGCTGGGGATTAAAGTCTGATCAGCCTCTGGTCTGGTTTGCTTTTCTCACAGCTTCTCTGTCACTACCATTTCTGTACCAATATGCCTACACCTCAGTTCTGCAAGAGGTTAGACAGTGCTGCTTTCTGGTCTTAAAAAACAAAAAAAAAAGTAATCTGTATCTAGAGTTCTGCTTCTGATGGAATAGACAGTAAATCATGCTCCAGTATGGACAGGATTTCCTCTCAACGTCTCTGATTCCAGTCTTGACTTGCTGTTTGTAGCTCTGAAATTGAATTTGCAGTTGACTCATCTGGTGAGATTTCATACAGGAAAGGAAAGGATACAGGAATACAGGAAAGGATACAGGAAAATACAGGAAAGGATAGGAAATCTGGGATAAACTAGTTATTTACTAGAAATACATGAAATCTCTATGAGGTGTAAGCAAGGTGCTTATTAAGTGTGAACTTCCCAGTAGTGGCACTGTGGCTTTTAAAAATATTTGTCCACTATTTGTGAAATGAAGCTCAAATCCTGACAGGCAGCTCTGGAGTTGTCTATTCCTCAGAGCAAAGCATGGTCCTGAGAGGCAATTTCTGAACAAAGCCTGATGGATGTTCTGCTCATCCATGCTCCTGGCACACCCCAATGTGCTCATTCCCAGGACACAGAATCCACTCTCCCTGTAGGGAACTGCAGTTTAGGGGTGGAGGGAGCTTCTGCAAAAAGTGCTTTTGGAAGAACTCTCTGCTTGGGTGGCTTCTACCTCTGAGATTTTCCTGCTGTACCCCATGGAATTACAGGCAAACTGCCCTGGCTTCATCAGCAAGTGCCTTTGGATCCCTACAGAGAGGGAGCTGCAGAGGTTGGGATAGATTCCTCTTTCCTCTTGGTCTTGCATGTTAAAAATGTGGATTGTGGCCAATAAAAGCCCCAGGCACATTTGTGTCGCTCTTAATAGATAAGGTCCCCTGTAATACAGTTAATATTGATTACAGCATTTTATACCCAAGCATATTAAATAAAGTGGTGCCTAAAGTTAAAGACTTTCCCCATACCCACAGGGAATTTATATGGCTTGAATATTGCTCCCATTTTCTATTTATAGCATTTTCTACTGAACTGAAGAGTGTTGTTTTGGATTGATTTTGACTTGATTGATTTTACTTGGTTGTGTGTTTGTTGAAACCCAGCAAGCTGATGGCACAAAATGTTATAAGGAGGTCCTGGATGCTCAGTCACTGCTCATTAACAACTGGACATCAATAAATGCACAGAGAGTTTTGACAGAAACCTCAGATATTTCAGCTGCTCATATCTGAAAAATGATTGCTGTGACATGTAATTTCTGAAAACTTTCTAACTGACCTTATTGGGGCATATTTTCACATGGATAACAAACAAAATATGCTATGTTGACTCCAAGGTTACCTCCCTGCCAAATTTCAAGTTGCTGCTGCAACGTCCAAAATAGGAATTAAAAAAAGGCATGATTTTTCAAAATCAAAGAATATGTTTTCCCTAGACATTAAGAAATAGATGGTCATTTTTGACCAAGATTTTCCAGCAGAAGAGAATCACAAAAAAACCACACCCTGAAAACCACGCCCTGAAAATTCAAGCTTAAATAGTTCCAAATTTGGAAAGGAAAAAAAAATAAAATAAAAAAAAAGAATGTAAGCAAAATACTTCTGTTTTTTTCATGGGAGTATATTCATGTGCCAGCCTCACCTCATGTGGAAGACAAGTTTATCAGAAGATTGCATGGGGAATTAATAATGTTTTTCTACATAATGTAAACCAGAGAGGCACCAGATATGGAGAAGTATGTCCAGAAGCAGAGAAGTCCAAAAAATGCTGCATGCAAATATCTTTTAGAAGAAATTTCAGCACATTGTGTTGCAAGTACAAAACACAAGGGAAAAAGAGATCTAATTGAATCTTACACTTAAGACAATAATTTGCTGACATGGATAGTTCTTATTTCCATTGAAAAAGATGTTTGTTCTTATGTAGAAACAAGGAGATTGCGTGGGTGCATGAAAGCAAAGCTGAGATTTCCCAGCCATGTGCAGGAAACAGCGCTGCTTTCTGCTGAACTTACAGGGGAGTCCAAGGGCCACAAATTGTAGGAAAACAATTGTATGTAAAAATAGTAGTGATTGGACTTTACATAGAAATAAAACATATGATACATTATTAAGACTTTTTTGTTTTTCTCTCTGTGGAGAAGCACTTTGTGTTGGCATCTCCAGCTCCACAGAGTGTGATCGACAGCCTTACCCCTCGAGCTACCTACGCCTTGGCTTTGGGCTCTGAGAGAAAGACTGAATAATGAGGAAATGCAGATTTTCCTTGCTTGCCATCCTGGCAGCACCACTTCTGTTGTATAGTGCCCTGTTTGTTTTGACAGCACGCCAGGCTGCTGGTGGGTGGTGGTGTCAGATAAACTGTCAAACACACAGTTGTTGGTGTGAGACAGAATCAGTCTGACCTGTGCAAATCTGGACTGGTTTTCAATAGTTTTGGGTTTTTTTCCCCCTCTACTGTTACTTCTGTATTTACCTGGGATTTGACCTACAGGAATGCAATATTTGATTCATAAAATGTGTTCTCTGTTTATCGCTTTGCATTTGCCCTGTGCTGGGTTCCACCTACCCAGTTCCTTCCTTCTTTCTGGATCCAAACAGAAAGCTGATCATCAGTGATGATGTTGTCATTTAGTAACAGAGATTCCTAAGGACCATTTTTGGGGATGCAGAAATAACTAACAATGTTTCACAGAGCTCTAAGTTCCCAATGTACTCCTAGCAAGCTGACTGTCATTGTGAGAAACATTTACAGCAGGGACAAAACTCCCAGAGCCCTGTACAAAGTGTAATGGATGCTCTGTACAATAATTGCAAATAAGCAGAAATATCAATTTCCATTTGCCTTCTTGTTCATAATGTGTTCTGCTGTTTTGCTGCTGAAATCCTATGAGTGCTATTTGCTCCAACCAGCAAAAGAAATAGCCAAGTGCTTATGACAGATCCCTGAAAATACCCTAACATTACAAAACCAGGCATGGGACAGGCATGATGTCTTTTCTGGGAATTACTGTTATTGGTATTTGTGGTGATGACGTTAATCATAATTTAGCAGCAACATTTTTTCACATACTTTTTTAGTTGAAGGTCACCATTTAGGTAACAGGAATTAATTCTGCACAACACTGACTAAAAAAATTGTCAATAGTCATAAAATGTGTGTAATTAACTTGGTTGTTTCCATTACTAGGTGGCATCAAACTGTCATCATTTTAACTGCTCATTTTAATATGTAATGGGAGGAAAGATGCCTCATATCCTACCCTGTGTTTATTAACTTTTTTCTGCCTTTGTTTTGGGGGAGGGCATTACTTTGGGGAAGGGATGTTAACTGCAAGAAGCTGTGGGCATGAAAATCCCAGTGGGTGTGCAGAGGAACGGATTCATTCTTAGGATAGAATTCCCTCTTCCTGCCCACTGCATTTCTGTTAACATTGTCCATGAGGAACTGTCTTTGTGCCCTTCAGAACAAGGCTTGATCTGTAGGAAGCATTTAGACAGTGATGCCATTGAAACCAGTAAGTGGCTTGGTCTCCTTTGGACAATGTACTCTGTAATAAAAAATATTTATTCTCTTTTGGTTAAGATCTTTGCTGAATCAAGTGGATTTTTTATTTTTTTTTCCTAGAAGGGAAAAAATACTGATGAAAAAGAAATTAAATACATTTACCTGAAAATGACAAAATACATAAACTCAATCTCTCTCCAGTACCAAGTATTCTACAAGAAGGGGTGTGAAAGGAAGTACGGCAAGATAAAACACGGTTTCTGACAAGCAGAAAATGAGTGATGTTATGGTATTAGGCAGCACTGAAATAGAAATAAATGTAGACTTGTGATCCACACTGTGCATTCTTGCTGTTTTGTGTGGATTTAAGATGCTGTTACTGAATTAATAGCATTGCTGTTTTGTTTTATTTTATTTTATGCATATATTCAGTGGCAACTGAGAATCTCTAAATCCTTAGTCAGTGAACAGAAACAATTCTTTCATTCTCAGCTTTCTGTGTGTTGTTGCCCATTAGTGGCTGCTCTGGTCAATCTGATGTAACTGAGCACATTTTAACTGTATTTTAAAACTTAAATAAACGCTATGATGCACACAGAAATTCCAGTGAAAGGGTAATTGGGGTTACAGGAGAAGAATAAAGAGGTGACAAAGGGAGATTTTACCCTATGGTCATGGCAGAAATGTTTTACATCTCTTATTGACAGGTTCATTTTTACTTGCCAAAGGGATTTCTAGCAGGAAAAATGAGAGCTGATTTTAAGGTGGTCATTGCCAGGTTTAATTACTTGACTGTGTTTAGAAAAAGTTATGTTTTTCCATCAATGAAACAGGAAAAATAATCACAACATTAGAATGCCATTACATTGGAACTTCAATAGTAATATATTGCCAATTATCTTATTTTACTCTGATACATATTAGAAAAGTGAGCAAAAAAAGTCTGAGAATTAGTTCCGCACTCAAGATCAGAAAAATGTTGGGATTTTACAGGAAGATTTTTCCCCAATTTCTCAATTAAAGCCTGCTAGAAGACTACAGTAATGAGTTAATAATCTTTCTCACAATGCGGCTATCCCATGCCATGTACACTAGGGTGGATTAATTAGAATTTTGTGAATTCTAATGAAGTTCAGTATTTACAGAGCCTAGATTTTGAAAAGTATGCAATCACTACGACATTTCCAATAAAGTAACTTTTTCAAAACTCTCACTGTGCTGTAGAACTCATCTCTGCTCATGTGTCCTGTATCAACCCCAGCACTGAGGCAGCTTGGAATTATCCTCATAAATCTACTCTTATAACTTCCCTACAAAACAGGAAACCATTTTCCACAGTACAGGACTCCTTTGGAATCAAATTCAAATCTCTTAAGTCCCAGTGATTTTTGCGACCTGTGGAGGTGAACTTTTCTTCTCTGTGAGGTAGAAGTAGGGTTTTGTTGTATTACTAAATTCAGTATTGTTCAGTATCCTTATGTTTCAGTCATGGGGTGTGTCTTCTAATCTGCAGGCTGGCATCAATTCATTTTAGTTTCTTTTCTTTTTTTTTTTTTTTTTACTATATACCCAGTGTTTTGATGAACTTCAAAGGGCTTTGCTTGTGGTAGGATTATTATAGTTTTCTGGGATGAAAGCAGCCACAGAATGATCTGTAGCAGCAGCAATTCTGAGTCCTTAATAGCACTGCAAAATCAATAGGAACAGAGCTTTCCTGCATGGCATCTTCAGAGGAAGGGAGCTGCTTGTAAGATTTCCATAGAAACCCTTGTGGAGGATGTCTGGTCTTGTTTGTTCTCATTTAACAATAAGTGAATTTCCACAGCCAGATACTGCAAATGAGGCATGGTTTTGGCAGGCTCCTTCCATTTTGCTGAGGCAAGTAGTGTATTTGTAATTCATGGAATTAGGGGGATATCTGGAGGGAGTTTGTCCAGTGGTTTGGGGTGGTTTCCAGCTTTATCTCAAGGCTGCACTCGGAGGAGGTGGGGGTGACGCAGCCCCAGGCTGAGCTGTGACAGGAGTGTCTGCAGCACGGTCACACACTGCGGTGTCTGAGTCTGAGCAGCGAGCCCAGTGCTCCCTTTGGCCTGGGATAGTGTTCCTGTGAGGAATGATTTGGGCTGGAATGAACCTTAAAGCCCATCTCATCCCACCCCTGCCATGGGCATGGACACCTCCCACCAGACCAGGTTGCTCAAAGTCTCATCCAGCCTGGCCTGGAGCACTTCCAGGGATGAGGCATCCACAGGTTCTTCCCTGTTCCTTGGCAGCTGCTGAGGCTCGTGATGTCCTCTGGGATGGAGATGGTGTAGAGGAAGTGAGAGGATGGCTCCATGCAGCCTGAGGGGAGCTGAGCAGGCAGGGATGAGGCAAGGAGCGGGAAAGGAGAAGGTCTCACTCCTTCCTCTCTCATTCTTACCCCATCAATCAAATGGTCACTCTCTGGCATCCAGTCCTATCCAGGATACTGGAACAGCAACAAAAGTCTTGAAAACTCAAGTTATGGAGAAGATGAAGGGTAAATATGCAGTCAATTTAGAGTTTAATTGTGTGTAAAAAGCACGGAGGTTTCATGACCTGTACTTTAGACAAACCTGTGGAAGCACCTGGACCTGGTGCACTTCAGTCTCACCAGGATGGAGCTAAAGAGGTGGGTCCAACAGACAGAGATGGGGATAGACATGGAGATGCTGGGAGTGGGTGTTGTTCCTAGTTCTCTGTTTTCAAAGAAAATAGTTTCCATGCTTTGAGCAAATAAATGTGTGGTAGTAATCTTAAATAAACATGTTTTGTTTATTGTTTTTGCTTGTGAGTCATGCCCTCTCCCAGTTCCCAGTAAGCCATTGCTGTCTCAATTTATTTTTTGCTGTTTCCCAGCCCATGGAGCTTCAAAGCCTTTTTCTTTTTTTGAACCAGTTTCTCAGATGACCCTTGGGTTAACAATAATGAAACTTTACCACCTGTAAGTCTGGAGTAAAAGTTTAACAGGCAAGCAGGTTAGAGAACCTGAGTCACATTACAACATGTTCTTCATCCCTTAGCAGCCCTTCTTTATTTGGATATATCCCATAATTAAGCTATAATCCAGCAGTGAACTTAACTTCCAACTCAGTCCACTATTCCTCCTAAACAACTGTGGCAGGAATGGAGCTGTTGTATTCAGCATGAAATTATGGTCTTAGGCACCACAGATTTGCATTTAATTTTGGTTTTTTTCATACCTAGGCTGGACATTTTTTGGCTTCATGATCAGTTTTCTCAAGGCATCTATATCTACAGTAAACTTTCTTACAAAAGAATTGCCCACTTATGTCTGAGTGTCCAGTGTATTTGCACAGAATAGATAATGCAGCCTTTTATTTTATATATGTAGGATATCCACTATTTTGTGACAAAACCCACTGTACATTTTGAAATCTCATTTTTCTGCATATAAAAAAATCATATATTTGTAAGAAAATATAGCAGTATGTGTTTTCAACATCACAGATTTGTGAGTTCTACATTTATGTTGGGGAGGAAGAGAAACCATCACTCAACAGATTAAATAATTAGCTAGAAAATAATTGTTTCTAGAGTTTCATGGAGGAAAAACTTAGATCAATTTATAAGATATCAACTCCACTGAAAAATTGCTTGCAATTAAAAAATTAGAATATTAAATAGATGGAAGAATTAAGTATACTTGTGCTCCAGCAGCAATCTGAATAATATGGTTCAAGGGTGTAAAGTTACTTTTAGATGAGTATGAAAATTTCATATATAATTTCTGCCTATGTAAAACATTTGAACTTCCTCAATTCTGGTTTCCAGTGAATGGCATTTCTCTTTCCCATTAAAAGTTTCTATGCATAGAAGTTTATGGTCAATTCTGCATTGCCCTTAGAATGAAGGAGTACATTTAACTCTTCCCAGGATGATTCCTCTCCTCTGGTCTTTTCAGACATGCCTTCTTTAGGCTCACAAACAGTTGATTTTAATCACATTTCAAGGCAGTGTAATAAACATGAGTGTAATATGGTTACTCCTGCCTGCAGGCTATCCTGGAAGTTCTGATCAATAGGGCTGCCTTTTGTGTACTTAAGGAGGGGAAACAACTCCAAAGAAACAATGCTTCAGTGCCAAATTGGCCTGCAGGGCTGTGGGATAATCTGATTTCACCAACTCATGATTGCTTTTTACAATTTCAGCTTGCATCTGTCAGAAGCAAAGAGGTCTCCTGTCCTATTGAATTTCAGTTGTCTCCAGAGTGGCTCCATCACAAAGTCCCATAATTAGATGATTTTTGCTGAGACCATAATTCCTTTTATAAAGTATCTACATGCAGCCTGTTTGATTGTCATGGTCAAACTCCATTGCTGAAAATGAATCCTGACAGTGAAGCAGACTTTCCTCCTGCATGTGAATGAGGACAAGGAACAGCAGAGGAGCAGGGGGTTGATGTGGGAGAGGAGCTTTATTGATGGCACTGTAGCACTGCAAGTCCCCCAAGCTGGCTGCTGCCTTTCCATAGGCTGCACAAATGAAGAGTAAGATGTGTGTCTGTCCCTTAATAATTGATCTTTTGCTGCTTTTAAAAGGCCAAAATGCCAACCCAAGGAGGAAGCTTCAGTCTGTGAATGGTGTGAGTGGTTATAACATGCAGCTAAGCAGCAGCCACATGATTTCAGTGGTGAGATGCCATGTGAAGTTCCTAACTTCTCCCAGGGATTTTTGGGAACAGTCTATTGAAATCTCTGACCTTGAAGCTTAGGTTCAGTTTTTTGACCATTAATGTGGCTGATTGCTGCCACTTGCTTTAATGCACTTTCTCTTTTTTTTGATAGGTTTGTCAGCTGCCAAATTGCTGTCTGAGGCTGGGGTCAGTGTGGTGGTCCTTGAGGCCCGGGACAGAGTTGGAGGAAGGACATTCACTATCAGGGTAAGTGCTTCACGAGATGTGGACTCTCACTTGTGCTGGTCTACAATGTGACAGATGTCACTCCTATTATTTTGACACAGGGAACTGCAATTATTTTGATTCAGAGAACTACAGCTTCAGCTCAATCCCTCAGAAGGTGACAGAGCTTCTTTGACTAGTCCAAAAGTCATCAGTCAGCATGTGTTCACCAAGAGTTCCTGCTTGGCCAACCTGACAGCCTTCTAAGGTGCAGTGACTGGCTTAATAGATGAGGGAAAAATTAATATTGTCTACCTAGACTTCAATAATGTGTTGAAAACCATCATCTGGGACCATGAGTGTCAGAAAATTACCCCTCTTTTTCCCATCTCCCTTTGCATTCTGTAATAGGCATGATAACTTACAGCTGTGTAAGAAGCAGCCTGAGCAGGGCCAGACATCATTATGCTTAGATGTATGTTTTAAAATGTCTTAAAATTATCTGAAGTAACACTCCTTCTTCTAAAAATGAACTGCATCTCAATTGGCGTTAGAAAAAAATAAATGAAAGAAATGAAGAGTGACTTGTGGCACAGGGTAGTGTAATACAGACATTGCCTCTGCTTCCCACCCTGGAATTGAGGGAGGTGTAAATTATGTCAGGTGCCATTGCTGGGGAACCAGAGATAAACAGTGGTGTTCCAGCAGAAATCATTGTGTGTGAAACATGAAGCATAAACACCATCCTTCTGTGACACTGAGAGTGCCAGGTTTAAAATACTCACTATAAACAGTGCTCAGAAGAGTTACTGTCTTGGGAGATCAGCCTGCTGTAATAGTGTGCATCCCTGAAACCTTCTGCTTTCTTCCCAGTTCCCAAGTGAGTGGGGTGCTGGTCTGAGGGGTGCATTGAGCACCTCTCATGGCAGGCATGGCTGGGGGTCCCTGTCCAGACAGCAGCAGGCTGGAGCCAAGGAGTGCAGTGCTGGGAAGGAGATTAATCTTCTGAAAACTGCAGTGCAGTGCTCAGCACCTGCAGCATTAAGGCTAGGCAGGTATCTAGAGAGAGAAAATGAGCCTTGATGCTGGAGATGGTTTCAACTGCAGAAATGTTTTGCAATGACAAGAAGAGCAATGTGAATTTCTTGAACATCACCAGGGGTAGTGACTCCACCACCTCCCTTTACCCATTTCCATGCTTGGCAACCTTTTCCATTAAAAAAAAATTCCTCCTGAATGTCATGCACGTACATTCCATACACGTTCAGCATGGAATAATTCCTTCTGCTTCTAGATGTTTCTGTTGAGGAGCTTCCTGCACAGCTTCTGATTCCTGTATTCTTTTCCACAGAATGATAAAGTGAATTATGTAGATGTTGGTGGATCTTATGTGGGACCTACCCAAAACCGGATTCTCCGACTGGCAAAAGAGCTGGGGGTGGAGACCTATAAAGTGTATGTCGAGGGCCATATGTTCCATCATAAAGGGGTAAGTGTTGCATTTCCATGCTGAAGGACCCAAATTTCCAAAAACTTGGAAATTACTGACAGTCATCAAAAGGGTTTCATTTAAAACTCACCCTTAGTAATCCAGAAAGCACCTGCTTGAAGTGTTGTTATTCTGTTTTAACTTGTTGGGTGTGTGACAAATGGTTCTTACTTTCTTCTTAAAAGTGTTCAGAAAATGCAGCTGACAGCAAATCTGGGATGCCTTTGGCACATTGTCTTTGAACATACCCTCCAAAGAAGCTTTGCATGAAGTTCAGAAAATACTTGTTCTGAAATAAAAGCTAAATTTAAATTAAAAAAATGATAGTATTGATGGATAGTATTGAATGATGGTACTGGACAACAGTATTATGGAGCTAGCCTGAGACTAGGACAATATATTTTGCCCACGTGACTGGATTCTCATGAGATCTCTCCCAGTCCCATGGAGTGGGATTCATCTCACAAATGGGTGTTTGGAATTAATAATCTAATCTGAGACTCTGAGGTTCCCTCTCCACCTAATGGTGACACAAGCCCTTCCCAACAGTCACCAAAAGTTTCTCTGAGGTGTGGGGCAGCAGCAGTCCAGGTGGCCACTCTTGAACAAGTGCTGCTGTGGCTGAAGTGACCAGGAATGAAACCTGTCCTCAGAGCAGATTTCCAGCCCTCGTGCCAGATCTTTGGCCCACTGATTTTTTTGCACAGGTCCTACCCAGGATCTGCTTCCAAAACCAGTACAGGATGAGAACAGCAGGGAGAAGGACAAAGAAAGGCCTAAGATTCATAGGAGTGAGATGTTACTGTCTGTATCCATAACTCAAAGTATTATTTTAATTTGCAAAGACCATCACTTTCAATTTTTTAAAAAATATTCTTTAGTTTTGGTGCTTAACAGACTCTGGCAGAACCAGACTTGAAGCCTATATGAGTCACAGTTGACATACTTGATATAGATAAGCCATCCTATGTGATGGATCCTTAATTGGTATCATTCCTATTACCTTCCCACTTTTTTCCTAAGAATTAGAGCAATGTGTTCATGCTGCAAAGTTTTACCATCTGCTTCTGCAAGCACTCCTTATTGGGCAGATTGATGCCATGCTCATAAAACAGGCACATCTTGAATAATTGCACAGCCACTCCATAGTACTAAAAAAGTTATTTGTCACCCCCTCATGCAAAATTGATGTAATTCTACAGCAAGAGGGATGGGCTGGTTTGTTCCAGCAGAATGTTTGTCCCACTCTAATTTAAGCTCAGGCATGTATCTCTCAGCATCCTAAAAGGCACTTATCTTCTTTATGTTAAATAAAAGGCTCTAATGGGTTACATTACTTTGAGCCCTTAATCCATTTTGACACCAAAGCTGCAGCTTTTTATTGTCCCACATTGCATTATGCACGTTCCTGCTAATGACCACGTAATTTTGTATGTTTTCTTTGAAGTGAAAGCGTATTTCTAAGCAAGAGGCAGCATTTTGAGCTATTCAGCTGGATCACAGGCTGTGGATCAATTCTGGGTTTTTCATCGTGGCCCTGCTGAGCTAATCAGGGTCCCAAGGGAGCTGTAGTTGTTGGAGCAGGGTGAGAGCAAAGGGGTTTTAAGTTCTCCCAGATGTAAGCACTGGGTGAATAATAATGATGCTTTTCTTCCTGTAGGTCTCATTTCTCTCACATTCCCTTCCCAAATTGTAGCCCTTTTCTTCCATTGTCTTTTCCTAAGGTTTCCCACTGCTTTTTCTCCTTCCTTTTTCCTTGAAACATTGTGCAGCCACCATGCCCTTTGATTTAGGGATGTGTTGTTGAACCCTCTCTTATATTCCACTTCTAGCTGAAGCTTTTAAACTCCACCTGTGCAGTCCTGGCTGTTGGCTGGGCTGGTCAGAGCCCAGGGCTCTTTCACCTGCCTTTCTTTTACCTGCCTGCTGCACCCTGACCAGGCTGGCTGTGAGGTGCAGGTGGGGTTTGTGCTCTCCCAGCTGAAGATGCACCCATCATGTTCATTACAGCTGCTCCACGAACACAAGCACCTGTGGCATTTCCTAGATGGCAGAAAGTGTTAACAAAGAGATTATTTGATATTAAAGGATCATATCCACCAGAAATTAAATATTAATCTGAAAGATGGATGTTTTCGGCTTCTTGGGCTAATACAGAATAATTTCAGGTTTGAAAGGTCTGATTAAACCTTCTCCCCTTGTGTCTCAGCTGTTGTTTCTGTCAGCTGGTGGCTGTCCAGGAGTGTGTAGCCAGGGCCAGACAGGAAGGTCTCCTCCCAAGAGCTTTTTCTAAAGTCTGTAATGTGGTGTGGTTTTGTCAGAGGGGAGAGGAAGTGCTTTTGCCATGACTAAGCACAGCTTTAAAAGTGTTTGTGACATCTGTATGTAATCTCCAGCACCCTTGGATTCAGAGATTTTGGGTCTTTTCTTTACCATAGCAATCAGTTCAGTTTGGCTTTTTCTGGAGATTTCCAGGATACTGCTTTGATTGAGTTGGGAGAAAGTGGGAAAATGAGCAGCGGAAGCAGCCAAGAGAAAGTGAAATTCCCCAGAGGGATTTAATGAGCCGCTTCTTTCTGACAGGAATTTTTCCCATATGTGTGTGGAAAAATCCCATGTACTGCAAGCTTTAATAACCAAGTTGCTTCACTGGTGCAGGTTTCCTTTGTAGTTACAGTTTCTTTGAAAATTCAAATATATAACTATTGTTTACCTTTTTTTTTAATCCATTTGTTCTTTCTTTTCCATCAGTTAGTAACGTGGACTCCTTTAATGTCAATGAGGAATTCTTTTGATATCCTGCCCTTGTAAATCTGTAACTTAAATCTTCAGTGTTTGTTATGAGCCTCTATCCAGCTAAATTTCCCTGTGCCTACTGTCCCATAATTCAGCCAGAGTGCTTTTGGACTGAGAAAGGGCAGATGTGCTGGAGTTCTCCCTTCCCTGAGCTGGCAGACAGCTTTTTGTTTTAACAGAGGTCCTTGAAGCTCTGTGCTGTTTTCACCTTTTCAGTAGAAGACTCTAGAAAGTCGAGGCATTGGTGTGGTAATAACCTTATCCTATAGCTGCACTCCTGCAATATCTGGCAGCAGCACACAGCTCCAGGATATACAATATTACTTAATAAGGAATTACAATTTTCAGAGGGAAGGAACACTTGATAAAATATGAGGATTTCTATACAGTGCTTCAGATTAGCCATCTAGTCCTTTCTTTCCTTCATCCTGCCTTTAGATTAAGAGCTTGGGGTGCAGAAAGTGGGTCTGTGACTAAGACCCTGCACATCACCACAAACTTGCTGCTCAGACACAGGGATCAGACAGTCCCAGGCACAGCACTGCTCCCAGGGATAGTTTGATACCTGCTGGAGGTGGGGACAGGGAAGGATTCTCTCCTGAGATCACACCATGGGGAGCTGCTGCTCTGTGCTGGGCACAGCCCCAGGCAATAACAACCCCTGCTCTGGGGCATGGGGGATGCTCCTCCTGTGCTTCCTGCTGTGTGTCCTGCCCCTGGCACAGCAGGCAGGAGGCAGACCTGCCTTTCTCAAGTCTGGCAAAATTGTCTGCTCCTCTGGCACAATTTGAAAGTTGGGGTGGTGTCACAACTTGGGGTTAATTCCTGTAGTTTTGGCTCCAAGCCCCAGCATAGTCCTGGGCAGGGAAGGGACCTGGCAGAGCTCATCTCTCGATGCCCTCTTCCTAACCACTGAGGGGTGGTGCTTGAGCATCTTGTTTTCTTTGGATTGGTGTGGGGTCACTAATCCAAGCAGGCAGCAGGACTCAGATCTGACTCGATACACCAGGAAATGAAAATAAGAGTTGGATAAACTCTGTGGGCCAGTCAGGCAGCCATGTGCCAGCATGGGAACTAAGCCAGTGGGTTATTTGCCTTTCAGTTAAGAGAACAGTAGTTCTGAAAATAATACATCCAGAACACTATGAATTTGTTTAAAAATGGAAAATTGCAAGACCTTCCCTGTTTGCAGTGAGCTCCTCTGTGAAACTTTCAGCCAGAGCTCTTCTGCCTAGCAAGGAGACAATATTAAAACCAAATTAATATCTTACCAGCCCCAGCTCACTCAGGCTAGATTTACTCCCTGCTGTGGAGATACTTGTGCCAGAGAGAAAGCTGCAGAACTGATGTGTCTAAGGCTGTTGGGCTCACACTGTGTCCTGGGGTGACTTTATGATACTGGTATCATAAACTGCCTGATGGGAAATGGGAGTTTCTCTCCTGGAATTTGCTAGAGCTGGCATTCCTCTGATCCCATCTCTGATAGGTCCAGCCCCGCCACACAAGGATCACTGTGTCTGTGAACTATTTCAGCCTCTCTGAATTCAGTCTTAGCCTCTTCCAGGTCTGCTAGCACTGTTGTATTTTTCCAGCTTTTCCTGCCATTGGGCTCCAGTCTTACTGAGGTTGTAGGGTTTTTTGCATGCAGAAGAGGGCAACAAGTAACACAACTTTAGACTTTTATAATTATCAGTTGGCATTTCATAGTTCTCAGGGGATAAAACATGTATTCCCATTAATCTCCCAGGGCTATGCCATTGACCAAAGATGTTTTAAGCTAAGTAAGCTAAGGATAGGAGAGCTGTTTGCAAGTTACAGCACTCTGTACAGGTACAGTCACTTATCAGAAAGACTTTTGAAAAGAGATTTTCACTGAACAGTGAAAAACTGGGAACTTCTTGCTGCTGCTCCTGATTGGACACAGGCTTATCTTTTCCCTTTGTCCCCATGCAGTATCAACAGCACAGAACAGCAGTAATAACTGCTCCTCACCCTGATTTGGGTGGCCTGGCAGCACTGCACCTCCTCTCTGCTGAAGGGCAGAATTATTGGTGTTAAAGCATGTCAAGGAAGGAATGTGGATTGCACCTGTGTTCCCAATCAGAATAAAATGACTAGCAATAAATGGATTTTGAGCAGAAGTGTTTGATGATCTTTTAGAAGTGCAACACAGTGCTGCAGCCTGGCAGTGAGAAATTGTCCTCAAGGGAAAGGAAGAGCCGGTGTATTTTTGATTCCCTGCTGGGAGTTCACAGGAGAATTTACTCTTCTCTTGCCATGGCAGAAATGTTTTGCATGCACATGTGCACCTGGAGAAGGCTGGAGCAGCATCCCCCCTGCCACCTTCCTTCAGAGTAAGTCTGCAAAATAACAAAATAGGGAGAAAAGAGAGAAAAAAATGTATGTGGTACACAAGGTTGAGATTACCTACTCAGAAATCCAGAGGCGACCAACCACCTCCTGGTGACTTGAAAGCACAACATTTGTTGGAAATGAAAAAAAAAAAACAACTCTGAAACATTGAATTTGCAAATCTCAGGCTGAACAAAGTGCTGAGACCACAACTTGATGCTTTGCTTGTCCCAGAGCAGAATTTGTTGAGTCTGGCTGGAACAGGAGAGTGGCTTTGCTGCTGCCCTCACTGAAGATGGTGAGGAGGAGCAGCACAGAGTGACCTGATGGGCTCCAGAGCTGGGGCACTGCTGGAGCCCTGCTCTGAGGAGAGAGGACCAGGCAAGTCTTGCTGTGGTCCCTTACCCACATACATTTGCTTCCCCTACTGTACCTGTCCTGGGTCTGACAAAAGTTCACCAAGGTGTAGGAATTTCGGTATTTTACTGCTTTTGCCAAGTCTGAAAGCTCACTATGATCTCTGAGTTTCATCTTGCACCTTTTATCTTTGTTATGATCTTTGCAGAGAAAAATGTTCTGCAGAATCAGAATCAGAAGCCCACATGCCTTTACACACAAATACACAATTATCAGTGGGGAAGATCAATGAATTCTCTCTCACCAAGTGTGAGGAAGGTGTGTTTGGCTCCTGCTTTGTGTCCTCTGTCCCTGGGTCCCCATTTCCTGCATTTGAAGCACTGCAGCCTCTCTCTTGGTCTGTGACTCCCACCTGCCAGGTGTGGTGGGCTGGCACGGGGTCCATGGCACTGAAAAGCAGGTTTAGCACCACAGCTCCTACCTGTCATGGTCAGAGTGTTCCCTGCATCCTCACTCCAACTTCTGACACATCTGGAAAGGCAGACAGCAGAGGTCTGATGGGAAATTCACACTGACTTACATGGGGCAAGGTCCAAAGCAATCTAATAAGAAAAAATATTACCTGCTCATCCCCTCCTCTTTCAGATTAAAGTTATCACAAAGAAGCAGCTGCTGTTAGGTTGTTTCTCTTATCATTATATCACAGGATTATCTGAAACAGTTTCAGATAATAGCAGTTTCAGCGACTGCTGCAGCTCTGTGTCACACACATCAGAAGTACTGACACCATTTTTGCAAGCATACAATATTTTTCTTCCTGCAACCAAAAACTTCCCTTTCAGATGTTTTCTTATAGGCTAGGTTTCTTCCATGGAATGATAAAGAGGTAAGCTTGCTTTTAAGGTGAGGTGTACCATAAAGGTGCCTAAATAGTTCGAAATGCATTCAATTTTAGACCCACACAAATTTCAGGATGCACATTTCAGCAGCAGGCAAGTAGTAGATTCATTTAAATGTAATAATGAAGGATTCTTAGGAACAAGGAATATTATCTCTTTGGCCATGGCTTGAGTATCCTTAGCCGAGAATTTGACAACCTGTTCAGAACAAATGTACCCCTCCCCACCCTTTCAGAATAGTGGATATAAAAAGGTGTTATTGTCATTTTTAATGCCAGTCCAGCTGTTTTTAGCCCTCCTACTCAGCAACATGCATTCCATTGCTTGATGCATATGCAGGAGAATGAAAAAGAAGAAAACAAAAACCCAGCCAGGTCTTTTGGGGCAAAAGGCCAAACACGTGATGACTCTGAGAATTTTGTGTTCTTGAGTAATGAAGATCTGCTCTGTTGTATTTCAGTTGTTTGTGGTTTTATGTGCATTTCAGGGAAAGTCACGAAATTTCACAGGAATTTGCCCTTCAACATGGAATCCCTTGGTTTATCTGGATTACAATAACTTCTGGAGAACCATGGACAAGATGGGAAAAGAGGTAGGCTGTGAAAATTCAGTGTTTCCTACAATGCTCATGTCACCGTGAATAAATCAGGTTTTTTTTTTCTTTCTGGCAGGGTTTTTATTGCTTCTTTAAAATTAAAAAAAACCCCAACCCTCAACAACAAAACAAAACAGAAAGAAAACATCCATCAGAATGATTTCTGTATTTCCCAGGAATTGTCAGAAATAATAGGTCTTCCTCACTGAGAGAGGGGTGGACTAGATGACTTGTAAAGGCCCCTTCCAACCCAAACTGTTCTATGATTCTCTGAGAGGAGACAAAAGGATCTGGAGGTATCTAAGATATCTGAAAAAAAGAGGTTGAACTCAGTGTAAGTATTTTCTCATGACAGGAAAAAATATCCCATGAGCTGGGAGATTAGAGGGTTTTTTTCTCCTTCCCTTGTGACAGCATTTTGAGTAAAGATGATTATTTTTTCTTGTAGCTGCCTAAGCTAGGCTCCAGTTTGACTTCACAGGAACTTTATTTTTAAAGTTCAAGATATAAGCAGTACCACTGCAGCCCCTGGAGCATTATACTCTCTTTCAAATATTCATCAGCTCCCATATAATCTAGACATAAACCAAGGGCTTTACCTTACCAGAATCTTCAAGCATAACTCACTGCACTCCTGCAAATTCCACTGATTTTATGTGGTTTTGCAGAATCAAATTTATGTATTATGCTACACATTTTTTTGGTCAATAGTACATTTTCTAAAGTTTTGGGAATATGGTAGTATCCTCCACATCATGTTACTTACTGCAAAGAATTATTATTGATAATTTAACTGCCTAAAATATTTGAAAAGTATCTAGATTTTTTTTTTTTTTTTTTTACTCTGCAATTAGCAGAGAGACATAGGAGCCTTTGGATACTCATTTTAGAACTGTCTGGATAAAGAACATTCCCCTCAACTTTTACAAGACACCAAGACAATTAAATTGGAATTGCTTCTGGACAACTAAAATCCAGATGAGTCCCAACAGAAGGAAATGGTTCACTGATCATACAAAGACAGATTTGGTGGTCATGGTACAATTCATGCCCTAAGGTGTGAATGGAAACTATTCCATTTAGTGAATTTCCAAAATTATCCATGTGCAGGGGACAAAAGTAACTCCTGGCCAGCATATCAATTAAGTCTGTGCTACTAACTAGCTATGACCAGGCAATGGTGAAGTACTGAATAATTCCTTGGATATTTCACCTCTGTCTCCAGATTCCTGCT
Source organism: Poecile atricapillus (assembly GCF_030490865.1). Lineage (NCBI taxonomy): Eukaryota > Metazoa > Chordata > Aves > Passeriformes > Paridae > Poecile > Poecile atricapillus. The sequence continues at coordinate 6,952,754 of NC_081249.1, read as the reverse complement.
GATGCTCCATGGGATGCTCCACATGCTGAAGAATGGGACAAAATGACCATGAAAGAGCTGATAAATAAGATTTGCTGGACCAAGTGCGTAAATCTTTACCTGCTTTGAAGTTCCAGCTGTGGAATGACGGTGGCTTTTTGTCAGGTTCTGTGGTAGAGCTGAGCACAGATCAGGAGGTGTTTGAGATGGGCTTTGGTTGGCTGACAGGTGGCATCAGAAGTGCTGGGGGAGCCTGGGGTTTGCTTCAGCAGGTCCCTGCACACAGCAGTGGTGTGTGAGCTCTTCCCAACATCCTTTCACTTCAAACCATTGGATCATTGAACTCCAGCCAGCTCTCCTGTGGCTCTTTGCCTTACACAATAGTTTCCTATGAGACATTCAGGCCCTCGAGGAGGGTGAAACCTGCCCTTCCAAATTCCAGGGCTGCAGTTCTGCTGTTTGGAGTATTCCTCTCAGGATCTAAAACTCCACAGGCCACTGCAGCCAAGGCTGCCCTTCAGCTTTGCATCATCCCCCAGGTCCTCCTCGTTTGTCAGTAACAGATCCAACAGAACATCAGCAAGAGTTGGTAGGAAGAGGGCTCAAGGTGTTGCACCATCTATAAAATGACCAATGTGTTTTCTGTGAGGGACTGCACTGTACAAATAAAAAAAGGAACAATGTTCAATCCATTGAGGTGATGACAACTGGGAATTCTCTTTCTTTCCTTTCTCTTTTCAATCATTGCTCTTTATAAGGCTAAGAGAAGTGTGCTCTTGTGAGCACTCATGTCCCTGCTTGCTGTGCCAGCCCCTGTGCTGTTCTCTAACTCTCTCCTCCCTCCTTTTCAGTGTCTTTTATTTGTGTGGCTGTGCTCTGTTTGCCCTTTCATTCTGACTGCAGTTTAGTGCTGTGCCTGCAGCTTCCTGACCAAATCTTTCCATTTGAAATTCGTTTTTATGGCTTAGGTCTTGCTCCAGCTCCACGGGATATGCTGTACAGCCATTTGGACTTGCTTGTGCTCTCTGTGGCATTGGAGTTTTCTTTGCAATTAATTTTATGAGCCTTTTGCCTGCAAACTTGGTTACTTTGAACTGCTGTTGCAAATGCACTGACTCTTCCTCTTCTAGTTTTACTGCTGCTCTTAGCCATGGAGCTGGTGGAACATAAGCAGGACTGGGTTTGTGGAGATCCCTCCTTTAACAGACTTCTCTGCTGGGCAGCTTCTACTGCCAATATTGTCAGTAAAATATCCAGTTTTAATGGATGTGCTTATTTAAAAACTCAGTAAAAGCCCATTTTAGATTTTTTAAGCCAAGCCACATTTTTCCACACAGTTAAAAAACAGTGCTTAAAGCGAAAAGCTCTTCCATAGCATTTTCTGTATGACTCAGGACCAAGATTACAAAAGATTTGTTTGTCCTGTGTCACAGATCAGCATCTACTGATCCTGTAGACTTCTTTCACATTTCTTAGGTTTGAACCTGCTGCAACTGCTTAGTGTCTTGGTGCTCTCAGAATTGTCACAAAGGGTTCTTGTGTGCAGGCTGCTTTCATATCCTGGCTAATGAAATAGGGGTGAATGAACTTCATACTTAGGGAAATGAGGTTATAAAAGTTTATAAGTTACATATTTTATCCCAGATAACTTGCAAAGTTCCTTCCTTTATCAGATGATTATAAATTCATGTTGTTTCATGAAGCTTCATCAAAGTCAAAGTCCTTTTACCTTCTTTGCAAAACGATCTCAATTTTCTTAGTAATCTGTGGCCACAAATGCAAGTACTGTGAATAGCCAGATCCTCTGTTCCTGCTGCTGTTTCTCTATTTATGTTCAGGGGATGTACTGTGGTAGACAGGTGACCCTTCCCTTATTTTTATGGCGATGATTGCCAATTTGGTTTCTGTGTCTGGGTTATTTAGCAAGTCTAATTCTTGATTTCACAAAAGATCAGTGCAGCACTGTTACTGTTGGGGAATGTCCAGGCTGTGTGGCTGCTTCAGTCCCTCAGGAGCCATCAAACCCTGGAACTGATGTGCTCCCCATGAGAAATGCAGAAAAGTTTCACTAACAGATTACAAAAAATATTCTGCTGAGAAAAGTATTTGTTCTGATGAAAGGAATAGCAGCTGGGAAACTATTTAACTAGAGGTGAAATCAGTGGGAATTCAAACTAAATGGATAAATACTTTGGGAGGGAGGAAGATGCTGATAGGAACCCATTTGAACAGACTCAGTACAGACTGAAAAATAAAACAGATATTAATCATCTTGACTTTTCTGACTTTGGAAAAGCAGCCCTTGTTTAGTATGACAAATAAAATCCTGAAAGCAGTCATATTTTCTCATAGTCTTTTCCTGGTCCTGTGTCTCATGCAGAGCTGTCAGAGACTTCGCCACGGTCTTTGTCAACGTCAACGTCACATCTGAGCCTCACGAAGTCTCTGCCCTCTGGTTCCTGTGGTATGTGAGGCAGTGTGGGGGCACATCCAGGATTTTCTCTATCACCAATGGGGGCCAGGTACAAAATGTCTCGTTTCCTTCCTCCTCTCTTGAAATCGTAATGAGCAAGTGCACTGTTGTACCCATCCAAACCCTGCAATTAATGAAAAGATGAGAGCATGTGGGGCCAGAGGGAAATGTGTTCTCATGGGGTGATACAGCCCTAATCCTAATTAGGATTAGCCCTAATTTTATTAGCTAAAATGTGGAATAAATGTGGACTATTTAAACAGTTGGGGGTTTTCTGCATTCACTTCAGCACAGTACTTTTGTTGCAGTTGTGTTGCTTTTTTGCCAATTTATTTTCTGGAAGTTACTTGGCACATTTGAATGTTTACAAGAGTTCAGAACAAGTGTACTCCAGAGTGAAATGTGGGTGTTCTTTTGGTGTTGAAGCCTATAATGACAAGAGTTGGTTGTAAATAGCAAAAGGCCCTTCCTTCTTGGGCCAGCTCACATGGCAACAGTTTCCATCAACCTCTGTCCATTGCTGTAAGAGCCACGTGTCAGGAAGGATGTAAGCAGTGCTGATGCTCTCCTGTGGTTGGAGACAGACCTAAGAGTCTTCCTCCTCAGGAGCCCCTCAGTCATGTTTGCTGTCCTGCATCAGCAACTGCTAGATGTTGCAGCAAGAGTTAAAAATAAAATTAATCCCGAGATACTCATGGCTAAATTAAATGTGTGGAGAAGGGAAAGCCACCTGGGAAGAGCACTTTCTTTTCTTTGTAGCTGGATTGTAGCTGGAAAAGCTGTCTGTGTTCCTATCATGCTTCCTCCTTCCCTCGCCCCAATCAATATTAGCTGAGCACAAGCGCTGAGGAATTCTGGCTTAGTGGCCCTGGCAAGTCTTATAAAACCTGCTTGGGTAGCCATTTCAGTCTTTCAGCATGAAACTTTCTGGATCCTTTCCTCTCTCCCAGTACCAGCATCTTACACATAAAAGTGAGCTGCATTATCCACTGCTGGTGGCTGGCAGATGAAAGAGGTTTTAGTGCTTCCCCTGACCCTCTGCACGGACATTGCAGGGAAATGTGTGTCACAGATTGTGACATTTCTTCCTTTTTCTTCCTTTGTGTCTTCCTAGGGACAGAGAAAGCTCATTACCTCGAGACCAGACCCAGTTAAAGATCTGTTTTGCTTCTGGGCTGGCACAGTCTTTCACTTTACAGTTGGTTTCTTTGTCAACACTTGGAGGTTTTGATAGCACCGTGGTGGGTAAAAAACTCGAAACCTGTTTTGAGTGAAGTGATATGTTTATTTATGCTAGAAAGCCTGCATTAATGTTCATGTTCTCTAGGCTTAAAGAGTCTTTAGGCCAGGTCATTAGGGAAGCCATTGCAAAAGTGGTTCAGTCAGTGATCCCCACTGAGGCTCAGATTTATGCCCTCACTCTTCTGAAAGTCTGGCTGTTTTATGCACCCTTAGGACTTGAAGATTTGGCCTGGAATTTTATGATGGTGAGCAGAAGTCATATTCAATGTCATTGTGAATAATGCTGTTGATTTTTGTTTGTGTTTCTTTTCTCTTTGTTGTTTTAGGAGAGGAAGTTTAAAGGGGGTTCTGGTCAGATATCAGAGAAAATAATGGAACGCCTCAAAGGCAGAGTTAAACTGGAGAGACCTGTGATCAGTATCGACCAGACAGGTGATAATGTCCTTGTGGAGACTCTAAACCATGAGATATATGAGGTAATTCGATCAGAATAAAAGTGGAATATGCATTTAGTAGGGGGATACATCTGCTGTAGCTCTTGGCCAGATGTAATCAGGAAGTACCCATTTGTGTGTGTCTATTTCTTGGACTGTGCTGACACTCCATGGACCCTGTTTTCCAGATTTAATGACTGCCTCTCTTCTTGGTGTCCTGCTACCTGGCTTCTGTCATTACTCTGACTTTTCTACCTTAACTTTCTATGTCTTCATATATTTTTATGTTTTAGTTCTGCATTGAGACCATTTCAAAGGAAAGAAAAATAACCTTCCTATTTGTGTCTGTTTGTGGTTCACAGCACAAAAAAAAAAAAAAAAAAAAAAAAAAAGACATTTCAAGCACCTTTAGTAAGATTTTTCCTCTCTACCATGGTGCTCTGAAATGCTCCATCAGCACACGATTTCCCACAGTGGCAGCCATGGGACAGCAGCAGCCCCAGGTTGAGAGCACCTGAGAGCAGCAGTGTTGTGCCACAGTGTCACCCTGCAGGGCCCTGCAGTGCTCCAGTCAGACCCAGGGCCTGTGAGAAGGATGGAGCACATTCAGGGAAGCTGGAATCACCATTACTATTCCTTGTCCTGAAGTGACATCCTGTGAATATGCACAAATGTGATTCTTTTAGCATCTTATAATTGGGAAAAATGTGGGCCATATTTTCCTGGAGATGATAAAAGGCAGTTTTACCTGAGCCATAGGATATCTCTTGTCCCATTTCCCTACCTTTCTCCAGCCAGGTTTCAACTCTGATCTCTTTTTTCCAGCTCCTTTTTTCTGAGATGTCAGAATTACTTTTGTCACCTGGAAATAAGTGTGTGGGAAAACCACCTAGCAGGGTCAGATGTGGGAAAGCTGTTAGCAGCTATTAAAGGTGTCTTTCAAACATGTCCTGTGGGATGAGCTCGCTGGGAGGCAGCGCCTTGTGCTGACTTTGTTCTGCATTTCAGGGCAAGTACGTGATCAGCGCCATCCCTCCAATCCTGACAACAAAGATTCATTACAAACCAGAGCTGCCACCAAAGAGAAACCAGTTAATTCAGCGTTTGCCTATGGGGAGTGTCATAAAATGCATGATGTACTACAGGGAAGCCTTCTGGAGGAGGAAGGGTAGGTGGGGAAAGCGGAGGACTTGGGAACTCTGTGCAGATTTTGAAGTTCTGCTGTCAGAGAATGGTGTCAGAGTGCTAATCAGAGAATAAATCCAGAGGAGGATTAACTGTGCAAAACCCCAAAATCAAACATACAGAAATGTGAAAAGTAAAGCTCCTTAGAGAGCAGAACTCTTTCTCTGAGCTTGAGTGCATGCCTTGTCCCAAGGGTGAGTCCAGATCCAAACAGGATCCCAAATCCTATTGCAGTTGGCTGAAGTGGAATGACCAGGAGAACAAGCAATGTTTCCCTGGGAAACCTTGCTGAAATCTACAGAGCACAGAAGCATCAGCCTCCCTGCAGCATCAGCTCCCTCCTCCTCCTGGCAGGGACAGTTAGGTCAGCCAAAGAGAATTTACAGCAGATGACAAGCAGAGCTTAAGGTATAAGCAAGACCTTTCCCTGATTTTAATCTTCTGTTCTGCAGACTTGATATCTCAGAGGATTGGGAAAGTAGGTTAGCATTTTGGGTAGCTCAAGATATTTTTTCCATGCTGTAATATCTTGTTTTTCTCAGCTTTAACTGATACCATTTTCAGAACTATTTGTATGAACAGATTAGTTCCACTTTCTTCCTAACAGTATTGAGAGGGGTGAAAATATTTCGTAATCAAAGTAATATAATTTTTGTATGTTTCAGGGCATAAACTGGCCATTGAGATTAGGCAGGAATGCAGTCAGGTGTATACATTGTTCTCTAGATGAGATTTTTCACATGTTCATCTGAATCACATCATGATGTGATCCGAGATTAGACAGCCCATGCTTCTGTACATTGCTGTTATGGAACACCATTCCTAACAATCTTATCACCAGAAAAATCAAAATAGTGTAAATTTGAGCCTGCAGTGACCAGATGTAATTACATTTAAAGATTTTTACAAGTTTGTGTACAAACAAATCTCTTGATTTCCCAGAGTCAGAGAGAAGAGAGTAGAGAAACTGTTAGAGAGACACTTCAGACATGTAGGTGTTTTTGGTAATAACAGAATTACTGTACAGTTCCTTTTATGGATAATTTTCCTTGCTCATTACTATCAGCAACAGTCATCATCAACAGGTTTTTCCAGCTATCATCTTGGGGTTTCTTTTCCCTTAGGTTATTGTGGTTCCTTCATCATTGAGGATGAAGAGTCTCCGATTGGAATAACCATAGATGACACAAAACCCGATGGAACTTTTCCTGCCATTATGGGGTAAAAGCTGCTAGCCCACACTCACAGATGTGTATTTCCTCTTGTAAGAGATAGTGGGAGCAGGAGGGAGAGGGGAAATGACCAGGTTACATCAGTGTTTGCCACTTCCACAGTTTGCACAGATGGAGGAGAACACTTCTGACAAGCCTCTTGTGCCTCTCTAGTCCATATAAACTTTCTGGAGAAGGTTCTAATAAAACAGCCTAATACAAAGCATGTGGTTAGGAAGGACTTGCTGAATTTAGCTGTAGTTTTTTTTAAGCATTCAGTTCATGGTTTTGTTTTGTTTTTGTTTTTTATTTTTGCTTTGGAGTAGATTTAGAAATAACTCCCTCTCTTACCTACCTGTGTGAACCTGTATTTGGCTTATGTTGGGCTTTTATGTTTAGTGCCTGGTCCAAAATGACACTGCAATTGTCCAAGAAATCCTCATTTGTCTGCACTGAGCTGAGGCAGGACAAGGAACATCAGCTGCTGGAGCAGGGAGGGAGCTGTGCAGTGAAAAAATCAAGATTCTGTAGAAACTGACAAGTAAAAATGTTACAGTTTGGACAAACAGGGGGGAAAATACATGACAGCATTGACTGGCTTTTAAAACAGCTGAAACCAAATGAACAAACCATCTTTACAAGTCTTTCCACTGTAATCTGAGGTGAGACTGCCAAAAAAAGGCCAATATAAATAAATGTCAGGCAACTACTCCTTAAGTGTCTGACAGGGGAAGCTCACCATTTCTACTGAACTGTACATGTTTATGGGCATGTTCAAGGCTTAAAAGCTTCCATGACCTGAGAGCAGCAAGCCTCCTCCAAACCCCATATGGCAAACAGCTTCCAGCTTTCTTCCTCCTCATGGATTTATGTGACTTTCTAAAAGAGTGTAGGAACATACTTCATCCCCTGGATATCTCCACTAGGGTCAGATGAACTGACTGGCAAATCTGTTTCCTTCAAGATGAATAAATATTGATCCCAGTTCTTGCAGGAGTGATCCACGACACTGTGCATGCCTGTCAGAGCAGCAGGCTGCCAGCACTTACTAACACCAAGTGGCACAGGCAGCTGCCTGCTGGATTTCAAAAGCTCAAGAAAGCTCAGGGTCTCAGTCCTTTTGGATCAGAGCCCTCTGGGAATGCACACCCTCCCTTTCAGTTAACTCTGCACAGGCTTTTTCATGTGTGGCCTGTAATTGTTAAATGTTGAGGGATGATGACAAACATGAAGCTCATTACATACCAGAAAAGTGCTTTGCCAATCCCTTTTTAGAGTAATTTTGAGCAAGAGTTTGCATATCAGCTGGGGTGATGTTGACATGCCTTATTTTTATTTTCAGTTTCATCCTTACCAGAAAGGCTGTCAAACTGGCCCATCTCAGCAAGGAAGAGAGGTAAGAGTTCAGAAGCTGTAGATATTCAGACGCTTCCCCACAGGAATGTGTGTGAATATGTGTGTGAATATGCACATTTATACATGCTCAGTGCAACTACCAGCACTGGAAACTGGGGCAGAAATTGGCATTTTAGCAACAGGCCGAGATGCTAATGCTAATATTCATCCAGTTATGGATATTTCTAAATTTCCAAATCTTGCCCTCTCTTCCAATTCTGGGTCTCAGTGTGAACAGAGAAGGTTTTTCCACCCATGTTCCCAAACTACATCTCCACTGAATGATGCTTTAACCCAGGGATACAGGAGTGCTGACATGTCTCCTTTTGGGTCTTCAGATTCAGACCAGGTGATAAATTTTTTAAACTTCTGTGTTTGCAAAAGTATTGTTTCCCCATTAGTCAGTGAAATGAACAAACAGTACTTTCTTAATGTGAGTTTTGGTACTGTGCAAGTGAAAGAGGAGCTCTGCTTAGGAATGTGAGCAGCATTCTTCAGCTCATATTTTATTCCCAGCTATAGTAAATCTGTAGGGATTTAATTGATTTATATTGCTTTTCTTCTGGTCTTACACCAGTGAACATGAGAATGAATTGCCTCTGCATCCTAAAATAGCTGTACAAAGATTTATTTTTGTAGGCCTCATTGCCAAAATCAACCTTCATTTCCCATTCCCTGAGTCCATTTTAGATGTAACTTTTAGGCATCAGCATTTGAAATATGTATGTTAAGAACTTGAAATCAGACTTAAAGCCTTACCTAATTTGCTTTCCAATGTGTTGCAATAAATTATTTTTTTTATAAGAAAGATGTGAGTGGGGAGCTTCCCCCTCCCACCCTTTTTTTTCTGACTCTGATTTTATTTTCATATAGGAAAAAGAAGATCTGTGAGGCATATGCCAAGGCACTGGGGATGAAAGAGGCTTTACAAGTAAGGAATTAATGTCTGTTTTTGCCTCTGTTGCACAATAATGTTTCTCCTTTGTTCTGGATGATAAAGGCAAGTTCCTTCAAGTGCCAAAGTTCCCTGGTACCTTGAAATGTGTGCCTAGAATTGCATGTTGTGCCACAGTTTGTGTTCCCAAGGGGAGGGCAGCACGGAGTACAGGAAGAAAAGAACTGCCAGTCTCACCCTGCTCAAGAAAAGAGAAGGCAGTGCATGTTTTAATTTGTCCTGTCATGTACCCATGGGAGACTGGTGTTTCTGTAAAAGCACAAAAATTTGTTTTGTGCAGATGGATAGCATTAGCCAGATGACATGGCACTCCTTTGTCAGGTGTTCTTAGCCTGTTTTTTCCCCCCTCTTCAAAAGAAATATGTTATTTCCAATTTCTCTGCCAGTGTTTCACTGCTTTCTCTGTTGATACTCACAGCCTGTGCATTATGAAGAGAAGAACTGGACCATGGAGCAATATTCAGGGGGCTGCTACACAGCCTACTTCCCACCAGGCATAATGCATTCCTATGGCAGGTAAAACAGAGAATGCTTTGCTTTCAAATTCACATTTCTTAGCACATTTATGTACCTTATGCAAAAAAACGATGGCATATTTGGAAAATATGGGGAACTTCAACACTCTTTCCACTCCCCTACTCCCCATCTAACAAGGATCTTGCTATTTTCTTTACTAAGAGCAGAATTTCCCTTGTGCCTTCCAAGGAAACAAAGCAAAACTTTTCCCCTCTGGATTATTTACAGTAGTTTGTGCTGTGCAGTATTTGCAATGGAACCCTCTGGAGACCCCCAAGCCCATGAGGACACATATCCTGGACAGATGAGGGGTCTCCACTGACTGTGCAGGTGGTTCAGGAGAAGCCCAGGAGCTCCTCCCCATGTCCAGCATGAGAGCATGTGGGGAGGAGTCGTCCCATGTACAATCCCTTCTCTTGTCACTGATCCAAACACTCAGGCAGTGATGGGTGAGGTGTCTGGCCTCCAGCAGCCTCTGGTTGCCAAGCAGACAAGGAGAACCTACTGGGGGATTAGATGGGAGCACATTCCCAGTGGAGGAACACTACAGCTGGGCTGGCTGGAATGCTTGTGCAGCGCTGCAGGGCTGAGGGACTGGCTTTATGACCCTGTGGGGTGAATGCAGCTCCCTGAATGCCAGGCCTTCAGCAGCCAGACAAGTCCAGCCTCCAAATAGAGGCTAATATTAGTGATCTATCACTGCAAAAACATCATTCACATTCCACAGTAATGGCAGGATAACGGCAAGGCTGCCGTGCAGAAGACAAATCTATCATTGCTGGAGGCTGTTAGGATTATCCCTTATCTCAGCACTAAAATAAGGCCTGTATTACTTTGCATGGAAGCTGGGAACACTGATTTATGCCTTAGGTTTTTCTCTCTCTCAGATCTTGAATTCTGGGCGCAGAAGCGAGCAGGTGGTCCTGCAGGGACTGCAGGTCTGCAGGGACTTTGGAGAGCTGAAGCCACACACTCCATCAAAGCCATAGATTGCTTTTAGAAGGATCATTGCCTTCCTGTCACTTGTCACCTGACATTCTCCACTTGTTTTGAAGGATCATTCGCCAGCCTGTTGACAGAATCTACTTTGCTGGCACGGAGACAGCAAGCCAGTGGAGTGGATACATGGAGGGGGCCGTGCAGGCGGGAGAGAGAGCAGCCAGAGAGGTACACTGCTCTGCTTTCAACATCTCTATCAAAAGGCTAGAAAGGATTAAGTACAGCTGGGAGGGTCTGATTTAGTGCAAAGGCTCCTAGAATTGACAGGGAGGAATCCCAGAAAACAACGTGGCCAAAGTATTTTTATTTTTTTAAACTTAATTAGTTGTTGAATAAAGTGAAGCCAAGGATCTCGACCAAATCAGAATGTTACTGAACTGGAGACTTAAAATAAAGCTTATGCTGTGTGCTGCATGTCTAGAGGAAAAAAAAACCCAACCTGATCCTGCTTGTAGATACACTACCTCAATTTCTAATAAGTTAATCACTGTTTGTTTTAAAACTAATCTAAGTAATTTCAAATGCTCACAGCTATTTCCTGTGCAGAAATCTGGAAATCTGAACATTGTTCTTGTTTTTGATCTATCCCTTTTGCTTCTCTTTTTACAAAACAGTCCTGTTAGCTGAGCTTTATGAAATTGTAATGTGCAGCTCTGATAATGTCTAAATCTGCTCAGAATGACACACACTGGGCTGGATTCCCAGTCACAGTGAAATCCCTTTACAACAATCTGGAGGGAGGGGAAAAAAGCATTAAAGGGTGCACATTGCAGTTACAACTGCTGCATTGCAAAGCCACAGAGTTGTTGTTTAAGAGAAAATCTTAAAATCCCTTTTACTTCCATTTGACAGAATGTCACATTTGCCTTATAATCCTTATTACTTGCTTCATTTCAAGTCACCTAATTTTTCTGTTCTCTGTGCCTGTGAGCAGTAGTTACAAAGACAGTGAGCTGTCTTCTGGAGGCATTCATTCGCCCCCAAGAATCCCCATGATTGTTACAATCAGTTTATTCTCAAGAAAAATCCTTGATGAGCTTTGTACTGCCTGAATAGGAGAGGGAGGGCTCCATAATTCTGTGCCGTGAGAGCCTCAGGGATGCATCTCTCCTCTTTCTATGTCCCAGAAGCATCACTCCTAACAGGTTTTGTGTCCCAAGTGCATGATAGTAACCTCACCTTGGTATTTCTCAAACTGCCTTGAGAAAAAGCACTTTATCTCAGAAAAAAAATCCAAAACTAAAAACCTCCCACAAAAAATATTTAGAGACGCTCTAGTAGAAATCACTTTCTGGTTCAAGAGACATTCGCCTAGTCATTGTTAGACCTTTTATCAATGTCACCTTGCTCTGACTTCTTCTCTAAAAGTGGAAGAGTTGTGGGTTATAATTTTTTCACATAGTACAAATAATTTTTTTCTTCTAGGTACTGCACAGCATGGGGAAGATCTCCAAGAGTGAAATTTGGATACCAGAGCCAGAGTCAAAGGTAAGCCAGAGTATCACTGTCACCCAGTCAGGCACACACCCCTCAGTCAGGTGTTGAAACAGTTCCTGTTTCAGGGATTCCCATGCACCCTGCTCCCAGGCAAGGCTTCAGCCACCTCACATGCTGATGGTATTCATTCCTGTGTCTTGTCCAGGGAATATTATTACCCGTGTCTGAAGGGTGGGTGACTAAGAGCCAAGGACAATGATCTCAGAGCCTGGGGGACTGAAAAATGCAGCCTAATTCTGCCCAGTCCCAGGCCATGGTTTAAAGCCAACTAGAACCTCATTCCAGCCACAAGTAATTCCATCTTCACTGTCCCATGGCTGGTCAGGATGACAGAAAACACATCTCACAGCCATGACTCTTCCCTGCACAATCTGGTCCTTGGAAAGAAAACCTCACAGAGGGCGTTTGTCACCTCCCTGCTCTTGTGGTGAGGGGGGACCTTGTGGAGTCACCATCTCCTCTCTCCCCCAGGATGTCCCAGCCCGACCATTCACCACCACCTTCTGGGAAAGGAACCTGCCCTCGGCGCCAGGGCTGCTGTGCCTGCTGAGCTGCACCCTGTGTCTCACCTCTGTGGCTGCTGCAGGGCTCTTCGTCTATAAAAAGGGACTTGTCGCTCGAAACTAGCGGTGCCCAGTGGAAGCTGCACGCCCCCTCTCCTCCCCTTTTACCAGATGAGGGTTATTTTGGAGAAAAGTGGCATGGACATCTGGAAAGAGCAAAAGTTATTCTCCTTGTGATTTTTCTTTTTAGTCCCATAATTAATGCATTGAATCCACTGCAGTTGCTACCAGCTAAACAGGAATAAATCAACTGTGGGGGAGTTTTTCAAATTTGTCCATTTGTTTTTTTTTGTTAGACATGATAATATCAATGATATATTCCTAATACAGGCAAGGCAAAATGCAGATCACATCTTTTCTGAGTTGCAGGGGGGTCTCAAAGAATGCTTTTGTTTCCACTCAGTGTTTTATTTTGCACCACATGTGACAGTAAATGCCCTCGTGCATGCACCTCAGTCAGCAGCTCAGAACATCTGAGGTTATTCCCATACCATCCCTGCTGCACAGAAGAGATTACCATGCCAGTCAGTTGTAGAATTGCCAAATGAATTTTCAAATGCATTTGATTATTGATTAATCATTGAAACGTGAAACTTAACCCCGAGCTGGATGAAAGGAGGTAATTAGCACAAGGCACAGCACTGAACAGGGAGAGGGGAGGCATCAAGGAGACTTCATTCTGCCCACTTCCAAGGGAAACATCTGTGCACATCGGCTCCATCCATCCATCATCCATCCATCCATCCATCCATCCATCCATCCATCCATCCATCTATCCATCCATCCATCCATCCATCCATCCATCCATCCATCCATCCATCCATCCATCCATCCATCTATCCATCCATCCATCCATCATCCATCCATCCATCCATCCATCCATCCATCATCCATCCATCCATCCATCCATCCATCCATCTATCCATCCATCCATCCATCCATCCATCTATCCATCCATCCATCCATCCATCCATCCATCCATCCATCATCCATCCATCCATCATCCATCCATCCATCCATCCATCATCCATCATCCATCCATCCATCATCCATCATCCATCCATCCATCATCCATCCATCCATCCATCCATCCATCCATCCATCCATCCATCCATCCATCATCCATCCATCCATCCATCCATCATCCCTCCATCCGTCCATCCATCCATCATCCATCCATCATCCATCCATCCATCCATCCATCCATCCATCCATCCATCCATCATCCATCCATCCATCCATCCATCCATCCATCCATCCATCCATCCATCCATCCCATCCATCCAGCCCAGACTTGTGCTGCCACAGCACAGTGAAATTAATAAGTGAAGTTAAATTCCCCTGATTTGCAGCAGGTGCTGGCTGTTATTTTCCAAATGGCAGCAGCTTCCTGGCTCCCTGATCATTCACTGCCCCTCGTTTCACTGCTAATCTATAGCCCCTTCTTCCAATAAGGAGAAATTTGTTTGAGGTTCGAATTATTGCCTTGTAAATTACAGTAATTGGATGCATCTGCCTGTTCCGCTCTTATTATGTACATGAAACACTTAAAATAATCACTTTAGTGTTTTACTAAAGTCTGGAATGTATGTTTCACAATGTATCATCATTATGTGGTCTTTTTGCCATGAATTCTGAGCGTTGTACGTGTCCATGAACTCAACTGTTGTTCAGCATGGGTGAAATGTGCCTTTCAATAGTCCTGAAACTTTGATCTTCTTATAAACTTTTCTTCAGATTCTTTCTTGCTTGTTTTTTTGTGAGTTACATGAATTGCTGGTTGACTGGAGGGCTCCCTGCTCCGTGTGCTCTCCCCAGCTCCAGCTGTTGCTGAGCAGGGATTCCTGTGCACAAGGACTGCCCTGTTCCTCCTGAGGGAGGGAGCATGGGCTGCTGATGAGCCTTTTGTGGTGTGAAGCAGTTCTACACTGCCACATGCTCCCCCCAGGGGGACATTTCCACCACCTGAAAAATGCTGCCTGTACCTGTTAAAAAATAATTTATCCATAGGTTTATTTCAGAGGCATTCATTTTCAGCCTTACTATAGACTTGACATCAGAACTTCTGTGTGCACATGAAAAAGGGACCCCAAATCATCTGCAATGCACCCGTGAGCCAACGCTGTCCAGCTTCACTTTCCACCTTATCCACGCACGTTTCTGTTGAAATTAGTTTGGGGTTTGAAATTCCAGTGCAATTCAGCTGAACTCATCTCAAACTGTGAAAAAGGGCCAGGTACAACATTCCCCCCTTCCCAGGGAAGGGCACGTCTCACTGCTGTGGGATTGGCAGGCGGCAATTGAAATGAGAGAGATTGATTAAAATTGGCATTTCTGAAACTCCTGCAGCTCCCAGGCACCAGGCTGCTGCAGAGAAAGGGCAGCATTTGTCAGAGATTATAGACCAGTTCCCATCCTGCTTTAATGCCCTTTCTGACAATCAGACCAGTTTCCCTGTTTAAACATTAAACATTTCGCTTAAATATTAAACAGCCAAGCATCTTTCTTAAACCAATTTTGGAACAGAATGGGACCGAGTTTATCACCACTGACAACTCCCCAAGGGAGCTGCTGCTGGTATTAAAGCTGAGAGGATGAAGCACCAGGGAAACACCTCTTTCTCCTAGGGACCAAGCAGAGCCCTCACCCAGGCTGGGGAATGGGAAAGCCTTTGGACACCTTCCCTAACCAGGGATGCTCAGTGCTCCAGTTTTTGGAGGAAGAGCTTTGCACTCCCTTGGCAGAAATGGGAAATGTTCTGTCCTCTTTAAATATGGGGTGAGATGGGAGAGGCTGAGGTCCACACCAAGTCCTTCATCCCCAGGGAGGGAACTAAATTGCATGGACACCCTGGGAAATGGGAAAACCTTAGGTGAAAGGGCTGCTGGAAGCAAAACAAAGACCAGAGCAAGCACTAGCAGAAGGAGTAGCAGAGGGAGAAAAAAGCCCCTAATATTCCCCAGCAGCAGTGAAATGGGAAGCACCACTGAGCACATAGATCAGGCAGTCCAAAATAAGCAAGTGGGGATGATACATGTGAGAAGGTCTCTGTTTAATCAAGTTGCTGGATTTGCTTACAGAGAGCACAGCAGCTTTGCCCAAGCGCTGGGGATGGAAAAACACTCCTGTGAGACTCCCTCAGCTTTTCTGGCTCACTCCCCTTGGCTGCAGCTCCTGTCTGTAAAGGCTGACACAGTTGCTCCCCTCTGGGTGCCATCATCCACCCCATGGGGACAGGGACCCTGAAAGAGGATGGGCTGCTGGGTCAGCAGGAGCTGGATGGGCAGGAGGTGCAGAAGAGCCACTGGCTGGTTTTTTAGCACCATCAGCCTAGCAAGGCTTTCCTTCCCTCATTACCTGCCCAGCCCACAACCTCCTGGTTGGAAACTATGTGACAGGTCTGGGGAAGGGCCACCACCCCAAGGAAGCAGTGCCAGGTTGCAGGGGCTCCATGCTTTGGAGCAGGGAATGTGGATGTCCCCCAGGGCACACAGTGGCCCTCCAGTCATGCTCCTTGTGTGAGGCAAGGGGGAGGCCTGACAGACACACCCAGGTTGTTAAAAAGGTACATCCAGCCTCAAAATGCTGAGGGACAGGGTGCCCAGAGGACTCAGGCATGCCCCATTCCCGGAAGTGTTCAAGATTTCCTTGGATGTAACCCCAAGCAGCTTGTTTTTGTCATAGGGGAATTGGAACAACAGGATCTTTAAGGTTCCTTCCAACCCAAAGCATTTTGCTGCCTTCACTTGGTCTCTTTCCTAGTCCTTCACCAGCAGTATTACTCAATTCACATTTCATTCAGCCCCCAGGTTCATACTTGATCTCTTTTTCCAGGATCAAACATACCTCCCAACTACTGGCAAAATTAGTATAATATATTTGAACAAAAATACCGCGCAGGGTGATGTGCCAACACAGTCTGACACATCTCAACATCCAGGTTTCCCACCAGTTGGTTCCCATGTCCCACTGACCAGGACTCTGCCTGACAGCAAAGGCTTTCCTCAGCCAGAAACAATGCTGGGGTCAAGCTGGGAACTGGTTTTATGTTCTCTGCACAGAGTTCAGCTCCCAGCTCCGAACATAGAACAAACCAGACAGTCCTCTACTGTGGAAACATGGCTATAGTCAGTTCTCTTCCTTGTGGGCTGTCTCTCCCCTGCAATAGTTGCTTTTCACACACACACACACAGAAAAAGGAAATTTCATCTTGGTGAAAATCCAGGAGGGGAAATCAAATGCGCTCTTTGTGAGTGAACTGTAACTTTTTATTTTCCCACTCAGCTCCTGCACTTGCCAGCAAATGCCAACAAATGCTTCAGGCTCCAGCTGCAATTCCTGTTCTGCTCTTTGTTTGTAGCACTTGGCTTTCCAGGTTCCCTGTTCCTTGCTCTCTTTCTTTTGGTTTTTTTTCACTCATTTTACACAACAAAGACAGAATAACCCAGGACACACAGAAGGAGCAGGGGAAAAGTTTCCCAAGCGAGAGCCCTTCATGGCTGAGAGGAGAGGGAAGCTTTAGCAGTGGTGCTGGCACCTTGCTGGGTCAGAGAAGTCAGCAGTGCCTTCAAGCCAACAGCTCTTCTTCCAGAGTCCCAGTGATGTGGTTTTCCCTGGTCTATAATGAACAGATCAGACAGGGGCATGAATTTGCACTGCCTCTAACCTTATCAAGCACAAGAAAATATAAGACAGATGCCCTTTGCCATCTGTTTCTTCCCACAGTTCTTCTTTATGAAATGTAGAAGAACTGCCACTCACAGTACAAGAGGACAGCTGCCACTTAAGATGGGGTTGAAAATGGAGCAAAGGATGCAATTATTGTTTGTGTTGGCATTTGGACTTCCATGACCAGACCACACACTTAAAAACTCCTTGGATTATAGCCTGAGCCCCATATTTTCATCAAAACCTTGGTTAAATCCAGAGCACCTGGCTGAATTCCAAAAGGCAGAGGCTGGCATTTCAGGACTTCCGTCAGCAGCCACCAGCTGCAGACAGCTGAGCTGAAGCAAGGCCAGCTCAGCAGCATGGCACAGCAAGGCTCAAGCCTGAAATAAAGGCTGTCATCTTCTGGGCTACCTCATAGCAGCTTTTTATCACTTCATGAAAAAAAAAAAGTGTCAGGAACTTCACACTTTGGCTTGCAGAAAGGTCTCTGTGGGCATTTCTGCACTGGTGTTTACCCTTCCTGTCGAATTCTGGAAGAAAAGCACACTAAAGGAAAATGATGCAAGTCCCCAGCTTTAAGCATAAGTTCTCAGCCTTCTCCAAGCTCTGATGTGCCACACTGGAGGAAGCAGAGAAAGGCAGGCTCCATCCCTGCAGCCTCTGCCTCCTGGCTCTGGCCAGTCCCTGGCAGAAATCAGGGCAGTGAAATGGCTGAGGCACCATGCCCCTGCCAGCACTGCAAACCTTCCTCCAAAGGCAACTCGAGCTGTCCTGCCTGGCAGAATAAAGGAGCTGGAAGAACAGGGTGAGATCAGATCCCCTTCTCAAAAAAGGGAGTTTCTGTGGAGGCAATTTGCTTTGCAGAGATGGATAGAGGTGGTGGATCAAATATGAACGCTCTGAAAAATTCCTCTGGCCAAACTCCATCTCATAAAGAATTATTGGGAAATAATACAGCTTCTAATTAAGTTAAATATTCTTGTTCCACTTTGGACTGAATTGGCAAGTGGAGGCTGGAGTAATGTCTTCCCTTGATTTTGATTAAGTACAAGCATGCATTTCAATTGTTTAAGATAATGACTGCACAGCCTAATGGGACACCTCCCTGCCTCAGACCTGGAATAGAAATTTCCACATCTGAAATTATAATGTAATTTCTGCTAAATGCAACACTGCTGTGCAAAGTGTTTTCTTACAGCTTGGAGCATATGCAAATTTGGCACAGCCTGAGGGCTGACAAGGATGCCTCAGTGCATTATTGATATGTTTCCTTTTCCCTGCTCCTTCCCAGCCAAGCACCAGAGCATATTCAAGTTAAATCCCAGCAGGGAGAGGGGCAAACAGAGCCACTCGACAAACCAAATCATCCAAAGGCTGGTGTTTCTGCTGGGTACCACCTCCTCAAGTGCTTCTTGGAGTCTCTGCTGCTGCAGGGAAATGGCACTCAGAGACACTCCCCCTCTCAAAGGTACTACTAAAATTCAATGACACCGTGTCCTTGAGCAGACGAGGCTGGTCTGTGTTTGCTCAGCCCCTTTCTGCTGTAGGTCAGATGAATGGATCACTTAGAGTTGGATGGGGCTTTTTCTCCCCCAGAAAGCTGGAGGGATGGTGGGAAGAAGTCTGCAGAGCCTGTAGATGTCAAGAGTAAATGGAGCTGGATGCATATGGATTATTTTGTTAGGGTCATTCTGCTAAGAAAGGATTAGAAACATTGCTATCAGAAAATTCACTGTGCACACAGCAAAACCAGCCCTGGAAAAAAGCTAATACCCTTTGCTTCTAAATTAGAAATGGCATCTCACCTTCTGTAAAAACACACAGAGACCAGCTTGGACTCAAAACAACTTGGTTTGCCTCTTTCAGCAGTGCCAGGAAGAGTGGAAAACTGGGATGAGCCAGCATGGCACTGGGTACAGTCCCAGTGGATGAAGCAGTGAGTGTTTCACAGGTATCTGGACAACAGGAAAGACATGGACCTGCTGGAGTGGGTGCAGGGGAGGGTCACTGAGGTGATCACAGGGCTGCAGCACCTCCCCTGTAAGAGCAGGCTGAGAGATTTGGGGCTGTTCAGTCTGGGGAAGAGAAGGCTCTGGGGAGACCTCAGAGAACCTTGCAGTACCTGAAAGACCTGGAAAGGGACCTTTTAGCAGGGCTGCTTGTGATAGAACAAAGGGGTTAAAACTAAAATAAGATAGATTTAGACTAGATATAAGGTGAAACAATGGAACTGGTTGCCCAGAGAAGTTGTAAATTACCTGTTCCTGGAAATGTTCAAGGCCAGGCTGGATGGGGCTCTGAGCACCCTGGTCTAGTTGAAGATGTCCCTGCCCATGGCAGGGGGTTTGGACTAGACAACCTAGTAAAATCCCCTTTCTACACCCCCTCCAACCCAAAATATTCTGTGATTATTTTTTAAATTATTTTTTGAGCTTTTCCTAGCCTAGCTTCAGAACAGCTTATTACTGCTGACTGTACAAGTCATGCACACTAAAATCAGCTTATAAAGTCTCTTACTCAGGTGTACTTTTTTTACAGCTTATCTTGGCATTAAGCTGCTAACTGAAGGCTTTTCTAGAAAACTCTGCTAATATTATGACTAGAAAATCATGGTTCTCTTTCCAATGACAAACAAATCAATCTCTAACCTGCCTGGGTAAGGGACATCTGTGTATTAACACATTAAATGTGTGCAGCTACCTATTAACATGCAACATTAACTTGCAACGTGTTAGATTCATAGAGCCCACATCATCCCTGGTGCATTTCTTCACCCCAAGAAGTACCTAATTGCCATCAGCAGTTGCTGGGAGGTAGAAGCTGCCTGGTTTGGTACCCAAAGATCATCTGTGCCACAGGGCAGGCTGGTTTAGGACATCTTTCCCTTGGGCCTCTGGAAGAGCTGCCTCCTATTGGGACAGCAGCTGGAGGCTGAACAAGGTGCTCTAGAATGTCTGAGAGGCACAAGGCAACTGAGTTTTGGCTCATGAATGGCCTTCCAGGTGGGTAAATATGTGCTCTTTGCAGAAAAAGTGTGATGCAAGAAAATTCCATCCAATAACTGAATTTCAAAATCCCACCCATCCCACTTTTACAACCACACCACAGTGCAGAACCAACCTGAGAAAAAAGTGTCTTTTTTCTAGCAGATACCAAATTGAACTTTGGTCCCACCATCCGAGGCAAATATTTCCTATCATTCTTGGATGCTTTTTTTTTTATTTTTTTCAGGCAATTCCACAGGCTCAGGGAGAATTTATCCTGTCTTAACCCAGAAAGCAAAACTCACCAGTCCCTCCAACATCTTGGGATTTACCCCAGATGAGCAATTGGTATAATTACACAAGACAAGAAGAAAAAATTATCCTCACCTCTTGTAGTAGCACGGAATTATGCATGATGTAGCCAAATAATTTGCACACACATCCTATCCTCTTCTAAACAATGAGTAGGATTTCTAATTGGTTTCTTGGGAAATCATATTTGTATCTTTTATAGATGTTAAACAAAATGGATTTCTTCTGTATTAATCTGTCCACATTAATTTTCTCTACACTGGACTGATGGAAATAATGAAGTATCTCTTGGCTGAGTCTCTCTGAAATGCACAGTGAAAGCTTTTTAAATAACTAAATTAATAATAATACCATTTCAGTTATGTCCTCTGGGATGCTCCAGGATATGTCTGAACAAAGAGTTAAAGAGGTAGGTCAAATCTGACTCCACTTTCCACCCCTAACCTCTGTGAATCACATATTTAACTATGTAAGAATTATCATTAAAATCTACATCCATCATACAACCTGCACTCACATCATTAAAGCCAACCAAACAAAGCAAGACAGAAATTCCCCACACAAAAATCAAAACAACATCATCACAACACAGAACAAAAATTGGCAATTCACACAAAATCCATCCCTTGTGCCTTCACCGCAATTACAGCAGAAATTCATCATGAACATTCAACACTCTAACATTGTTCAGTCCATGTTTTGCTCAAACTTTCCTAACTACCATCCTTATCTCAAAATCATCATGACCCCAGGTTTCAAGACCAAAAATACTGTGATGGGTTGACCCTGGCTGGATGCCAGACACCCACCAAAGTCACTCTGTCACTCCCCTCCTCAGGTGGACAGGGGAGAGAAAATATAACAAATGGTTCATGAGTCAAGATAAGGACAGGGAAGGATCACTCATCAAATACTGTCATGGGCAAAACAGGCTGAACTTGGGGATATTAATTGAATTTATTACTAACAAAATCAGAGCAGGACAATGAGAAGTAAAAATAAATTGTAAAAATAACTTCCTCCCACCCTTTCCTCTTTCCCAGCTCTCCCTCCTCCCCCCCAGTGGCACAGGGAGATGGGCAATGGGGGTTATGGTCAGTTCATCACACCTTGCTCCTGCCACTGCCCAGGGAGAGGAGTCCTTCCCTGCTCCAGTGGGGGATCCCTCCCATGGGAAACTGTTTCCATGAACTTCTCCAGCATGAGTCCATCCCACAGGAAACAGTTCCCCACAGATTGCATCACTGTGGGTCACTCTTCCACAGGCTCAGTCCCTCAGGCACAGCCTGCTCCAGCCTGGGTCCCCCACAGGGTCACAAGTGCTGCCAGGAAAGCTGCTCCAGGGTGGGCTCCTCTCTGCACAGCTCTGCAGCTCCCAGCCAGGACCCTGCTCCAGCACAGGCCTCCCATGGGTTCACAGCCTCCTCTCAGCATCCCCCTGCTCCATTTTGGGGCTCCTCCACGGGCTGCAGGTGGATCTCTGCATCCCTGTGCCCTCCAGGGGCTGCAGGGCACAGCTGCCTCACCCCGGTCTCACCAGGGGCTGCAGGGGAATCTCAGCTCCAGCCCCTGGAGCAGCTCCTGCCACTCCCTCTGCTCTGGCCTTGGTGTCTGCAGGGCTGCTCCTCTCATGTTCTCACCCTGCTCCTCTCTGCCTGCAATTACATCTGCACTGGAACTTGTTTTCCTTCTTGAATTTGTTATCCCAGAGGTGTTACTGCCTTTTCTGACTGGCCCAGCCCTGGCCAGCAGCGGCTCCGTCCTGGAGCCATCAGGGATTGGCTCTGCTGGACATGGGGGAGGCTTCCAGCACCTTCTCACAGAAACCACCCCTGTAGCCCCCCTGCTTCCAAAACCAGGTCATGCAAACCCAACACAGAAGCAATGTTTTAGTCACAACCACTTGCTGGCTGCTTTGAGGGCTGTGAAGTGCATTGCTGCCTCTGACACGTTTCTTAGGGGACAGATGCTTTAGAGAGTGTGTGAAGGATTAGTTGAGGCTCTTTGCTCTCATTGTGTTTGTGCTCCTTTATAACTTGTAATGCTGAAAGTTAAGCCTATACAAAGAGCACTGCATGCTTGATGTTTCTCACATGGATGGTTACACTTTCTCCAGTATTCATGGCCAGCAGTATTGTGCAACTCAGATCCCTTCCCAGGAGCAAATCTGTTCTTCAGCTCCATTATCTCTCTAGTACTGACACTGAGCTAGTGGGTGGAATTAAGTGATCTTGGTCTCCCTTTTCTTCTAAGGTTTTTATGTTTACATCAGCAAACATCAATACCCAGTATTTAATACAAGGTCTGTTTCTTCTTATGTTCAGTTTGAGCCACCTGCCCTACAGTAATAAAAAACTAATTCTTAAGTGTAAGAGAATCAGTCATTATACTACTACCAATGTGGTTTGATTTTTTTTTTTATATAATTGTGTATTTAAGAGGTTGAGTGGGAATTTTTGCACTGTTTTGGGGGGATTGCTTGGGTGGTTTTGTATTTTTTTTTTTCTGTTATACTCTCCTTTTCTTTACAGAGCTTTCTTTACTAAGAAAAACTGAAGTTACCTCACAGGTTTCAGTATGAAATGCAAAATGCTGTGTCAGTAAGTAATACCACTACAACCAAGTCAAAAAGGCTTCTACAAAAGAAAAGTCTCGAACAACACATGTGACATGACAATATTTATTGATTCTAATTAAGATTAAAAAAATTTCACAGCGGTCAGATAAAAATATCTGCAGAGCCTATTGAAAAGGGAGCAGAAGAAGGAAACCAAGGGAGACAGTCACCACAGAGGCACTTTAGAAAATGCTACGGTTATAAAAGGCACAAATTCATCACACACACAGCATATATATATTCCTGCAAAGTGAAATCACTCTTATTTAAATTTTTTTCCAAAACACAGAGGCAGGCACCACGGAGCACTGACCTGCACATGACCACAGCAGACACGCTATAAGCGGCAGTCTATGACTACGCCTAAACAAATTCACCGGAGAGACACTTGGAAAGCCAGGCTGTTTTTCAATCTGTTCTTCAACAGAAGGAAGATCACCTTGATCTTGAGGTGGTGGAGACAGGAGAGGGACTGTTAGATCATCTGAACACAGGTCAGGTTTATTTGTGAACGTTTGTCACCTGTCATTTGAGGGGGTTTGCTTCTTACCCAAGAGCAGTGGCAGATCTGTTATTTAATCTTGACTCCCTAATACTTCTGGAGGTCACCCAAAAATATTACTTTTTCATGTCTCAAAAAAGGTGAAAAAAAAATCTTAAAATTTCTGCACATCTGTAAAGCCTACTTCAGTGAAACAACAGTCCCACTGTGGAAGCAGAAAGATTTCTTTAAGCCTCATAGTTTCTTGTTCAGGCCATGGGTTCCACTGATGAAAAGTGCTCAGAGAGGTACTTAATTACCTGATTAATGTCTTCTTATTGAGAGCAGATGTGCTATTTGGAATCAGATTTTGTGATTTGGAATCAAGATCTGCACTGGGGGAAAAAAATGCACAAATTAAATGGAAGACAAGGGGGCTGCCTCAGATTGCTTACATCCTTGTTATTGTTGAGTAGTTTATACAATTAGATTTCAAGTACTTTGGGGTTAACACAGATTTCTATGCCATGACCTGTCATTCCTTGCAAAGTACAGTGGCTATCAGAAGAGTGTACAAGAAAGTAAATTTCTTTTTTTTTTTTTTGTAAACTCTTAAGAGCATTACAAAATATGGATGGTAACAGTTCAGTTTGTAAGAGACAAATACAATTATTTCCATGGTTGCTCCTACAGTATATTTTACAAAGCTGGTAAACTCTTGGAACTTTCATGATACCAGTTGTTTCATCAAATGGGTTAATAAATGAAGAATACAGCACAACTGGTTATCCATTAAAACAGACTTCATTCCTCTCTTCAAAGGGTTGGCATGGATTTTAATTTCAAAAATGTAAGCCAGTGCTAACAGTTCCCTCTACCCATAGGGAAGCAGCTTGATTCTCTGCCTCAATTCCCTCATCACACTGGCATCCATGTACACAAGGTGCTGTGTATTCCTTTTGTGTGGAAAATGTTGAGAAAACAGTGGCAAATCCTTTCTTTAATCCCATAGTGGTGGCAAGGTCCTCAGCACAATCGCAGCAAGACACGGCTGTAAAGACAGAGAGCTTTCCTAAAGCTTTGGCAGTCTGCAAGGAAGAACACAGAGACTTTAGAGTGTTAATACAAATGTCACAATTCAGACCTCCCACCTCCAACCAGATTTGATTAGAAATCTCAGGGAATCCAAAGTTATTTGGAGATTCCTTGCCTCTCCTACTGTGGCAGAATAAGATGAGAAATGCTCTGTGGGATTGCTTTATCAGTTTTTCCATTTCTCTTTTGCTTTGAAACTAAGAATAAGAAAGGTAAGTATAGAAACTTTTTCAGTTGTTTTTTTTTTTTTTTTTTTAATTGGCCAATCTCATGAAAAGCTTAGGTTATGATTCAGTTCAGTTCTAACTATCTAATTTCTGGTTTTGATTGGAATTTCTCCCCCTGTGGCACACAACATGATTTTGTTAAACTGGGAAAAATTTCTACCAGATTCAGGAGCAAAGAAGAGAGAAATGCATTTTGAATGTTAACAAAACTGATTTATCCTCATTAGTTTTATGAATTTGCTCCCCTTTAGAGAATGTGGAGTATTTCTAGGGCAGAAGCAGGACCTGAATTCCAAGCAGTTTTGGCAGAAAAATCATCTGCAAATGCAACAACTCTTTATATGTAATGTATGCATTCACTATGTAGCACTTAAAAATATTGGGGCCAAGAATTTAAAAATGCCTTCCCGAATTTAGGTTCCTGTGTTTATTTCTGGCCTGAGAATTGTGTGAGTTGCAAAAGCTCTGAACTTCCCATTCAGTTTTCAGTTCCTAATTCATCTAGTAAATAAATCACAGGGAGAGAAAGCCACGCAGAAGCTCTCTGCAGTAGGCAAATGTCCCAGCAAATTAGAGCTCGATGTGATACAACGAGAGAGGCCATATGTACACTGCTGCACTCTTCTTCTGCCTTAAAGATCTTTATGCCTGAAAAGTTCCCCCATGCATTTTAAAAGGCTGTTATGAGGCTATTCATTTGTGATAAAATCCAAGCTGCTGCTACAAGATGATGTTTAACCGGCACATCAAGTTAAAAAGAACAAAACCTAAGGGCCAGAAAGCGAGGTGCTGCTCACAAATATTATAGCTTTCCAAGCAGTTCAGTAAATTTCCATGGGACTACTTGGAGAACAAAGTACTGCTCTACACAAGCAAGATCAGCTGCTAGCCCAAAGAGTCTGCCTGAGACTGGTGATACAGCTCCTCCACCGTCTGCTCACACCAGTTGCTGAATTTATTATTATACTTCCCTCCACGGCTCTTCACTGCAATTCAATATTTTTTACATATAAATTGCTACTCCTTGAAGGGAGAAGTGCAGCAAACAGGCTTTGAAAAATTCCAGACATCTCCAACTTCATGTGCACCAGATCTTGTTCTCAGCCATACCTGTGTCTTCCTGTTTCATTTTGTGCACAGGTAACACATCAGAAATATCTAGAACAAGGTACCAACACGCTGACAAGCAGGCCCTGAGGTTTTGGAAGGTGGAATTTTTTTTATTTTTCCCCCCAGCCCTGCATACTGCCTTCTTTACATCTTCCCTTTTTTTTCCTTCCATTGTCTGAACAGTACCAAGCTATGGAGAGCAGAAGCACTTGCATGTGACTCTGGAATCCACAGTTCTCTTTGATCTCACTACATTAGATCCCTGATTATTTATCAAAAGTGCATCGCCAGTGCAAGCAGCAGGCAGAAGTGGAAGTGCTAATCCCATCAATATGCTTGTTAGGAAAGACCAAAACTCTGAGTCAGCAAATCTGTTCAGCATGAAGGAAGAGTCTGGGGGCAGATAAGTTAGTGTTTTGTTTTGTTTGTTTTTGTTTCATTTAGTTTGTTTAATGTTAACACTACATTTTCAAGCCCATTGTGCCCTAGCAGGCAAGAGACAGCCTCAAGGTGCTCGCAGGGACAGACCCCACTGGACAGGAGCTCTGCTGTGCCAGGCAGCTGTGAACACATCTGGGGAGCCTGAAATTCACCCACATTGCCAAACACTGTCTTTTAGCTCACTGTAGGACATATATGGCACTGGAAATGCCAGCATCCTGTGGTTGCCCTTGCACGGTTCAGATGGATAAATTTAGCCTGGCTTGTCCCTTATGTGCTCCCTGGGCTCTGGACATCTGGGTAAGAAATAAAAACACTAAGAGCTTCTTACCAGTAATTTGCATGAACTATCTGGTTATTCTGTAAGCTATGGATTTCTTTTCTCAGCCTACCACAGAGGAAGGCAGAAATCCTTTGTTTACAACTAGAGATTTTGTTGTACAGTACAGTACAAACAGGGCCTGTGGAGATGTGGAGTTCAGGGTCTGGTTCTGATGTAAAACAACCAGAAATCTCATCAGAATAGGTTTTAGGGAGGTATTTCTTTCACTTCTGTTCTGAGATCTGGAACAAGACCTCAAGGTGATAATGCTTGGTACCCTGGAAATTCAACAACCAAAAAGGTATTGCTAGAAGTAGGCCTGGACTCTAGGGGTTCTTTTTCCCTTTACTATATCCCTTCCCTCCAGCCTATTTTCTCTACTGTTTTCACCTCTTCCTCACATTCTGGAGACAGAAAATACATGACAAAATAAAACCTCTGAAAAAAAATAAAAGAAAATCCCTCAATCGTGAGGCTTTGAGTCGGCACCTTTTTTCAGTTTCGAACCAGAAGTCCCTTTTTGTAGGCAAATAAGCCAGCTGCAGCCACAGAGGTGAAGAAAGAGGAAAATCCAATCAGCTTTAGCAGTCCTGGCACAGATGGCAAGTTCCTCTCCCAGAAGGTTGTAGTGATGGGCAGAGGTGGCACGTCCTGTGGGGAGAGCATCCATTACCCACATAAGATCTCCACTGTGAGAGGACGGATATAAATGGAGAGATTCTTGCAGCAGGAGCAGAACTGGGCTGTTATATCTTATCAAGAAGAAGCATATCCAGATTTTCTGCTCAGTTAAAGGGAAGAACAAACACATGGAAAGGATTCATAGCCCAGTTAAGAAGTGCAGATCTTTCTAATCCTGCCTTACAGATTTGTCAGGTGGGTTTCTAAACTCTTCCTTTTTCAGGGAAGGGTGATTTTGGTGAATAAGGAGAATTTTATTGTGGCTTTGATTTAGTGAACTTATATAAAAATAGACAAAAAACAAAACTATCTCATCATCAAAACAGCAGAAAAAAAAACCAAATCCATTTTATCTTCATAAATACTTACAACTGATTCCGGTTCTGGCTTCCAAATTTCACTGTCTGGGATTTTTCTCATAGCAAACAGTATCTGAAAATAAATGACATTCTCAATAAGTACAACTGATTCTTCAAGACAGAAAAAAACCAACCTGGCTTCAACTGTTGTTTAAAAATGGCATAATGATTGAGCACATAAATCACATTCAAATCACATGTATTCAAATTTTAGAAGAAAACTCAACCGTTTAAAACTTATTTCTGGGGAGGGCTGATATTTAATAAGACCTTCCTCCTAGTGGAACATAGAAACAGTAACAGAAAAATCTCTTCATGCTCAGTTAGTCCATGCAAGATACTGGAATTTGGCCAGTCCCAGGGGAACAGGATAATGTGGTTATGACTAAGAGTTAAGCAGACACTCATGGCAAAGTGAGGCATGAAGACACCAGCTACAAGGAACAGCTTGTTTTTCAAATTTTATCATGATGTAGGAAGAGGAAGAGCACCCTGGGAGGGATGATAGACCACTACTCTCAGACAGAGAAAAGCAAAAAACCAGAACAAAAACCTTCACAATGGGAAAATTACCAAAGTATCAAAGATAGCAGAGATGACTAGCAAAGACTATTTGAAATTGTATTCAGGGAAGACAGCAAGATTAGCTGCTTCTACAGTGAAGTAGAATGGAGATGGTGATAATAATGTTTTTTCTATTCCAGGCACTTGTAGATTTAACATCTTTTACGAGGAGCTTTTAGTGTAGACAAGATTCATGGACCCTGTCAACTCTTCAATGAAGGAGAGTGAGAAGCACCGAATTTTCAACATGTTTTCTTTCATAAGTAAACGAGGAAAGGAAAACATCAAATTTTTTACCAACCAAGTGCACTTATCTACTCCTCTGCTGAGGCCTATGGAGGCTCTGCTGTAATGTCCTTACATTAGAGAAGTCATGAGGCCTCTGGAGCTTTTCACGAGCACCTTAGGTATAACTTTCTCAAATGGGATCATTTATGAACAGTTGATCTCTGTCTCTTGGGGCAGGGGTATGGGCTAGATGAACTCTCCACATTCCTCCCAGGATAATTTGTGTTCCTTGAATAGTTTTTAACCACAAGGTTCCCTTCACCTCATAAAACAAAGATCAAATTTCTTTTGCTGCTCAATAAACTGTAATGTTCCTGAAGATACTCGGGGAATTGGAATTTTCTCAGAAGAAAAATGTCTAAGTCCTTGTTCAGTGACTCTGTGTTAAGGCTGTCTCAGTGGAACATGACTGTTGTGTTGGAAAGTCTGAGGAAGGGCCAGGCTTGCTGTGCAGCACTGAGCTGTTCCCATGCTCCATCAGCCAGGATCTCGCAGCATGATGATTCATAGATATGGGAGAAAAATGACTGGGGTAGAATTTGGGATTTTTGAAGAAATTATTTAATCCTAGAAACAAGGGGAGAGTTTGACAAAATAGCCAGAGCCCTTCTTAACATTCCAAATCTAAGTGCAAAACCTTCATCCTTGTTGAAGTCAATCCCCTTTACAGGGATTTACATCAAGATTCAGAACACCTGAAGCTGTCAACACTTCTCATTTGCCCCCCAACCACAAGATCTTTCCTTTTCCACAGGACATTTTACAGTGTCCCCTGAGCATCTGTACCTCTCTGGCTGCTCTTTCTCCAGCCTGGACAGCCCCTTCCATGTATCCACTCCACTCAGTGGCTGTCTCAGTGCCAGCAAAATAGATCCTGCCAACGGGCTGCCGAATGATCCTGGAGGGGGACAAGCAGAAACTCTCATCAGCTGTATCAGGAAAGAGCTGAAATAGCTGGGTTAATGTTGGTATTAAAGTGTTTTAAATGACAGCAAGCACTTGAAGATAATAGCACAGGCTGAGTGGAGCTGGAGGAGGAGTCTGGGTTGCATTTAATTTCTTACAGTGAACACACCAGTGTTCATATTTTTTAATTGTTTACACTGTTCATAGGTGAAAATAACAACTGTAGGTGAAAAGGACAACTGTTTTGAGATGAGATTTATACTATCCCACAGTTCCAGCCCATGGCATAATACCAATGCCAGGTATTACTGGCACAGTGCAGCATTCTGAAATATATCCCCATAATATTTGAAGTAATAGGTAAATAAACAAAAAAATATTGTTTTAACTCTGTTTTTGCCAGAATCTGCAATAATTATCATTTTAATTACTTCAAATACTGAAGCCTCCATAAGATCTTTGTCACAACTTCTTTATTACTCTAAGTTACTCTTAAATTATAAGAACTTAAACTTTGAAAGTGCAGCTCTCCTACCACATTAAAACTTGTGCATCTAAATCAAATCACCAGTCTGAATTAAGTGTTTTTCTTCTTGGTAAATCTTATTTTCATGCAAAAACTTGAGTGGGAGAGGACTGTATACAACAGCACCCTGATCAGTATATTAAGCTTCCACTGCTAAAAAGAAAGGTCCAAAGAAATTGCTCATTACTATCAATGCTGGCAAGAACTAACTCTCTGTCAGTGTTTTTAAATCAGCAGCTAAAGGCATGCTTGAAATGGTTACACTGATGTCAAACACCCAAAGCCATTTTTGTAAGCAGGCTTGGGAAGCTTCCCAACTCCCTTCCCAGAACCTCCTCAGCTGAACTCACCCAATAACAGGAGTGGATAAAAGCTCTAATGATACTGTACTCATCCATCATAAAGCCCAAAGGAGACAAGTGGAAGGTTATCCCATCTGTTTAAAACATCCCCCAGTGATCTTAAAGGTATAAAGCGAACAGTGACAGAGGATTTATGACCCTTTCTGAGGATATTTATTAACTTGGTCTTATCTTACCACTCCAAAGCCCACTATAAATAGACACTGTACCTTCCATACTGAGTCATTATGCCTGGTGGGAAGTAGGCTGTGTAGCAGCCCCCGGAATACTGCTCTTCACACCAGTTCTTCTCTTCATAATGCACGGGCTGTAAAACAGAGATTAATTCACTCAGGGAAAGGACAAAATCACGAGAAAGTTAATAACAGAACTGAGGAGAGAGCAGAGAAGAACAGCTCATCATTTGTTGCATTTCAGTGTCTGACAAGATGAGCACATTTGACAAGTCTCTTAATGCAGCATGAATGCAACACAATAAGCCCTAATTTTTTAAAAATAGGAATACACTGTCTAAAAAAATAGTTAATCTGGCCATTGTAGAACATAATCCTCTTAATCTGTCAATGTTAATTTATGCTTTGTGCACACATTTATGCTTCAAGCCATGTGAAGCAAAATTAATCTCTGGTGTATATAATTGTCATACTCATAATGTATACATTGGGTACAAATGTACACAGTTAAAAATGCAAAGTGTGACATTGGGTACAAATGTACACAGTTAAAAATGCAAAGTGTGACATTGGGTACAAATGTACACAGTTAAAAATGCAAAGTGTGACATTGGGTACAAATGTACACAGTTAAAAATGCAAAGTGTGACATTGGGTACAAATGTACACAGTTAAAAATGCAAAGTGTGGCACTTGCATGGTTCTGCGTACAGTATCGTTGTGTGGAAAAATCATGTGCTCTCCAGACTGGTGTCTACAACTTTTAACCCTGTAAAATTGTTCTTAAAAGTATAAGTGGCGTTAATCACATAATCCAAGTGTGAGATCACACAAACCCTAACTGTCATTTACATTTACAGGGAAGAGAAGGCAAGAGAAAGGCAAAAGTAAAACAACCCAGCACATGAAGCAGTGGACCTTAACAACTAGTAAGAAAGAAGACACAACACGGACAGAGAGGGAAAGCAAGCCTGTCAAAGTGTGACAGCAGCTGAAGTTTATGGTGGCAGGCACTGAGAATCCCACCCAAGGACCAGGACAAGAATATATCAACAAAAACATCTTTTAATGTTTCATCAACGTTTACAATGTTCATTCTTATCCTCACTGTCAAACACAGCACGAGGCTTGCCATAATCTTCTCTCCACTCCTCTAGTGAGGGCAGCAAGTGCTCCCATAGCAGGTACTTTTTCCAAAGATACCTTTTCCAGAGATTTTGTGCTTACGTGTAAAGCTTCCTCTGATCCCAGCACCTTTGCATAGAGCTCACACAGCCTCCTCTTCCTGCGAGACAAATGCAACAGAAGACTTCAGTGTGAAGAAAGAGAAAACAAATCACTTCTAATATACCCTACTTCTAAGAGGACAAGTATTATATCTGCTAATTTGAGGTTCCAGCTTTTTAGGATCTATCCCAATTCATCAGCCTCTGGATCACTAGAAATAACCAAAGCTCCTGTGCTGCATAAGTGCTTGTTTTCCAGCAGTTTTACAAGCTGTTCTCTTAAGATAACTCCAGCAGCCCAAACCCCCAAATTAGCCAAATGGTCTCCAGGCTGTCAGGAAAAAAGTAGTAAGGCATTGCATTTTTTTTTGTCCTGGCACATAGTCTAATTTACAGTCTGTTCCTGCAAAGATGCAGGTCTTAATATACTGTGGCTCTCAGGGAATCAGGACTTAATTTCTGTTTATATAAAATTTCCTCAGTTTAAAGTTTAGGAGTCTATCAATCACTGAATATACTTCACTCTGTAGCCAACCCAAAGTGCAATTAAGTTTATTCCTACAAGCCCTTGGGTCTTACTCTTAGCCACGCTGCACCAATTCCCAAAAGATCAGGATGAAATAAGCATTATGGAAAACAAACACAGCTCTGGAAAGACATTTACTTGTGGAAGAAAATCCAGTGCTCCACAAAAAGCCATGCTGGGGACAGAAATACAGGAGTCCAAGCTCTGTAACTGTGAGGGGTACCCTTTCAGCTATAAAAGCACATGAGGAAACCATACATAATTGCTGTAAGAAGCAGCCCAGCTCTACAGGAGCCCAGCTATACCCATGAGCAGCTGAGGATGAGGGGAAGCAGGATGACTTGAAGGTCTTTGAAGGTGTCCTCACATGCAGGTTGGAGCTTGAGCAAGAAAGTGAAGGCTGCTACAGTTCAGGAAGAGCCGTGGCCCTGGGGTGGTTTTGCTGCTGGCAAGTGTCAAGCTCAGCAGAAGGGGGAAAAGGAAACGATCCCTTCCTTTTGCCCTGGGGCAGAGGACAAGGGCCAGCCTGCTCCAGGAGCATTCATGGGCTAGGAAGGCTCAGAGAGCTCCAGGATCTGAATATGAACATTCCTCTGCACTCAGGGGTGACACAAATCCAGCAACTGCCATAAGGAAAAGGATGATTTCCCAATTTCTCCCTAAGTGTGGTGAGCACTGTGCCCTGCAGATCATCAGCACCTAACCAGTGCCTGAACAGAACAAAACCATTTCAACAGCAGGATCCAGCCAAGCCCCTGCTGAGGCCTGCCCACAACCTCTCAGAAATGCCACCAATTCCTCCTTTCAGGACAGGACAGAAACACCACAGGGCTCCACAGGAAAGCGAGTTATCCTCACCTTGGGACCCATCTGCTTCTGCTCCTCCCAGCACCATGGCAGGGATGAGAAAGACCCCTCTAGACCTGCCTGTGCCCTGTCCTTTTTTCACAATGACTTGCAGACTCTCCAGGGAGCCTGGAAATGGCTTGCCAGTGACAGGCAGGCATTGTCACTTGTGGCCAACTGCAGGGCTCCACAAAGGTGCAAGTTCACAGCTGTGTGCTGAGTGCATTGCAAACACAGAATACTTAGTTTAAGATAGCTGTGCAAAGGAAAATATTAAGCTTCAAATCAAGGGCATCTTCAGACTCTTAAGAAGTGTAGACATTGGAAGGAATTATTCATCAGTAATGGGGTATTATTTGACAAGAAAAAAACCTAAATGAGCAAACAAAACAAAAACCAAACCAGCAGTTTCTAAAGGATTGAATTGTATCAAGATAAATCAATCACTGAGGACATTACCCCTAGAAAGAGCAATCTTTGCATCTTGCTGGTCTCCCTGCAAGATCTCCACTTTTTTCCAGAGAAGTTTAAAGAAATTCTTATTAATGGACTTATAGTTAATGCTAGCATGGAACATAATAGTACTACATGAAATATACAGTGAGTAAAATCCTCATTTCTTGGCTTTGGGCTCAGCTGTGAAATTGCTACAAGCACTAAATAAGAGGAATGTTATTCCTGGAGCTACCAAAATTGGGTCCTGTCAGGAGTCACACTGTGCCCAGTGTGGAATAAACGCACATGCAGACACAGCTCTTTTCTTGGTCTCTTACTCCACAGCAGTGAGAGGCAGGGCACAATCTCACCACTGGCACCTGGCCTGGGTAGACCAGCTGGAAGGCAGCAGTGAAATTTACTCCCTTCAGCCTGGCTTAGCTGTAAAAAGATTTCCATCCTCTCCCACAACTTCCAATTCATGATTTAGGATAGCTGCCACAGACTCTACATCCTACTCTTCATAGCCAAGGATTACCAAAACCCTCACCCTGTCCTCAGCACAATGAAGGGAGAGCCCAGCTTGTGTTGGTAGGTGAACACAGCACCTCAGCAAGGTACACCCTCTGCAGGGTGTCACAAGAAGCCTGTGCTCAAAAGAGATCCCTCCCTGCACCACAGCCCTCTTCTAAATTACACAAACTGGTTGCACCATGGGGAGAAGGTCTGGGTTCATGTTCTGCCTTCTTCTGGACTCCCAATTCCACTGGAAGGAGAGTTGTGCCCTAGGGGAGCACAGGAGCTGCAGGTTCCTGCCTTTTCTGGCTGTGGCCAAGGCCACTGGAGCCAGAGGCAGCCCTGACCAGGGGACAGCCAGCTATTTCAGAACCATCCTTTACCAAAGCCCCTCCTAGTCTAAGGTTTATTCTGCTAGAGTTTAAAACTCTTGTGTAAAACTTGGCTGTTGGCAGCAGCAGAGTCAGATAATTGTGGCAGTGCTTTCAATGCCCAGGGAAAAGGATGATGCCTTGCAAACAGACAGGACAACCCTAATTTCATAGAAAGAAAAGCTGTTCTCAAAGACTGCAAACACTCAGCTGCATCGAGGGTATTCACATACAGTGTAAGACACCATTTGGTGTTTAGGATGGCTCAAAATGCTGGGCACGCTGGGTTTCAGAATACCTATGTGACTTTTATTACCTGGCACCTGCTGGGCCTCTGTCTCAAAGCTTCAGTTCTTGTCCACTCCTGCCAAAATTAAAAGGGCTCTGTGGTACCAGGCTGTTGTTTGAAAAGACTGGGACATGAACAGCTCCATTTAGAACCATTATCCACAGACTGCCAGACTATCTGAGATGACTGCATCTTTAGTTAGACCAGCTATTACTATAAAAATGTTTACTTGGGCTCAGTGTTCCTTTATCATATCTCAAAATCAAATGCATTTTCTCCCTGTCAAACCAAGGCTCTCCTCACAATCCACAGTTTCTACTTGCAGCTTTGATTTAATCAGATACAGTGAATCAGTGAGATGGAAAATAAAAAAATCATTACTTTATAAATTCTATTTCAGTAATATACCAAAGAGCACTACTCCATGCAGAGATGCATTTCAAGACAGTAAAATGACCTTCATCTGTGCCTGAAGGGCATTTTTTCCCCACACTGAGGGTGCAGAGATGGAGGCAGCTTTCTGATCCCTTCATGATGCTGAAGTTTGCTCATGGCAGCTCCAGGTTCAAGTTGCATTAAGTTACAGATACTCAAAGGGCCCTCCAGGGTGAACAGAAAAGAAAGATAAAATCAAACACAGAGGGCAAACCTTTCCCTTCTGACAAGGTTTCCAAGAGCTCAGGGCACCTGCAGGAAGCCAGGGAGACAGCAGTGGAGGGAGGAGGCTGGTCCTGCACAATTTCCAGCAGAATATCTACACTACTTTCATATTCAGCACCTTAGAGCTGTTCCTTAGCAAGAGCCACATGAACAGAGAAGCCTTGTGGGAAGACAAGAACCAGGACAGAGAGTTTCAAAAGGGCAAGGGCTATGTGGGAATTCCATGGGTTGTTCATCCAAAACCAAGGTATCTTCTTCCTTAGTGTCTGCCTACTGGCACAAGTTACAGACAACTTCCTTCAAATCAGGGCATTTTTTTTCCTGATCTGGTCATTTTAAACAAAATTTTAACTTGAATTCCACACACATCTCCAGGGTTTGTACTTACCTTTCTTCTCTTGTGAGACCTGTCAATCTTCTGCACTTCCGAGCAGGAATGAAGCTGTAAGACCACAAACAATTTATCCCCATTATGCTCCTACATTTCCTGCATTATTTAAAATGCCAATAACTTATGATGAGATGCTGTGATTCACAGTAATAGCTTTAGGTTCTCTAATAAAAACATCCATTTCACCTCTCTGCATAATGCTCTACCTGCTGCTTGCAGGACTCATTTAGGAAGGAACCACTCTGAAATTCATGTTAGAATATTTGCATGAGCTGTTTCCCAATTACTTTAATTTTATCCAGCCTTGGGTGCAGGCATATAGCAATGATGTGAAACCTGGGATTGAGCTGGAAATAATTTTTTAATAAAACTTTTAAGACTGATCATAGTCTCTGGTTGCTAAAATAACCCAAACAAAATAAAATTTAATTCTAGAAAACAAATTTTCATTTAAAGAACTGAAGTACTTGGAGAAAACTTTACATTTTTGCAATCATTCTCTTTTTTCTTCTCTTTCCTTTCCTCTTCTCCAATTTTGTACTTTGCCACACACAGAGGCAAAAGATAACGGTGAAAAAAGGAGAAAGAGAGAATTTAATTTTTTAAACTGGCAATGAAATCACAGAGGAAAATTCTAAAGTAAAACAATCATAAAACATCACCATGCCCTGAGAAACTCAACTTTTAATTATTTTTAAAGTATTTTCTTTCAAAAGTATTGGGTTTTCTACTTCAATTATTTCCTCTAAGACAAAATAAGAAGCATTAACTAGACAAGACATTTTCTTTGTCCTCCCTTACCCTATTATGGCAGGAAAGCTGCCATCAGGCTTAGTGTCATCAAGTGTTAGACTAATTGCGGCATCTTCATCTTCAACGATCATGGTACCACAATACCCTGGCAAGAACAAGGTGGAAAAGCAGTCAGGATCCATGAATCAAAATGCAGGAGCTTACAAGAAGTTGTAAAATACTCAGTCACCTCCTGTCGATCCATCCCAAGACTAATAGCCAGCACATGACAGGATCCAGAACCCTCAAGTTCATTTACAAAGATGGGGGTGGACTATATTTGTAGGCAAACAGATGTGGCCTCATTATAGCCAATAATGAGAAGTGGATGCTACTGCATTGCAGTTTGCCTTGGATTCAGTAAATTCCAAAGAGGAGTCATGATGGAAGCATTCAGCATGTTAGAGCAGCCCAGGACGACTAGGCCAGCTGGGGATGGCTGTGTGAAGACACCTTCAATCAATGCTCACCAGTCCATCCAGAAAGCAGAATTTTTACAGATCTGGCCATCACACATCACTTGTACCTTTACATCCCTGTACAAGTGAGAGAGGCTCATCTCATACCCAGGTGCCACTCAAGGAGAGGACAACAGAACAACCAAGGCAATAAGCAACAGGCATGAACTCTCCCTTCATGACTGCTTCATTGTTTTATTCCCTCATCCACCCTCTCCTCCCAACCAGTCTCTCAAGTTTCTCTCACAGGGGAAGGCAAAAATGGCATAGAAGAATATGAAGTCTCCTTCTAAGGCTTAGCATGCTCTGAACAGAGTCTGTTCTGTTGCCAGGTACTCTCTTCCCTCTCTCTGTCACTACTGTTCCTTTCAATTAAAATGCAATACCCTTCTTCCTCCAGAAAGTTTCCTTGTAGTACACGATGCACTTGATGACTGAGCCCATGGGGAGTCTGTTGATGAGCTGGTTCCTCATTGGGGGCAAAGGTGGGTTGAAATGAATCTTCAGACAAAGAGCTGGGGGAATGGCACTGATCACATATTTGCACTGGAAAAGAAATTATCCATGAGCCAAATACGTTCTCCCCTACTTCAGCACAAGTATGCTGCTCTAATGGTCTTAGCGGACATCTGGGGAGGCTGCAGGGTGTATCTTGTGAAGCAATTTTGGCATTTAGCGTAAGAATTGCAAAACTAAACCCTCAAAAAATCCTGCTCATTAGATAGCAAACAATCATTACATAAACAGCCATCTGTTCCAAAGATGGGCAGCTGCCCTTCCCCCGGTGTTTAAAAGAAAGTGCTGTGCCCTAAGAGTCCACTTGTCTCCCTTCCATCTGGACTCTGTTACAACTTGGAAACGAAGCTTGCAATGTTTTTCACTGAAAGTTTGTTGCTAAATTACATTTTACACCTTACAAATTACCCTCTAATTCAGAAGGTAACTGAACACAAAGAGATGCCAGGAAAGGAAAAGTCTGAATCCACACTTTGCTTTTCCGCATCACTTTAAAGCTCCTACACTACTGTTACTTCAGGACAATGAGAACGTGTGACTTTCTGTCACAGTCACTTAAATCTCTGCTGCATTTTCGTACAGGACTTTGGAGAAGTCAAAAAGGAGAAGCCAAAGGTTTTGTAGCCACCCATTCCACCAGCAATGATTTCTTAGTGGACATGCCATTACCTCATATATCTCATGGTCCAGGGTTTCCACGATGACGCTGTCCCCTGACTGGTCGATGCGCACCACCGGCTTCTTCAGCCTCACCCGCCCCCCCAGGCGCTCCATGATCTTCTCACTGATCTGCCCAGAGCCCCCAACAAACTTCCTCTCCTGAAACACAAAAACAACAGCACAGCAGAGCAGTGCTTATGGAGCATGTACCACGACAAACATTTCTCTTGGCATTCAAAACACACCCCCTTCTTCCATCGTTATCAAAACATACTTGGGAATTTTTGCACTCTCACCTGGAAATGTACCCATTTTACTTTCTCTTTATATCAGCTTCTCACATCCTTCCCATATCTGAGCACCATTTGAACTCTAGTCAAACTAAAAGTAATAGTAACCTCATAAGAAAATCCCTTCTCCAAATGTGGTCTCCAAAAAGATTCTACAGGCCTGTGTGAATCAGCAAGACTTCTGAAAAGTGCTTAAACCTTCAAACCTTTCTCTGAGTTCACTCATCCCTGCAGAGCCCTGTGCAGCAGAAGCACGAAACCTGATCTTCATAATAAATAACAAAATGTAAGAAGTAACATAGCTCACATCAAAAAGTCTGCTGCAGTATGTAATTCAACCCAACTTAAACTCAAATCATCTCTAACATAATACAGAATTCAAATAATATTTAATTAAACATACTTAATTTATCTACAGTAATTGCTTATCTATGCATAATTATGCATTTTCATATGGTTAAAGTATTTGCATTTTTATTTATGATTAAATAATTAGCATTTCTAAAAATATATCTTTTTCTAACACAATTAGTGAAATTTGCACTTCTCAAGTAGAAGACGGTTAACAGTCTTTACTTTCTTCAAATGCAAAAACAGCTCTAATGTACCAGATTGCAAACATTTCAAAGCAATACCATATTTAAGCAGGGGTGTTAATTTTCTTTAGACTGATTTTAAAATCTTAATGGTGTTAATGTTCAGAAATTTGCATCTTAGGAAACTAGCTCTGGGCTACAATTTCAGTATTAACTTGCAGCTGACATTGCCATCTCCATTAAATGCTTCTGCAGTGCTAAGGATGACTTCAGCCCCATGACAGAAATAAGCATAAGTCAAGTTTTCTCTTTTCAACGTGGATAAATATGTTAAGCACATGTTTTAATCTGTATCCAAAAAAAAGCCAGATACAAATCCTCTGATCCCTGGGGACAATGCCTTCAGTAGGCAGCAATCTTCAACACTAGTTTTGCAAGATCCTGGTTAAAGAGGAAATGAATAAAACTAGTTATCAATGTGCTACTGTCTCAAAAGTCATGGATGTCTCTGGACTGAAATAAACCAGCAAAAGGATGAAGTTAAAGCAGGGCCTGCCAAGAGCTGCAGGAGGTGACAGTATGACAGTACCTGTCCCCCGTTGGTTGTTGAGAATATTCTTGCTGTGCCCCCACACTGCTTCACGTACCACAAAAACCAAAGGGCAGAGACCTCATGGGGTTCAGAAGTGACATCCACATTCACAAATAGAGTTGCAAAACTCTTGGCAGCTCTGCAACAAGGACAAGAGAGCTAGTTAATCTAAAAACAGAATAATGCTGACAAGATTGTTCTTGAGTAGGCAGGAGCCTCTCTTTGGCAACCTTCTCTTCCACTGTGGGGGCAAAGGATTCCTTCAGCTGAAGTGAGGAATTATCAATTCCTTTTATGCAACATTTTTCAAGTAATCCTGAAAAAAAATATTAATGAAACACTCCTGTATTCCAGAGAAAACAGGGCATTGAGAGACACAAAAGCCCAAGATTATATCACTTCATTCTATTAATTCAAAGTTAGGCTGTCATCCTAGCCTCAGGATTAAGCACAGCAAGCCCTCCTGTCTTCACTGGACTCCAAAACCACCCTGTCCCCAGTTCCTGGGTCACAAGCCAGACCTACAGCTCTGTCTGCCCCTGCTGAATGCCTGTCCCCTCAAGAACATAGCACAGAGTTATTATTCAAAACCCATCAGAAAAAAAGTTAGAGGTCTTTTCTAAGCTAACTATTATTTAAAAATCTATGGATTAGTCAGCATCTGTTCACTGCCCAATCCTCTGCTGTGCTCAGGGAGAGTTTTGCAGCTGGAACACAACAAGGAAAGAAATATAAGTAGGAAACCATAGCAGAAGAGACATCATTCATGCCAGAGTCCAGAAGAAAAAGGAAGTGAAAGGATAATTTTGGTGGCTCAACTCAGTATTTTAAAGTGTCCAGTGGCAATGAACACAGAAGCAGAAAGTTGATCTGTGTCTGAAAAGGGATCACTGCTTTATGTCCTGCAACATCTTTCATAGCAGCTCTACTGTAAATTACTGTATAAGCCTCTACAAGATTTTGGGGTGCACTAAGACAGAGTTAATTCATGTTCAGGGAAATATTCCTCCTGTTTCAAATAAATACCTCCCTCTGCCTTCACTCTGAGGAGGAGTTTAAAGAGACATGAACAGGACCAGAAGCTGCTCAGTTTAACTGCATTGTAACTGAGATAGGGATGAAGATTCTACAGATAATTCATGTGTAAGGCATCAAAGCCAGTGCAGAATTCACTTCTGGTTGCTTCTTTCTTTTGGTTAAGTCTTCAAACTTTTTTTAAAAAAAAAGTAACTCTAATGTGGTATTTCAAAGAGCTCTAGATCTATACAGAAAAAAGCATCTTCTTTCTTTCCAAAAAATGCAAAGTCCCACTCAAGTACAAAGCCGATCCATTTTCTGAAAAATGGGTGCATTCTGAATTAATTCTTGACAGCCAAAAATAATACAGAAATTTTTTTATGAGTTTTTCATATGTATAAACACATACTGTAAAAAACTCTATGAGAT
Organism: Poecile atricapillus; assembly: GCF_030490865.1. NCBI lineage: Eukaryota > Metazoa > Chordata > Aves > Passeriformes > Paridae > Poecile > Poecile atricapillus. The sequence goes on along the minus strand of NC_081249.1, from coordinate 6,911,636 downwards.
GTTTTGCCTAATGTATGTAAATGTATAATTAATGTATTTATTAATATTTTATAAGCAGATGCTATTACGTTGTGGTTACCTTCTACCAGATTCTGCCACCTTCTCCCACTGCTTTTCAGTTCCTGATGTTTTATCTAGAAATGGCAGTATGATTTCAGCCAAGAGCACTCAGGATATTTCCAGCACACAGCTCTAGCCAAAAGCAAACCTGTACAGTCTGTTAGATAAGAGGAAAGAGTAGAAGATTGCCCTTCTGGATCATTACCTGCCAGGGTGGGAAGTTTCTGCAGCATGTTACCTCAATCTTGAACAAACCAAGCAAATCAAGCCAAGATGCACATATAAAATCTGAAAAGCATCTTCAGCTGTTGCCAATATTCAGGTAAAATGTCAAGTCTTATATTCCATCAGAGCTGGAAAAAACACGACTGGGGTCACATGAGCTATTGGATACTGAGTGAGCACCAGTGGGTGGTGTTTTGCTCCCTTGCACAGTGCTGCACCCTGTCTGAGGCTCAGCACAGCTGTCAGCACACATTTCCATCTGGTTTTAGTCAGAATGCTCCATGGTACAAATGAGAAAGGTTTTCTGTAGGCTTCTGTGCAATTGTCACTCTTGTGGAAGCAAAACTCTGAACCAGAAGATTCCAAGTGTTTGGACAACAGCCTGTCCCACACGAACCACAAAGGCTGTGTTGCTCTCCAGAGGCTGCCTGAAGCCATAAAAATGCCCCATAAAAATGTCACTGGCTGCACCAGCTGTAGTGGGCACTGACAGGTTTCTTCACCCAGCTCCAGCTCCTGGCAGACCTGTGCTGGGTGCTCAGCAATTCTGAAGAGGTTGCTGTAGAAATCAATCTGCTCTACAGCAACCAGAATTAATGGTTTGTTTTTGTTTTTTGGTTTTTTTGGGTTTTTTTCCCCCCCTTCAGTGAGACGAAAAACACTCAAATTGCTCTTGAATGGCAAGTAAAGAAAAATTGCCTTGAAGTATACATAAAAACAGGAAGCATTTTCAGTTTCCCTGGGTGGTATATAGTGCAACAGCTAAACAATAGAATGATGAGTGCTAAAGTGATTTAGTGCTACTGAAAGAAAAAAGGTTATCTTTATAGCACCTTGGTAAAATCAGCTGGCCCAGCACAGAATAAATGTGCATTGTTCCATCAAGAGTTTGATTCAAAAACCTGCTGCAACCATAACATTTTTCTCTTAAAGGCTAAACACACAGTAAAGAGCAGGGAAGTGCACATAACAGATTAGGGTACTACCCATCTCTTCAGAAATAACCCTTCCCAAATATACTTTATTTTTATTGTTATTTTTGTCTAAAAAGTTAAGGAAATGTATCAGAATCTACTGAGTGTGCTGACAGGTGTCGTGGTCCATTATTGCAGCACTTTCTCACCCCTTTTCTTTAAAAGGGCTGTATTTTGGTGATAGCTATACCTGTTTGCAAAGCAGTAATGCTTATTTGGAGCTCTAAGGTATATAAATTAAAGCCATTCTATTTCATATAAAAAAACATTTCTTACTTTGTCCAGCATATTTTATCTATGAAATCTTGCATAGTCATTTTGTCCCATTCTTCTGCACGTGGAGCCTTCCATGGAGCTTCATTTGGAATCTAAGGAGAGATAAAGAAAAGCATTTATCAGTAAGTGAAAGAGTGGCAAAGAAATAGAAATAATCTTGTCTTTAAATGCTAATTCAGCCTGAAGATTTCTGGCAGGTAACGCAGTGAACTTAACAGAAAATGCTTTCAGGGGAGGGGTTTTTTTTGTTTGCTTGTTTTAACATTCTTTTTTTTTAGATTAAAAAATAGAGAACAATTTTAGAGGTAAGAAATGTCTCTAAGTTATTCCATATCTCTCATATTTATCTCGACAAGTAAGAGTCTCAAATTTTGTAGCTCAGTCAATGGAAAATTTGTAACAAACTAGAACAGACAAGTTGAATTTCAGGGTAGAAAAGGGCAAATGTTTAAGTTCTGCAAGCCTCTTAAAACATTAGTTACAAATCATCAGGAAAAGCAGTAAAAAATCCATCACAGGCATAAAACCTTGACATTCCCATAACCAGAAAAAACAAAGGGATGTGTGCAGACAGCCTCAGCAGCACAGGATTCAGAAGAGCTTGCCAGGAGGCCACTCTCACGATGTGCTCTGGCCATCAGTGTGTACTAAAACGTGTGGCTGCTCTTGCCAGCACTGGGTTTGTTTGAGACAGAGCAGCTTTGCCTGTCTGCACCCTAATCCCTTCCCTCTGCCCTCCATGGACACAAGCTGAGCTGATTCAGCTGCAGTGCCTCATGCCATACCTCCTTCCCCATTTCATCCATGGTCCTCCATAGGTTGTTGTAGTCCAGGTAGGCCAAGGGATTCCACATGGGAGGGAATGGGCCTTTAAAGGGGTAAGATTTACCCTACAAGATGAAAAACAAACAAAAAAATCATAACACACCCCCAAAAGATAACCATAACCATGGGTTCCAGGAGTGGGAAGCGGCACCAGAAGGCTAAGTGTTCACAAACAGCACAAATTTAATCAATCCATGTGACAGCTTCTGATGGGCCATGGTGTGAGTATGCAGGACACAGGACAAGGGGCAGAAACTGAAACACAAGACTTCAGAACATCAGGAAACGCTTTTTTACCGTGAGGGTAGCTGAACACTGGCAGTGATTGCCCAGAGAAGCTGTGGGGTCTTCCATCCTCAGAAATACCCAGAGGTTACCTGAACATGATGCTGGGAAACCAGCTCTGTGTGGTTATTCTGATTATTCTGGATGTGCAATTTAGGTGTGATGCACAACTGAATTAGCAAGTCAGACTTTATCAAGTCAGTGCAGAACTGATACTTTGCCTTTGAAGCCTCTTATTCAGCACTTCTGGGCAACCAAACTAACACCCTGCAGAAGAGTCACAAATATCAGAGCAATAAAATGAGATTAAACAGCACTGTTTGACTGATGTCAAAAAAAAAGAGCAAAAGAAATTGTCTATTTGCTACTGAAAAGGAGATATTTATTTATTCATTTATTCATTTATTTATTTCCTTTTCCCTCCAAACTTTTCACGCAAACACTTAACTGTTAATTGCATTTAGCAGTTTTGGGTTTTTTTTTCCTTTTGAAATCAGGCAAAAGTAGTTGTAATAAGCTTTATTGTATGCTAAAAAAAAATAGTTTCAGGTAACCTAAAAATTACTAGCCCTGCAGAAAATGTAGCATTTACTAATTAGACTTATTGTTCCAGCCCAAGACCCCTAGCTGTAAATTAGGGTGGGGCACTGTGATCAATATCAACATCCTAATTACATAATTCCATATTTAATAGTCAGACTTTTTGTATCTAAATCTCCATTACTAGATATTCAGAAAGTCTATCTTAATTAAGAGTGGAAGACAATAGGTAATTTGTAGAGCTGTTTTATTTACATGGGATTTCCCTGGCTGACTATATGGATGGCAGCCTAATAGCTTTAAAAATTCACAAGGAAAGGCTCGTTAGCTTTATGTGGGTACTTTTTTTTTCACAATGCATTGTGGAGTCCATAAGATAGATAACTAATAAAGGCCATATTGCATGCCACAGCTGATTTTTCAAAATTTATATTAAATTATGCATTTAAGTGTGCACTGTGTGAGCATGAATGTCAAACAGTAGAAGTACTAACTTTTAGTAGATATTTGAGGCAGTGCCACACCAGTCCATCATTAAAAAAGTATTTACACTGGCTTAACAAAACCATACTGCACCAAGATTTAATATTTACAACCAAGTAACAACAACAACAGTGTCTTTTTGAAGTATCCAAAGACCACTTACTCAAAGAAATGTCAGGTTTGATTTGGTCTCTTTATTAATACAGGGAAAGAAGGGACAGAGAGCACATTATTCAAATTTTCAGGTGTCTGCAGGGACCAGAAAATACAGGAAAAGGGCACAAAGGGATCCTGAAAGACTCAAAACTTGGTCTGGAAATAACAAAATGAGATATAACTTCTAAAAATGCTGGCTAATACCTTTGAGGACTTTTAATTCAAAGAGAAGGATACTCAGAATCAGTAAGAAAAACATCAAACCTATGAGTAAGAGAAAATTAGTATACAAAATTCCCAAACAGGTCAGAGAAACTGAAGAAGAAACTGTTTTTTCACCTATTCTTTATGGACAGAAGTCTCCAATGGAATCCTTGTCAAAAACACCAAGGCAATGAAAGTTAGGAAGAAAGCAAAATGGAGAGGAAAGTATTTAATTCTTTGGTAAATGGACAAGAAGTAGCTACAAGGCAACAAATGAATTCTGCAGTGCTTTGGAGGATAAATTATGTTTTTCACAATGCCAAAATCAAATTTTTTTAAGTCTTCAATCAGAAGTTCTGTCACAGCTAGAGTACATCTCCAGCCACTTCATGTGCCAGAGGCACCGAAGCTGAAAACCTAGCACTTCCAATTTAAGGATGGGCATTATGGCACATGTTCACCCAGAAAATGGAGGCTTGTCTTTATTTTTTTTTATTCAGCATGAAACCAAAGTGCATTTCTGCATCTTTTGTTCTCAACTGTATGAAAATATTGGAGTCAGGAAAACAAAATCATGAATCGGGAAAATATATCCCTGTAGATGGAGATGAACCGAAAAAGTTTGTTTCACTAGAGGCATTTGGTCCAAGCATGAACATCTGGGTATTATTATGGAATCTCTTCACATGTAATCAATTTATACCAGGGCATACATCAATTCATATGTGGCTGCCAAAGGGCTGTGAGAGAAGAGCAAAACCTCTCCTGCCCCAGGTGATAACGTCTGAACCATGTTGGAAATTGCCTTTTGGGGCACATTAGAATTCCATAACTGGGCCTGTGGCCTCAAGAAGTCAATTTTACTGTGGCTTCTTCTGAACTCTGGAGCCTTCATTATAAATATTCCAAAGCCAGAGCTTAACAGCTTGGCTTCAAGTACCTGCTATTTCCCAAATTTAGGTTTATGAAACAAACATACTGCTGTGCTCAAGAAAACCAGGACAGCATCAGAATGGGTTACTCTAATTATTGATTTTGTTCTGAGCTTCCTGGTCTGCCAGAGGCAATCCTAAGCCAGTTATCCCCTCTGAGTTAACTCAAGTCCTGTGAATTCCCAGCAGTGCTTCCTCATGAGCACATGGCTAAGAGACACACAGACCATATTTCTGTTTTACTGCTCTTCTATTTCACTGCATTTGAGCTGCCAAAAGGAAAACCTTGGGTATGTCTCTTGTGTAGGAATCTGGGGTGGTAAGTCTCATAAAGAACAGGAACAAACTTCTCCCTGAAAAAAAAATAAAAACAGCCATCAAAGGTAGCGAGCTTGCTGTGAAAGTTACATTCAAGAGCTCCTAAGGCATCTCCTAAGGCCTGATCCTTATTTCTTGCACAAACAAAACTCCAGGAGCTGTCAATCAGAATTTTGTTTGAGAAGAGACTGCCAGACTAGGCTCTACACAGAAACAAAAATAGCAGCAGCAAAGAAAGACTACAGATGGCTCTGAGTAGCTAGCAGCAAACCAAAACATTTCAGCTTCACTTGTGCTGAATTTGCATTTTTGCAAACACAAGAACTTTTCTTGTATTTGGGCAAAATTTGCTTATTTCCTAGGAATAGCATTCTCTGTGCCTCCTGGTGGTGTGTAATCTCTAAAGAATAACAAGGCACTTGCATGCCCCAAGATGCACAAAACATTTCCTTTTCAAATATTTTTATACCTAAATCAGAGCTGTATAAAACCGTCAACAATAACCATCCCTTCCAGTCATTTGACATGCTATTTCAACACCAGTCCTATGATGCTCAGAAGTATTTCTTGCCCTTTTTTTATTTGCATATAAAATTTCAGAAATGGTTTCATGATGCCACTTGTACAGCTTCAAAAATCCGCAACAGCAGCATCAGCACTTGCACATCTGCCTGCCACTGCATGGATCACTCACTGCTCACAGAGGCTGCTGCTGCAGTGGGGCTAAAACTCACTGAAGAAGCTGAAACTAAAGAGGGGAAACTTGTGCAACCCAGCTCTCCCAGGAATAAACCAGCAGGGAAATGAAAAACCTGGTGTTTGTCACAAACTTTACAATTCCCCATAGATCTTTTCTCAGCCATCTGTTCCACGTCAACCAACACTTGGCTGAGTTATGATGGACCTGTGCAAGTCGTGTAGAAATAAGATTTCTTTGTACATCAGGTCTGTTTCAGGTCACATAGCTGACATAAGAAATGGGTTATTACAGGGGGAAAAAATCCCACAACATGACAACTGAATATCAGTAGCCCCTTGAATATCAGCCCCAGCACTCAGGAGGGCACAGGGACCAGATCTCATGCACCTTCTCCCATGAATGTGACAGTGAGGAAATGCTTGGCTGAGAAAGGACTGCCAGGAAATATCAGGGTCTCAATGCAGAGTGGGATTCTCAGGAGAAAACCTGCTTTTGCAGGCCCAGGACAACTTCAGGCTCCCCTAAACACTACGTAGCCAGGTAGTGCCAGAGTGAGATGCAGCATTGTGAACTGAAGCCCCTGCTGACAATGATCCATGCATTTTTCATAGCACAGTATAAACATCTTATAAATAAAGTCAGCTCTCGCTGAGCACTGATATTCCCTCAGCTAAACCATCTAAACCCTGGGCTGATGCTCACTTCACCGAGGCTGTCAATGCATGTTAATTCACATCCACACAGGTTTATTGGCACGTAGTGCCCTCTGCTGATTCCCAGCACTGGTACACCTCACACCCCCTGTTCTCTCAGTTTAAAATCCCACTAATGTCATTCACACAAAGCTCTGCAACTGTAAGACCCCAAGCTGTGACAAGGAAAATCAGAAACAGAAAAGCATCACTTCAGCCTGTAATTCTGTACCTGTCTCAGATGCTGTTTCTCATCTGCTGCCTTCTGTAAAAGTATAATTTTGGTTTGGTTTTTTGGGAGGTGCTTTTTGGTTTTGTTTTGGGTTTTTTGGGGAGAGTTTCTTTGTTGTTTATGTGTGTGTGTGTGTGTTTGTTGGTTTTTGGTTGGTTGGGTTTTTTTTTTGCTTTCAGTTCATAACATCTAACAAGACATTTTTGAGACTAAGCCTCTTGTATAATCATAATTCTCAATTAAAAAATGGCAAGTAGCTGGATCAAAATGAGAGAGATTTTACAGCCTACTTAGAAACTGTAACAGAGCTGAGCTTCATTAAAGCTCCCTTCATTGCAAAATTGTTCAGGATTTCAAATGCTTGGCTGGTTACTATACTGACAGATACTCTAAAGGTAAAAAGATCTGTAGGTTAGTAAATATAATTGCAGCAGAAAAAAAACCCTAACATATAACTGATGGTGCAAAGCTAGAACATTTAGACATGCCAAAATGTCCTCCAAATATATTTCAATATTTAATTTGAGTTCATCAGCTGTGGATGCCAACATGTCTTGGGAATTTCATTAAGAAAACTAATTCCATTTAAAGTATTGCAGAGCCAGACACAGTGGCTTGGAATGCATTCTGATAAGGAAAGGAGTTAATTTGGAACAACTTGTTTCTGTTGTATTATGGAAATAAAGTTCATCTTCACCCTGCTGCACTGGTCATGACATCTGTTAAATACTTGTCATCCTTAAAAAAAGCAGAATTAGAGAAACACTACCAAAGTGGTATAGAGAGTGAAACTGAGGATCTCGAGGATCTGCTCTGAATTTAAAGTCTATACATAACTCTATATATACATAACTATTTGTTCCAATCAAGCCTGAAAATAATTAACCAACTCTACTTCCTAGTATTCTGAGATTTATTTTTTTTTTTGTTTTCAGACACAAAAAAACACCTTTAGAAAAATAAGGTATCTTATGAAGCACAGATTTATAGAGACTTTGTTTCTAAATACTCTTTGATACTGGCCTTGCATGTGGCTTTCAACACTTGAATTAAATCAGTCAACAAAACGCATAAAATCAGTTGAAAACTTTTCAAAATTTCTAGAATTAGTCTTTAAAAAAAAAATCTTCTTTCCCTTCTAAAATGCAGATAAATGGGGCAAAAATAAATGAAAAAAAAAAAAAAAAGAAAAGTGAAGCTTCATTTGAAAGAAAGCCTTTGAAAGAGCATCTGCCCACAGCATAACTGAGCAGACACGCTGTCACACAACCAGAACACTGGGTTTATGTAGAACATGACTTTGGGGTCACTAAAAATATGAAAACTTACATAAAATTTTACAGACATGTGAAACCCAGTATGCTCAGCCAGTTGTTCCAGTATTAAATATACATTTCTCTAACTCTGTTTTCCTGTAGACATTAATCATCTTCTCAAGGGAAACAAAAATCAGTTCTACAATCAGATGCAACTGAAGCTTTTCTGCCAGCAGCCTCAATTAAATAATCTAGGTGGGAGCACAAGTCCTTTTCCTTGTCTCCTCACAAACAGACTGTGGAGTCTGGGAAAACTAAGACTCAGGAAGATATTTTCCCCTCAAATTTAATTAAGAAATGCATACTTTATTCATAGTTCATTTTTTCTTACTGCTTTCATCCTTATGATACCATTAGGTCACAGCTTCCAGCCTTCCATTCAATATTCTTCCATCAATAAACATCCTTTGCAAGACCTTGCTTTATAGCTCCCCTTGACAGAGATCGCTTTGCAGATTTGCTGCCCATAATTGCTTCTTTTAAGCTGCTGTAATACAAATATCTATATTTTAATTTAAAAAGTCCTAATTAGGAAATTTCTTCTTGCAAATACTGCCAACTGGCTGGCACAGAGAAAAGAGAAGATGCCCCTCTATTTACAGGGCAGGTCCAGTGAGATCAAAACAAGTCCAGCTTTTCCTCTAGTCCTGCCAAAGCTGCTCTTCATTCTCCATCTGGAGGATATCCCTTCTGGGGGTCTGGAAGATGCTTTCACCAACCTGAGCCTGGTCAACCTCAGACTCACTTTTGAAGCTACAAATGAGTGTGATAATGACACAGCATCTTGTGGCAGGAATGTCTGCATCCTCATCTCCAGTAAAGAGTTAAAATAACACAGATCTGTGTTCCAATAAAGACATGTGAAACTATCCAGGCCCTGCAGAAATTTAAGTGTCTTTGAATTTACTTGGCTCCTCTTTCAAGACACAGATTCCCAGCTTCTCCAACATTCAGATGTCTTCTTCTCAGTACCCCAAATTCTTGTTTACAAATTGTCAGCAGAAAGGGAAGAAAATAAAGGACACAGGGCTATTTCACCTCACTTAAACTGATAGCTACTGAGAGTCTCACAGTCTTTCTCTGACTGCAGTCTAATTGAGATATACAAAGAACAATGAAAGCACTTTTATCTAGTCGTTCAAAATCCATTTAAGCAGTTATGTTCTATACTACAGACTATGCCAGAGACACTGCCCTTAGACTTGCAGGTGAAAAGCTTAAATAAATCATATTGCTTAGCTTCAGTGCATATATCACAGGTATCACAGAAGAAACACCACTAAATTCTGTAGCTTTAGATACAGCAGTCACTTATCCAGCTGCTAATTAAATCCCAATACAAGGCAACCATCATATTTCTAATTCATGAACAAGACCACTTGCAAACTGCATTTTAATAAGCACAATAGTGATGAAAAAGAATGACACCCAAGAGGGCTGTAAAATTTTGTTCTGCAAGTCTGCTGTAGATCAGTAGTTAACCTGGCAAAATCAGTGCAGATTTGGGGTCCTGGTTAAAGGCACTGTGTGCATAGGATTAAATATTCACCTTCATGAGGTGCTGCAGGCAGGGCTCACGTCATCACTCTCCCCAGAGCTGTCAATTATTCACCCTGGTATGAAGGTGGTGCCAAATTTCACATGGGCATGAGATGCATTCAGACACCTCCAGCCAGCACTGCTGGCAGAGGGATGAGCATGAGGAAACTCCATCCTCTTACTGAGGATTTAACTGAGGCAATGATGTGGTGGCAAGCTGCTGTCAAGAACTTATCCAGTGACTGGGGAGGGGATGCTTCATGTCTCCCCCAACATCTCAACCTGAAAGACCCCCAGGATAGGTGCCATGGCAATGGGGCCTTTTTGGTGCTAAAGAACCAAGTCCATTATGACCACATGAGGAATGTTTCAGGTGCAACAGGCTGTGAAAATAGCCAGGTACATCAGCCAGCTGTTAGTGTTGCTGTGGGATTTCGGTCTCTTCAGGGCTGAGCCCTTCTGGGATACCCTCTCAAAGGGGAGTTTCCCTTATCTCAGTTCTGTTTCAGAAAGGATACTCCAAAAGGCTCGTTAGCTCCTTGTTTCTCGTGTTTATTAATATATAATTAAAAGACTTGGCAGGTCCTCCCCAGACTTTCTGCACAAGTTTACCTACCACAGCTTTGGCTCAAGTTGGCTCATATGGCACAAAATGGCTCTGAACTATGCAGTCTCTTTATCTTTATACTAATAAATTATTAAACTAAATTATTTTAATCTAATTAACAATAGACACATATATTATTTTTCTTAGTGACCCAATGACCCAACACCTGTGTGCTGCACTGTGGAATTCTCTATCCAATCACCTATTACTACCCAAAAACCTCTAGAAGAAGATGAAGAAGAAAGAAGAAGGAAAAGAGACAACACCTTAAATCCTCTGTCTTGTCTTCTGTTTTCTAAACTAGCTTATACTCCAAACTTTAACTTTTTTACCCAGTGTCTTAAGAAAACTCTCTAATCTACACACTTACACTTTTAGCTTTTCTATTTAACAGTTATTTTCATGGTGCTACATGAAATTCAGTGTTTTCCTGGATGTCAGAGCTATGTATCAGAGACAAGGGCACACTCTATGCCTCAGACTCCAACAGTTAGCACTATGCACAGCCTGCCCTGAGACAACACAGAGATTAGAAGGAACACGTGTTTCTACCATTTTTTATAGTAAGGAATTTCCAGGAAGCATCAATGGTATTATCCCATAAAAAGATCTGGTAGAAAATAGGATCAGAGGACGTAGATTTGGCACCGCAGCTGGACAAAGTGTGGATCATCCTCACAGTACACAGAGGAATTGTGTAAAAACGTTCATTGGGCAAACCATTCATATAAAGAAATGTTTCCTCACAGAGATTGAGGATGGCAGAGCAAACCAGTTCCATGATTATCTTGGACAATGAACCTGCATTACAACTGAAGATGTGGAAAATTGGTGTTTTAAAAGGCAGAAAGTTGGCATGGCTAATGAGACTCCACAGAAGTGAAGCACAATTTGAATTAACAAGGAAAATTTGTTAATTAAACCTTCACAATAATTGGCATGCTTTCATATTTCAGTCTTTCCAGAGACTGTTACCTGGTAAAAATTACGTGCACTACATGCTCTTAGCTTTGCTTTTTGAAAGACAAAAGCTGTCATTTGGTGAGGAAAATAAACACCACTAGTCAAAAGTTTCAAATTTGCCTATCTAAGGTAGGACCCTGAATCCTCTGCTGGGCAGCTAAGATGCTATCTTAATTTTAGAAGCATTTTTACAGATTTTACGTCTGCCTACCAGTCCAGTGGGAGAATTGTTAGGAGATGATGACTTCTCAGCTCAGCTTTTGCTTCTTAAAACTGGATTTATGAACCTAATTTCAGTTAGGCTATTGAAAAATCAATGGTGTTCAGGCAGCAATTTGCCTACCAAATACTACTTACAGAGCTATACTTATTTTCTCACTAAGGCTGATGAACTGGTATTTACAAAAATGAAAAGAACATACTAATCTCCTTTCAAAGACCATGAAAAAGGCTGCTTAACAAGTGGAGGGAAAAGAAAAAAAATGTAGGGCAAGAAACATAATTTTGACTTTCTGTGAAGATATCACACGCAATATAAAACCAAAAATAATCTCACAATGGAACCTGGCATTAAAAAAAGATTAAAGGAGAAAAGAACCATGCAACCCAATCAAGTTGGTAACACCTAATTAGCAGAGACCCACCCAGAGATCAACAAAATGCATTCTTTTCATTTTGTAGTACAAAGAAGCTGCATACATTACTTGTATTAAAAAGCCTCTAAAATGAATTTAATTAACTATGAAAGGCTTGATTTTGCCTTTGGGTATAAGTTAAAGCAGAGGCTGATTTTACAAGATGCACTGTGATGCCTGATTTTTATGTAGCAAAAAAAGAATTAAAACCTTTAGGTTTCATTGCCTCTCTGGGCTCGGATAATTTTGTGGTCCAGAGTTTAATTACATTTGGCCACAGTCACCAAGCTTGGGTCAGTGAGTGAATTCATATTCACACAGGGGACACAGACTTTTGTGTACTTTGAATCTACGACTTGGGAGCAGTGCCTAGATTTCAAGGAGCTCACAAGCACTGTACATTTTCAGAGAAACCATGGACAAGCCACATGGCTCAGAAAGCTGTGAGGAATGTTTTGAAGATACATGAAATGCTGAAGATTTGGCCACAAGACAGTGGATATGTTTATTCTACAGTGCTCACATGCGGATTATGTAACTGTGAGTAATCCTTCAACTGTGTTAATGTTTCCCTACAATTGTATAAACACAGAAGAAAAATGGAAATAAAGGATTTTAAATGAATTAAATTGGGAAATGCAAAGGATGTGCTATTGTCTGTGGAATTATCTCTTCTCTTTACGCCTTGTTTGGCTACCAGGGAGTTCTGGCACCCAGTTCTCTCCTTCCTCTCTTCAGGAACTCCTACAGGCAATTGAGCCTCCAAACTGTCTCCATACAACCTTTAGGCTCTTAGTACAGCTTGGGAGTACTCAGCCAGCAGCTGGGATCTCTGTCCTTGGAGACTTTCAACACTTGGCTGGGAACAACCCCAAAAAACTGTGATTTCTGGCAGTACTTTGGAATGCCACCATGCTTGGAACGCAGGTTGTCCTGACAAGTTGGGCATCCTGACTGGCCATATCAAGTGTTTCCCCTTGTGACATGACTTCCTATCACTGCTGGGGAGATTTGAAGGCCAAACACTGTGAACAGAAAATTTGGCTTTGAAGATGATGGCAGAGGCACACAAATCAGAGCAGTGTGGATGTATCCATTAGTTCTACCACAGAAATGGTAAATACAGACAGTCACCATATCAAATCACTGAGAGAAAACTCCTCTTTTTTTATAACAATTGAGTGGAAAAAATAATGGAAAACATGACAGGACATCTTTTTGTTTTTTCCCAATCTGTAAATGTCTTCTTTAACATTTGATCAAACACCAACTACAAATATTTTGCCAGTCATTGCACCATGGCTTTTCCTAATGAAAATGGCTTTTCCATAATGAAACCCAGAGTTGACTTCCTTGGGTCTAACCAGGAAAGTTTCCTTTCTGTACAAATGCAACACTGGTCTATATCAGGAAACAAGAAAGGATGCTCTTTTGGAGAATGACTACTGAGAATACGTGGGTTTTTTTAACAGCTTTGCCATAGCTGTTCTATTTCAGACCATGAACAGATCCCTCAGATCTGCCTCCACAAGACTGTCTGATTTCCAGAGCCTTTTGCAGTGACTATTTTGCTACTCTGCATGTTAAGTCTCCCCATCAGCAAAACCAGACAAAACCTCTCACATTTCTTTCCATCAGCATAATAATTGTCACTGGTTTAGGAAGCCCATCCTGACAGACTTTCAGCCTGCTTGGAGATACATCCAGGACAGCTGAAAGGGATTTTCAGACACCTTGGGCAGTGCATATCAGAGCTGACCTGCACAGAAGAGTCACAGTTGCACCATTCATAAATTAGGAAATTTTTGAGAGCTTTCAATTTAAGTGGTGAGACCTGAACCAAGGCATGGGCTAACGGGATGTTCCCACAGGGCACACACACAAATGTGTGTGCTTGTCATAATTTGTACTAGTATAGCAATTTGTTGGTGATTTCATTATCAACATAATTTTTTTTATAACCAACTCAGATACTGCATACTCAAACAGGTATTATTTGAGTTTGCATACTCAAACAGGTATTCACCACTGCAGGAAGAGTGGAAAACAAGGAGAAAGGGCATCACTACAATGTTCATGTTTACAGCAGCAGCTTGGGAGCGTCTCTTACCTTGACATGGTGTATCAGGTGCTCAATTTCATTCACTTTGTACGTCTCTATTCCCAACTCTTTAGAGAGCCGCAGGAGACGGTTCTGAGTTGGCCCCACGTAAGCCCCTCCAAGGTCCACATATTTAACTTGCTTATTCTGGTGTTTCACACACAACACACACAAAAGGGAAGGAAAAAAAAAAAACAAAACCAAAAGGGATAAGCCCTTTGTAAATAGCACACAAGTTAAAAGAGCAATACAGAGGAATGAAATGAAAATTAAATAAAATACTCCCAGAGCATTTTGGCTAAGATTCTTCTCCCCATGGAAAACAAATTCTTTGGTAGAGTTCTGGTGTGGTGATTACTGAGTTCATAACTAGCATATTGATTACAATTTGGAGTTCATAACCAGAATAGGTGACCCATTGTTACATTACAGCCTTAGAAAGAGGAAAGAGCCCGGATGGCAGAGAGAGGAGAGAGTCAGAGACATCTGTGCAGCTCTTGCTCAGCCAAGCATCTCAGCAATGAGCAGTTTAGAAATCTCCTTCCTAGGAAGCAGCACAGGCAAGGTTTTCTAATGGGCAGAGTGAGAGGGGTGTCCCACATCAAGACAGCAGAAGAAGGGAGTGAAGTGAGACAGGGTGATTCTAGCTCCCAGGTTCTAGCAGCCCTGACACTCCTCTGCCCTACACCATGGGCATGTCACAGTTCAGCTCAAGACTTCACAGCATGGTTGGTGTTTCTTCCACAGAGATTTCCGCAGTGTCTTTCCCCAGGAAATGATTTTGAAACTTAGCTCATCACATTTTCCTTCCCAGCGGGGTGACTCCAGAGCCCAAAGACCACAGAAATATTATGTGCCTACCGTCATGCCAGTCTTTCCCTGCTCTTACTGGTACAACATCAGGAAATTTCCCACCTGCTGGTACTCTGGAAATTTCCCCCATATGGCACACACTGTAAGTATGAATATGTAGTATATAAATGGCACTGGGGATAATTACCCTTACGGTGAAGGTTCTTCCACCAACTCTGTCATTGGCTTCCAGCAACACCACATTCAAGCCTGACTCAGTCAGTAGCTTGGCTGCTGAAAGACCTGAAAGATAAAAAAGGAAAGCAATTAAAGAATACTGCTGTATATGTGCTGCACAGCTTTTGTGACTTGATAGGTAAACACTCACATAGCTGTCCATCCAAATCCTGAATTTTTTATTCAAATGCTGCCAGACTGGTGAGGTCATGGAATTAAAACCCTCAAAACCCAATAATCATTAAGTGGAACCGAAGCCACCTAATTAAACAGTTTGTTGTCCAGTTTTACATGTGCTGAGCAAGTTTTGCACCACATGCTCAGGAATCCTGATGCATCAGCCAGCACTTGGTACAATGGTCACCCAGCCAGGCAGAGAACTTACAAACTTTATTGTTTTTAAACAGAACGCTGTCCTCCCAAACATTTCATTTTTTATAACCCCAACAACAACCAAAAAAGGAAGAAGTATTATTAGGACTGTCCTAAATTTGTCAAGTTTTCCTGAACCCTTGTTCTATGTCTCTGTTTTCCAGTTCTGAGTATTTTGAAGTACTGTAGCAGAGTTCCCAAACATCAGGTCACAGGTTTCATCTCCAGAAGAACACATGGTCTGACTAAGAAGAGACAGAAAGTGCAGCTGTGTGTGAAAAGAAGAATTAAAAGTATGGCTAAGTCTACCCCAAAATATTGCTTTGTTCCTCATCCATTTTTTAATACATTTTATTTCCATCTTGTGACTCTTGAAGCTGAGACATCCAAGTGAAGGAACAGTAAAAATAGTCGAGGCAATATCTCTTTTTGGTTGTGATGTCATAGATCTTCACACTGGCAGTGGAAAATATCAGTGTCAAGCCCTGTCAAGCTGCTGTGGGAATGAAGGGAACTAGAAAGGGTGCACATGGAGGGAATCCAGCCCACAACCTCTCATTCTCCCTAAGATCATCTCTGCCTTTTAGTTCAGAGCACAAACTTAGATTTAAATAAACCAAGATGCTTACTTTGGCCACATGTGAATTTCTAGTAGGGCAAGAGTTATATTCTAGCAGGTTGTATCATCCTTTTGAACCAACAGGATGTGTTGAATAAAGTTCAGCAAGAGGCCAGGCTGGAAGCCACACTCATACATCATAATTTATCTATCCTTTCTGGCTCCCTGCCTTGTTACCATGAGAATGCAATCAGCTCCCTCTGTGTGTCCTAGTACATGCAGTTTTTGAGTTGTCAGCCAAGCAGATTGTTCCAAGCAGAAAGCAGCCGTGGAAGAAATGGCAAAAAGCACTGACAGCAAAAACAGATGGTCCAAGCTAACATGGCAGGACTGAATGAAACGAAAATGAAGAAAATATAGCAGTCCTGGGGAGAGGCTACAGAACATTCTGGTCACCAACTCATGGACTGGGAACAGGAGAACCCAATCCTGTTCCTAGCCCTGCAGAAACTGCTGTGATGTGCTGCAGTTAAGCTCTTTCTTCCCCATCTGAAAAAAAAAAAAAAAAGAAAAATAAAGGAAAAGAATGTTGCAATAGTGTCAACCTATCTATCTAAAGAATTTGACATTTTCTGAAGACAAGCTGCAGATGTTTCCATTAAAACATCATACCCCCCTGCCTTTTTTTTTTTCTTTCCTAGTTTCATGGGCTTACTTATCTTGGATTTTCACATACATGCTGGTGAGAAAACCAGTAATGAAACTGATAAAGGTCTTTCCATACTTCCTGCTGAGGAAATTATATTGCAAAAACATCTGGCTGGATCTGTGATCATGACTGCACTCAAAAACATTTGAAGATACCAAGGAAGAACATAATACAGAAACAGCCATGGTATGTAAACATGGACAACCCCTCCAAACAACTTGCAATGAGAGATTGGCTCCTGGAGGAAAAATAAGCAACAAAACTCCTAAATAAATCTGACTTATCTTTTAAAGAAAAAAGAAGTTACTCCTCTAAAAATACAAATATTTCATCAGTTGGGAGAGAATCAATAGCAGTTATTAATAATTTACAGAACGAATGCATAAACTGAAGGCTGTTGTCACTGAAGGTCTCTGCTGGCTTTTCATGCTAACAGGTATTGAGTAATCAATTAATAGCATTCAGTTACCAACACTGATTAAGGGATATGAGATTTGACTTTCTTTATTAAAATCTAATGAATAAACATTTCAGTGCAGCTGGGAACAAAGGCAGTTTATTCCCAGGAGCTGAACCAACAGAGAAGTTTGTGAAAAGATAACTATCTGGATTCCACTGAAACGCAGCTGATTCACAGCCTCCCTGTTTCCTCCTGCTTTTTTCATCCACCTGATTGCACCTACCATTTATTGCCCACTGTTTATTTTGGGGCATGTGCCACCTTTCCCCCACCCCCTGCCACATTCACACATGGACCTGTTAAAGATGGACAAGATTTTACTCTTTCCTGAAGCGAAAACAAAAAGCCAAAACAGTGTTGAGGGAAGGATCAGGCTTGTTAATATCTCACTGGCCCATCCATGCTCATCCTCCAGCAGATCTGATCTCTGCAGGGGGAGGAATTGTGTCCTTGGGGCTTGGAAGATGCAGTCTGCAGGGTTCCCAAACTGAGCATCACCAAGGAGTAAGCATCAGTTCAAGGGCTGGTGGTCCCCCCTTCCTCTCAGCCACATCACAGCTCCGCTCTGGTCCCAGGTTTGCCGCAGAAATCGTCACGAACACGTAACAGGAAAAAGATGGAAGAAGCAAAGGCAGCGGCTCAGGAGGTCAGAGGGCACAGCAAAGGACCAGAGTCGGTGTCTTAGCACACACAGAACAGGATAACTCAAGGCTGCTGGTGACAGACACCACATTACAGTGCAAGTGTCAGGTGGGAATGTTGCTGGATTCGGTATCTCACACATTGGGATCACAGTACTGCCACACCACTCCATACCTGTTCCTGAGGCTGCAGCCAAGGCCCCAAATGGGCTCTTGGACTGTCAGTATAATAACAGTGAGGGGACTGGGTGATGTGGAGGGACAGCTCTGAGCCAAAGTGGTACAAGGGCAGGTAAGGCACTGGGAACAGCAACAAAAGCATATTAAGATGGAAATGAACACTAGAATGTGAATACTGGGGCATGAGGTTGAGGTTTGCTCTTCAGAAACTAACAACTGCTGCAGAAAACCCCACAAACCACAACCTTGTTTCTGGACAAGAGTCAGAGTGATCTCCCTGTGCCCCAATTGCTGCAAAGAGAGCACACGTGACACCTGCAAAGAAAATCAGTCACACATGATATAAGGTCTCCTCTTGCGAAGTTTAACCCTTCACATTTCACATTCCAGCACTTTCTCTGCCTTACCTGCCACTCTAACACCTCACTAACAAAAGGCAGATCTTTGAAATTGCTCCCATTCCTCACAGATGAGGCAAAGAGCGCATTCAAATGCAAAAGCCATCCAAAACTGTGACTGATGATATTATTGCTCCTATTTCATGCACGGTGTTTTGCCACTCAGAGGCAGCTTTCCCTCCACCCCAGGAGCACGTCAGTAGAATCAGATCTGAACTGCAATATATGGGCTCAGCCAGTTTTGCCACCACTTCACAGAAGACAGAAATTGGGTTCAGTTTCCAGCACAGGTCAGCTTTCTCCAAGGGGACACAGAGAGCCATATACAAATATATAGAGAGGGATACAGCAGAAATCAAACAGTTAAGCAGCCTCACCTGCAGTTCTACTTAAAGAACCAACAGGCAGATAATTAATGCAAACAACAAAGAAGCAAAGATGAGTATTTGAAGCCCCTGACTGAAAATACCACCGGGTTTGGAGGATGCTTAACCGGGCAAACCTCCATCTGTTACCATGGCAACCCGGTACCCAACGGCAGCCACCCGGAGATCCTGGTGGGAGATTGCCTCCCCCAGAATCTTATAATGCAAGTTCAAGTCACGAAAATCATTTCTTTCCCCATCGTGAAGCACTCTGCATTCACACAGATTGAGCTCAAATGTAATCATCACAGTAATTATTTCATCTTCAGCTCCAACTTATTTCTTTCTTGTTTGATGTCTCTGTATCTACTAAACACCGTAAATTGCACCATTTCACTAAACAGCTTCATTACAGCCTCACTTCCTAACATCAGCAGTGTTCTTATCCTGAGAGAATGACTAATTCAGATTTTTAATTTTTTTTTTTTAACAGAAAATCTTAAATATTTATGCTAGGGCAAAATCCGAACTGCTATTTCATTGAATTGTAGAATCAGTAAGCTTGGAAATATCTCCAAGATCATAGAGTCAAATCTTTATTACATATGTTTATAAGTTTCATTTTTCATCTGACCTCCATGTGCTTTACAATGTGGCCCTATGATCAAATATATTTGACTATCTAAAGAGTACTTTAAAGTATATTTTCTAAAAAAAAAACTGATTGAAATTTAGTAACATCATTCTATTCTACCTGGAATCAGCAATTTTACTGAAACACCCTTTAATCTTAGCATTTCAACAAAAAGAAACATTAGAAAGGACATGACTGGAAGTCACACCTCCAAAAAGCTGTAAATTTCTGAAGATGTTCCTATTGTACTTTCTCTGTATTATTCGCTACCCTACCACATGTTCCTCCATATTTATTATCTCCTTTCTAGGAAAAAAAAAATTGCTTCTCTCATTTATATAATTACAAAAGTCATCTACAAATTCTAAATTTTAATTCATGGAGGGAGCAAAGAAAATTCTAAACCACAGGGTTCAATTAACAGCTTCTAAAATGGCTGGCACAAAGAAAATTTGTTCACCTTATCTAAAAATTCCTCCCTTTGACTAAAACTGTACATTGAGGAGGAAGAAATGCTGCCACAGTACTTGTGCTGTATTAACTTGCAGGTCTTACTGCAGAACTTCCTTCAGTTCACGGAATTTGCCAACATTTTCCTCCCCGTATTTATTTTGACACAAAAGATATGTTTGCAAAGGTTTATTTATATTTATTTTTTTTCCTGGTTGTCAGCCTGTTCAGGCACATCTAAATCAATGAGTCTGCAGAGATGTGGGGGAGCAGATGCTGCTTTACAGAGCCAGTGGGCAGAGCAGCCTTGGTGCAGCCCAGGGCAAACACTGCAGCAGGCTCAGCATGAGGACGTGTCCCAAACTGCACCTTGGAAATGGGATAACACTCAGCCTGCAGAGCAAGCACCATCCTCTGCCCCAGGGTTCATGGAGAAATTGTGGGATGCAGAAATGTTTCACAAGACTGACTGCAAAAAAAAGGAAACATATTGCCATTGAGTATATGCAGACAAGACTTCAGGTTAAGGTAAATGAACTCAAGTATTTTTAACTGAATTATTAAATTATTTAACAGATGGATTCCATGGATATTTAACACACTGAAACTGTTATTTTAGTAATCTTTGTATTCTTCTTCTTGATCTTGAGTATAAGTCTCATTTTAACCAGAGAGGCTATGAACTTAACTTCTTAATTTAAGTGATGAGTCTCAAAAGAAAAGAGAAAAAAACCAAAAAAACAACAAAAAAACCCAGAAAAACAAACAAAAAACCAAAAATAACCCCCACAAACCCAAATAAACAAATTTGAAAATCCCCACCTGAAGGGGGATTCAAAATGCTAAGGAAAAAGAACAGAAAATCTGTCAAAACCTACAAAAAGTTACAGAAGCTGGTATTGCTGTGGGATCACATGGGAAATACAACTTTCCTCACTATTAGATGCCTTTGTACAGTATCCCTGAACTACCACCTTTGATGCTTGGGAATACTTGCAAAATACACACAGGAAATAAATTAATTTGGCCAAAACTGCTGCACTGCACCCAAAGAAACAAAATCCATCTGTTAATGCTGCAGAAGGACATTTGGGGAGAACACCACCATTTGTGGTCAACACAGTTGAAGTGAATGAGGTCAATAAGAAGAAACTCAGAGGATTATGCCCCAGGCAGGTGAGGTAAATTGTGGGGGAAAGAGGAAAAAACACTCTCTCAAACAGGAATTAAGTTTCTAGCATGTAAAAATTAGATCAGTTAGAAGAAACCAGTTTGCTGTTGCTTAGACCTAATTACTCAAAAATTTAAATAAATTATTTATATTCAGGGCTCTCAGACCTCCTTCTAAGAAATGTCCCCACAACATCCCCTAATTCAGTGCCATCAGCATTAGTTACAATTTCCATGTCACCATGGCCCTGGACCAGGGAAAAAACCTCACCCACAACCAAGCTGCCATTTTGCACCAGTGGGATTTCTCCTTCGTGCCCCACAGCTTCTTTATTGCATTGCTGCGCTAGAAACTGCAATTTAATAGCATTGTTTGTGCTCTAATGAACACAATCCAATTACTGCTCCTCTGCTGAGAGATTGAACCTGGCGCTGGTCACCTTTACCTCTGTCACTCATCATTAGCCAGCTAAAATGTTTTAATTGAAATAATGGCTTGAGAAAATAAGGCCTGCAAGGCATTATAGATAAATATTGTAAACAAAACAAAAACCAAGATAACAACAGCAACAAAAAAGCAAAACCAGTGTTGGCTCAGGGTCTGGGTGAGTTAAGGTGGTACAGGATTGATTTGTAATCTTCCTCACATTATGGAAATGTTGAGGAATTTTGGTTTTGTGAAGAATACCCTACCTTCAGTGTGAAGGTAACCTTTTAACTTCTCTTATTTAGTCCATCTTAACAATGGCAATTTAAATATATGACTCCATCTCACCAAAGAAAATTGAAAAATTATAGTTCAGACCCTAAAACCATGGCAGAGCTGACCCAGGGTAAATTGTCACCCTTGGTTATGCCTTAACTTCATGTCCAAACAGTACAGTGAAAATTAGCAGGGCAACTCTTCTTTGAACCAAGTATTTTGGCCATGGGGGAAAATACTCTGTTCTCCTAAATTCTATCACCGTGCTGCAATTAATGTCATTAAAATGAATATCACTCACCTAAGAACATTATGGAGCTTAGGAAAACAACAAAATTACAGTTTCTGAAACCCCAAGGAGCAAAAAGAGACATTATCAATCAGACTATCTGCTTAAAATGTACATTTACTTCAAATATTTGTAGAAAGGGCCTAACATTTCTGCCTAAGATATGGTACTCTATGAGCAAATATAATTTATTTCTATTGGCATTTCATTGTCCAGCCAAGGCATTGAGTTTTTCTGTCTGAGCTCTAATTCTGTAATTTTGTCACTGAGGTCAGTATGAGCACCCCCATGAGTTAATGGGAGCATAAACTCTAGTCCCAGCTTTCTGTGATCTCTTCTTCCTGCAAGAGCCCCCGGATGATCCATCCACGGTGCAGGGAGCAGAATTTATTAAGCATTTATGAAGTTTTTAAAACCAGAATTGCAAACATTCAGCCTAGCCTTGTCCCAGGCATTGCAGCTGGTGAAGTGATACAGAGCCTGGGGAGATATGAGTGAGATGGCCAGAGTTGAGGGGTGCTAAGCTCAAGCCCTGCCAAGCATGGGATGAAGACAATTTGTGGCCTTTGGGTGGAAACCCAACACCTTTGGTAGAGTGGGACCCAGGCTCAAGCACTGCAGGCACAGCTGCTCTGCCCAAGGCTTCCCTCATTTCCACTTCACTTTTACATCTGGAGCTCCCCTTGAAACTTCATGTTGACAAAGCTGGGCACTCCAGATTTTCAAAAGCTGAATATTTCTAGTATCAATCATTTACTGTGCTCTCTTCATTTAATGGACTTGTCAGGAACAGCCATGCCCACCTCACACTTTAAAAGCCTCTCAGAAGTCTTCTAAGCTTCACTCAGGTTAAAAAAAAAAAAAAATCTGCACAAAAAGCACATTCTTCATGTGCTTTGTTATGGATCCAGGATACACTGAAAAGCTAAAGCTAATATTAATAATAATATTAATAATGTAATTATCATTTATACTCTGATATTATTACACACCCTCAGTCCCAGGGCCTCCTTTAGTTTAGGTCATCCCTTTCTTCTAGTTTACAATCTGGGCTGCCTCAAAACACAATAGACACAATAGAGGAGGAAAAAAAAAGGGCAGAGAGAACTGAAAGTGCTTCAGCAAACAGATCATAGCACTGGATCAAATAAAGCTGAGCACAGTGAACTGGCTGAGGGTCTACACAGGCAGTTTCCTAAAAGCATCCTTTTAGGCATTACTATTATGAAGACATCTACAAACAAATAAAACACCAGCCAGATTTACTCTGAAGAATAATTTTGCCTTCCATACACAGCAAGGGGGGAAAAAAAAGGTTAAGCTGTATCTGGAAAATTCAGCAAAATTATGCAACAGTTTCCTCAGAAGGGAAATGCTTATCTGTTTTGCCAAGTCTTGCTTGTTCTCAAGTGAAGAATTAACTTTTTTAGGCCTCTGAGAAAAGTAAATGCTCAAAAACCACAATAAACTGGAAGAAGTAAACTTCAAAATTAATCAGACTATCATTTTCATATCTTGACACATTAATATGTAATTTCCCAGATTTCTCAGTATCTAATGACTCACAGGTGTTCACCTAGGCCAGGCTGGGCTACAGCAAAGCCCAGCAGACCAATCATGTCCCCAGTCCATTTTGTTTCACATTTTAATTGATCTTCAGCTAATGATTTTCACACAAATAGCACATAATAATTCCAGATTTATATTGAGCACCTCTCTCAGTGTCATTTCCAAACAGCCATGCTCCAGAGACTCTTTGGAAATTCTCATCATAATCACTGCCCACAGGTAGGTGTGTACACACACACACACACACAGGCTAAATTGTAAAGCCTACAGGGATTTGTGAACATTTTATTTATTTGAACAACCGAAAAATTAAGATGAGCCCTGCTGAAAGCCCAAACCATTCCCCAGCTGAGATACAAAAGACTGAGAATGTCATACATGTCATCCAGAGAAGCCCAAAAGAGAACCACTAAATAAAATTACTTGTGATTTCCATCCATCCAAGTGCAGCCAGAAGGAAGTTTGAGCCAAACAGTTACTAAAACATAAAACATCAAAAATATAAAAACATCACTGCTATCAAAGAATAAATGCTGCCACTAGAATTATACCATAAATTCTGATAGAATGTGTAGGGGCAAAAATAGTAAAGGAAGCATAGAAGAAAAGATAAATATCTAAAGTGGAAAATAAAAGCATTTACACCCTTTCCTTTCCTCATTTGTGCTCATTATTTAGCATAAATCACTGATTCAGCCTCTGGCCAAGCTACCTCATAAAAAATTAATTCATATTGGAACAAAAGAGGTGTCTTGCTCCAATATTTAATACATTCAAACACAGATTTATCACTCAAGCAAAATGAGCCCAGTTTATACTCAAGCTACCCAGGTAATCATGATGCACACTATGAACCTGCTGTTTGATCAGCTGTTGCTGTGTGCAGTCAACTGAACAGACTCAATTCAATGTTTTATATATGAATTATACTATCAAGATAAAGACCAGCTGCCTGGGAGGCAGGAGGCTACAGGGGCATCTTTCCTCCCCACCCTCCTCACTTCCAGCTCTGTGGAAACTGAAAAGCCTGAAAAAGTTGAATAGTACAAAGTAATATAATGTGAGATGAGCAGGTTTAAAATGAATCAAAATTTCAGGGAACTCTGTAACCACCTGAAAAATTAAGTGCCAACAGGTCACCACTGTAACTTAATCTCTGCAAGATGCCCAAGCCTCTAATGGGCCACAGCCAGACTCTTCAGTGGTAAAAATCAGTGCACCTGTGATTTATCTGGCCAGATGTGCCAGCTACTAGATGTAACCCACCAGGTCTCAGACTCTCTAGACTAGATCACCCATTTTTCCAGGGATGGTTTTTGCTTTTCATTCCCCCATCCTATCCCTTGCTCTCCTCTCCCCTGCCCTCCTTTCCTGTACAGAATGGCACACAGACCCCCTACAAAAATCCCGATGCCCATCATTTCCTTGGGCAGTTCCCTGCTCTCCATCCACTGCTGCTGCTCCTGATGCTGTAAAGAGCCCACAGAACTCACACAGTTGAGTCCTGCAGGGCTGTGGGTGGCATAGGAGCAGAAACCTGTTCTTCTCATAAATAGTATTATCACTGGCTTTTGACTAGGTCAATGCAACTCCTCTCTGGCTTGATAGGCACTTTTCAACACCTCTTTTATTACTAACTTATCCAGAAATCAGGGTATCCCCAAATAATGAGACCTTGATGACCATTCTTCTTTCTCTTCCCTTCCAGCCCCAAACCAAATAATGGTTTGTGGAGAAAATGAAATTTTCCAAGTGACTTTATGCTGATTTTTCTTTTAAGCAAGCTGTTTGAACAGAAAACTGACAGGACAGAGAAAGTTGTGCAAAATACAAGAGCATGGGTGGGTTATTTAGAAGAATGCTAGTCATTCATGGTTTAAATGGCCTGTAGTGCAGCCTCACTGACCACTGAAACAGCAAAAAAAATGTTAAATGAGAATCATGTAGCATCACAAAATTATAAACCTTGACACAAATCAGTCCACAAGGAAAAAAAACAAACTAGTGGATTACATGAATGATCACATTTTGACCATCTTTCAAGGCAGAAATAATAGTAATAGTAACAATAGTAATAGTAATAATAGTAATAATAGTAATAGTAGTAGTAGTAATAATAATAATAATAATAATAATAATAATAATAATAATAATACTATCTCACATAAGTTTACAAGGTTGAAATAGTTTATCAGCCCAGAAGGATAATCACGTTAAGTTGAAAAATGGCTATAAAAAATTAAATGATCAAAACTTTAATGAGATGAATATAATTTCCTCAAGAAGCCAAAGCCTGGCTGAAGCCCTGGGGTCCTCACCACAAAAAAGACAAGGACCTATTGCAGCAGGTCCAGAGGAGGCCCACAATGATGATCCAAGGGATTGAACGCCTTTCCTATGAGAAAAGGCTGAGAGAACTTGGGTTGTTCAGCCTGGAGAAGAGAGGGCTCTGGGAGGACAGTAAACAGCTTCCAGTCCCTAAAAAGGCTTATCAGAAAGATGAGGATGAAATTGTTAGTAGGGTCTGTCACAATAAGACAAGGGATAATGATTTTAGACTAAAAGAGGGTAGATTCAGATTAGATGTAAAAAAAGTAATTTCCTACAATGAGGGCAGTGAAATGCTGGAACAGGTTGGACAAGAGAGGTGGTAGAAACATTCAAAGCCAGGGCTTTGAATGCAACCTGATCTAGTTGAAGTTGTCCCTGGGCTCTGAGCAACCTGCTCTGGTTGAAGATGTCGCTGCTCATTGCAAGGCAGCTGGAATACATCATCTTTAGAGGTCCCTCCCAGCCCAAACTGTTCCATAACTACAATTTCTCAGGAATGTGACTAATTTTAGAATCATCCCTGAGTGCTTTGTAAGTCCATCAAGACACCCTCAGCAAAGGAAATCCAAAGGAAGGTCTTCAGTAATCTTGGGCCCTGCTCATGGTTTATAACCCTGATAAACTTCACTGCTGTATCAGTGCACTGTGTGAAATAACTGCTACAGAGCAGAGACAGAACACAAAGGCAAACAACTCCTGTTTTGGGAAGGGGCAGCGAGACAACATGGCTTTTTATCATGAAATAACGTAACTGTTTAATTACAGTTGTCAGTTGTGCTATGGAGAAACTGTGGCAGTGGGAAATGTGCCAAAATCCCCCAGATTGTTTATACAGAATAATAACTTCTGAAGAAGAAAAGCCTTCTGAATTGATTAAATTAAGCGTAAAGCATAATTCATTGTCATTAGCTGCTATGTAAGATATGTAAATACAGAGCAAAGTCTCTGCTGGTTTATAATAATACAAGCAGCACTGGAAGTTTACTTCTGGGACTATCAGGGCTGTGTAAGCCCACATTGCTCAGGCTGCCTACTTAGGCAGTGCAAACATGAGTACACAGCTTTTTGGCACATCTCTCCAGCTTTGGATAAGACTACATACACACACACCAGTTGATAAGAGCTCCTCCAGCAGTCAACAGCATCCTTGTCAACACACTCCTGAGATCATCTCAGACAGCCTGAACACTCCAGGATGGAGCCAGAGCAGCAGGCTGCTCATCACAGCCACTGGGACCACAGGCACCAGTGTTTAACCCAGACCTGTGTCACTGTGGTGTCTGACATCGTGTTACTGGCTGACACTGATCACTCATTACAGCAGGGGAGCCACAATGAATTGCACTTCTCTAAAGCAACTCCTGAAACTGATGGTGCCAAGGAGTAAAATGAGCAAATCATGATTTGTAAGTATGCAGAATGTGATCTTTTGGCAACCTCTTGATGCTGCAAGAAAATGAAAGAAACAGAAGCAGGCAAGAAGAAAACAGAGAGGATGGACATGGAGGATGCAGGTGCACATCAGCAGTGATGACCAAGTAAATAATCTTTAACTGTGTCTTCTTGGAAGGAGGAAGAGCACAAAATTGAGATACATACTCTTTCCGCATCACTATCTTTGATCAGGGAAACTAAGTTTCCCAAGACAACAAGCTGGCAGTGTCTATGTAAAAAAACAGTGCAGAACATCACACACTTGATCTGAACCAACTCCCTAATGCAGACAAACACCAATCACCATCTACAGCATGATTAGGTTCCAGTCAAGTGCTAGACCAAACTCTGACAAATCTCACCAACTAAAAGCACCCACCAAGGTGGCTGTCCAAGCAAACAATGCACAGAACTTGCTTACAAACAACTTTCAGTCTCCCCTGTTTCCAATCTTGTTTGCCCATTAAAAAAAACAAAAAACAAAACAAAAAAGAAATAAATTCATCAGCACGGATTAGAAAATCCTGTGGATTAAATTTGTAAATTTAACACCAACTGCTGCACATAGACTTTGGTTCCCTACCAGTTATTTCCATAATAACTTATTTCCCATAATAGACATAACAGCAATTCCTTTCCCAAATTTTTGCCATCCTAGCTTACCTTTTTTCCCCTTCCATAGTAGTTTTCACATTTTGCTGAACAGACTGAATGAACCTTCCCTAGCAACACCCTTTCATAATGGTTAAATAAGCTAATGGAAAATCTTTCCTTAATGACACACCACCCAGAGCCTTGTAAGATGAGATGGCTCCTGCAGGTAGCCTGGAAAGCTTCTTATCAAATCAAGTCTCAGACAAATTAGGAGGTCTCAGACAGTGAATTATAAGAGCTGTCCCTGCTGCCAAGGCTACCAAACTATTTCACATTATGCAGCTGCTTTCTGGTCTGTTTACTGTGCATTGCCAAGTTGTTTTTTTTAATGTGAAATGTCTAGAAGTCAAATGTAGGTTCCCTGTAACTGGCTCATACTGCTTTAGCCATGAGAGTGGTTGAGTGCAAAAGGAATAACTTCCTGCTCTCAGATACAGAGACAGGTGACAGAAAATGTGAACCAAGAGTTTCATCATGTCAACTGACAGGAAAATATCCTGGATTGCCTTTGCCAGAGTGCATCCCAGAGAGGGTGACATTCCCTGGAGAGGGTCAGAGTCCTCCCACTGACTGATCCATTCTGGCTCTTCATGGACCATGGGCTATTTCATACCCTTATTTTGGTTTTGTAGGGTTTCTTTCTTCTCCAAATGGACACCTAGCATAGGACTCCCAGACTAGTAATGCTCTCCAAAAACATTGTCTTGTTTGGTAAACCATCTTGACTGAAGAGGAGTATTGAGACATTGTAATTTACTACAGGAGGGCAAAATAAACGAGCATCTACTGAACATTATGTATTTCATCTGTAACAGATTTGTTTTAAAAAAATCTGTCCCAGATTTGTTTTAAAAAACAATTTTTCCCTCTGCATTAGTCTATTTTTAAACAGACAGAATACCATCAGATAATAGCCCTCAAAACACCTCGTCTGTTTTGGTTTCATTTTTATTTTTAAACTAACTTGACAGTGGTTCACAGATGCAGTGAGAGCTACTGTAATTATACAGCACATTAAATTGTCACAAATTAAAAGTGAGGCTTAAGAAGAATAGAGAGCACAGTGGCATTTCAATAATGCAAAAATAGGTATGGAAATATTTTTAAAACCCAAAGTAATAATTGAATTATTTTATCTTACAGTATGTTTTGGTTCTAGACTTACAGGAACATGACAGGTTGCTTGTGAACAGCAAAACACCAGGCATACTCCAAATAACACTATAAATAAGAAAATACTTTACCTTTAAGGAAAAAAAATCAATTAATCTCACTTTGATTGTAAAATCTGTGCACTAGAAATTTAAGAGAAGCATCTCCTTAAGTAGGACTGGTATAAGATTAGGATAAAATCTGGTATTTGAAAGCAAAACAACAAAAGCAGTTCCCAAGGCAAAAGCAGGGACAGGAAGACACTTTTGAAAACAAAAGGAGAAAGTCTAGACAAAATCTCTGAACCGATTTCAAGGTTTTGTTTGAAGTAATTGGTGTCTCAGTTAAGAAGATAAACAACTTTGATGAGGTAACTTCATAGTTTTCTCATAGTTGTTTTAACCCTCATGCTAGAGGAGCCCTTCAAAGTAAAAGAGAGGACTCCAAGCAAAGAGAAGAACCTGTCACAATGCACATTTCAGCTCTAAGAGGGTCTGTTGTGCTTCTGATCTAAACATTCTTTAGTACCAGGCATACTGCATGCAATGTGTGGCTAAGTATTTTCATATATGCTTTTTGATTCTGGGAGATTTTATTTTAAAATATTTCTTTTTAATGTGCACCCTTTGCAAAAACTTTCAAAGACTTTTGCTGAAGTTTTACCCATAAAACCAAATCTACCCTTAGTAAATCCTCCTGTTCCTCAAAGGTCTTCATTATCATCAATACCATTGGGATTACCTGACATCTTCAGGAAAGCCACAGAACATTACTTTGTCTTGAAAGAAATGAAGACTAATTTTGAGTAGATTTTTATTACATAAAATTTAAATTGGCCAGTTCCTTAGTTTTATTCTTCCCTTCTATCAAACCTGCAATAAATGACAGTAAAAACAACTCAGCAAAGGAAGTGGCATCTTCAGATAAAAGAACAGAGATTGCCAGGGTTGTGAAGGCCTCTGCACTGTTATTTCATTATCAGCTTTTCCCTCTTTAAATTTTAGACCCTACTAATTACATCAGGATGAAAAGATGGGCAGAGCTGCTGCCAAAGGGGGGTCTGCAAATGGGCAGCTTGCTTTAGCTAAAGAAATAACCAGCAAGGAGATATCTCTGTGACATTGTTTATTTGCATCCCGCTGCTGGCACAGCAAGTTTTGTTTGCTCTGCAATTACCTGCTTGGCTGAGGGCTGGAGTGGGTGGCTCGGGCACATCTCAACGTGACAAGAGCCTTCTGCTGCTTTTCCAGGCAGCAACCATGGTCAGAAGAGCCTCAGGCAGCTCAAAAAAATGAGACTTTCTGTAGGAGCTCACACCAGTTGTGGAGCAGCAACAATCCCGGTCTCCAAGGAGTGCCTCATTTTAAAAGTCATACACTTCACTCTCTGGTGCACCGCAGATCAGGGGTTTTAAATCAGTGTTAGCAGGGTTAAATCAGTGGAAGGAGATCTAAAACCATAGTTTCATCACCTGGCCGCAAGTTCAGAGATTTACAGGCAGGTGTGAATCAGAGGTGAAGCAGGAGCTGTACAGAACAGCTAAAGGAAAGTGACTGAAGAGAGGTACACAGTCTAAAGCAATTTTTGGGCCTGCATATTTCCCCAGCCTTTGTGGGAAGACAGGAGAAAAGTTGCTACAGCATGACACAGGAGCATTTTGGTGGGTATTAAATAATAAGAGAAGTAAATAGAAAACTGGTTCCCCCTGCCACTTGCTGCTGTCTGCTGATGGCAAAGAGCGAAGCACACGATTTGCCACAGCTTAGCACTGCTTCCCTGCCCTGATGCTCTTCCAGAAAAACCTAAGAGGGCTGGGCAGGCCTGCCATGAAAATATTCCCATGGTAACCAGGAATAACAAGGGTAGTTTAAAAGCTGTTACACTGACTCTCTCACTCCGACTCATTCAACAGAGGGAATGTAGCACCACTGCTGTACAAAACCATGCCACTGCAAATGTTTTGTTTACAAGGCATGAACAGATATTTACCACGGACTAATTACTTTAATTGAGTTTCTCTATGATACTTGTTGTAAGTTTAAAATTAGCCATAACACTGTGTTCAGAACCCACTGTGCTTTATAGAAAAGCAGTGGTTAATTTTTTGCTGTTTGTGTAAACGTACTTGAAACATTCAAACATTATTCAGCAGTTTGTTATCAGAGAATCGTTCTCAGGAAATAATGTCTACAGTTTTGTCTCTGCGTTTTGTGTATCATTCAAATTGCATGCTACACACCTTAGCAAGATGGTTAAACAGACATCTAGAATTATACATAAGTAAACAGTGGAAATTAAAAGTCATGAGGAAAATGGATGGACAAAATCACATTCTGTAACAGATCTCAAGTAATTGTGGTTTGGAGGAGATACTGCTTGGATCTGTGGACGTGTCACACTCGTCATGCTCTGAGGAGATCACCACATGGGACAGGAGCTATCATTCCGTACCTTCCAACGCTAAGGGGCCAAAAATCAATTTTGTTTGATATGCCAAAGGCATAGGGAAAAAGAATCTACTACCCATGCACAATTTATTTGGCACGTGTATTTCAGAACAAAATGCTCAGGGGAGAGATTCTCTGTGGGCAGGCACAGGGGAATTCCAGCCCAGAGTGGGTTAAAAACAGCTGATTGTCACTCAGGTGGGTGACTCTGGGCCCCCAGAGCCATCTGTCCATTCTGCCAGGCTGCTCCTGATCTCAAACCCGTACCTGTGCTGAAAGGGGAGCTAGAAACTTCCTATTCATCCAGCTGATTTCAGGCATTTTTCCTTTATGCCTCTACCTGAGCTGAACAAAAGGCAGCCAAGGATTCAAATTAATCACATGTGACCGAAGGCCTCTGCTTAACACCCCTGGAGTGGGTGCAGAGGATGGCAAGTGCTTCTAGCCTTGCTTGTCCAAAAGATCCAGGTGTACTGGAAGGATTGCACAGGTTCAGGGGATGCCAGGACTGGACAGTGGAAGAACCAGAAAAATAAAATGTAAATCTATAGGATAAAATTGAATTAAAAAAAAAAAAATAGTAAAATGAAAAATAGTGGTAAAAAGTAACAATAATGGATATAAACGATAAGGAAAATAAATTATTATGAAAATAAATTATAATAGAAATAAGTAATAATGGAAATAGATAATAATAAAAATAAAGAATAATAAGAATTAATGATAATATAAATGAATAATAATAAAATGGATAATAGAATTAATAATAGAAATAATAACATAATTAATAATAGATTTAATAATAATAGAATCAATAATAATAGAATTAATAATAATAAGATTAGTAATAATAAAACAAATAGTAAAGTAAATTATACAATAAAAATAAGATAAAAATAACTAAAATAACACTACAATTGAAATTACGAATAGTTTATACCAATAAAATACTGCCTGCACCACACGGCACTCGGCCCGAGGGACGGGGCTGTGCAGAGCCGGCTGTACCGAGCCGCTGGGGACGCGCTCGGATGCGGGGTCTCGCATCCCCCGCCGCGCTGTACCCACCTGAGATGCCGCCCCCGACCACGAGCACATCGCATCTCTCGGCCATGGCGCTCCGGGCTCGCTGCTCCCGCCGCGGCTCCGGCCGGGCTGTGCCGCTCCCGCTCCGCCGCTGGCACCGCCCCGCTGCGGGAGCCGCCCGGGCCGCCCGACACGGCTGCTGCTGCTGCTGCTGCTGGTGCTGCTGCTGCTGCTGGTGCTGCTGCTGCTGCTGCTGCTGCTCCTGCTGCTGCTCCTGCTCCTGCTCCCGCTCCTGCTGCTGCTGCTGCTCCTGCTGCTCCTGTTCCTGCTCCTGCTCCTGCTCCTGCTGTTCCTGCCGGTGCCGGTGCTGCCCCGCAGCCAGGGACTGCCGCTCTCCTGGCTCTCTCCTGGGTCTCTCCTGGCTCTCTCCTGGCTCTCTCCTGGCTCTCTCCGGGCTCTCTCCCGGCTCTCTCCTGGCTCTCTCCCGGCTCTCTCCTGGCTCTCTCCCGGCTCTCTCCTGGCTCTCTCCCGGCTCTCTCCTGGCTCTCTCCCGGCTCTCTCCCGGCTCTCTCCTGGCTCTCTCCCGGCTCTCTCCCGGCTCTCTCCTGGCTCTCTCCTGCCTCCCTCCCGCACGGCTGGCGGAGGGAATTCACCCCTGGCTGAGCAGCGCAGCTCCCAGGGCGCAGCAGTCGGGCGCTCTCTGCTTGGTTGTGTTGGAATCTGCAGCCGCCCTGGGGCTGCCAGAGGGGACCTGTGGCTGCCGAGGTGGAGACTCAGGGAGACCAGCTGGTGTTTTCCTTGTGAGAGCCCCCCGAAATAAGGGTTGGAAGCTGGTGCCAGCTGCAGTGTGTGCTGTGACCGTGACTTGTGTCAGTGCTCCTGCACAACACAGAGCTGTGTGTGAGACCCACTCACCCACAGGACAAGGACTGGCTCATCCGTTTGGTGACCGTGTCACCAAATCCACCGGGATGCTTTAGGCTGGTCCTCCCCACACCCAGCAGGGCCTTCCATTGCTCTGCTTTCTGCTTTACCCTGAGGGTGGCACCAGGAGAACCGGCTTGGGGATGGTCAAAGCAGGGAGATAGGTTTGTTCTGGTGTATCTGTACGGATCCAGCAGTCACCTCAGGCATACCTGACCTCCCACTCAGCAGGCTCCAGGCAGGAGGTTCCCAGCTCCAAGACATTCCTAAGCCAAGGACAGTTGTTCAGTGTCTCTCATTCTCCATTTCCTGGAGTTCTACATTGGAAAATCATGAGAGTCTGGAGAGGGTTCCCTGTCCCTCCTCCATTATACCTCAAGTGAGAGTTTATGGGGTTCAGAGATAGAGACATCTGTGATGGAAGTCATAAATATTGACTGCAGTGGGTACAGTCCTGCATTTTTAGGCAAGATAGGAGGGAAGAAAATTAAAGGGACAGGAAATAGAATGAAAGTAGAAATACATACTCTGATTAAAAGACTCTGATTAAATCAAACTCCAAGACCTCTTTATTCTGAGAGAGACACAATTATCAAATTATCAGAATAATGGCTGCAGAGACATTTCAAATCCCATATGAAACACTGAAAACTGGGGAATGCTATTCCAAAAGCAGAAGTGGATAATTTTATGGACTCTTGTCAAGGGTAGCTATTGTTATATTTATGCATTTAATGCCAGGTGCCACAGCCTCCTAATGTTCCCAATATATAACATTATTTCTGGGATTCTTCTGGTTCCTATTTTTCTCTCATGGCTCTAAGAATTAATACATTTATTTTCTTATTTATTTATTTTTAATGTGAGTGTTTGAAACAGAAGGCTGAGTTGCCTAGATTGGAGGGTATGTGGTGCACACCCTAGAGTCACATGAAGGTCCATGGGAGTGTTGGAGGGCACAAAGCCCTAAAAGGGCTCCTGTTAAGACAGTGAATAAATCTAGTACTGCCTAGGGCAGGCCAAACCTCTCCCAAAGCCAGGTTGGTGTTTTCTCCCTCTTCTCTCCTGCAATAAGTCTGGTTCAAGGTTCATTTTTTTCATCTCCGTAGCTTCTGAAATGTTTACACCATGTGTGATGATAACCCCAGCCAGTACCAAAACTAGCACACCATGGCACATTTAAACAGTTACACTGTATTCCCTTCTTTGTTTGTCTGTTTGCAGTGTTATGATGCTTGTCAAGCACTTTAGGATCCTCAAATATTTGGATACACATCTGCTGATCCTGATAACAATTTTATACACAGGTCCCAGTCCAAAAGTCTCTGTCCTCAGCAGGTATGAGCATAATGGTGTACATAAATCTAATAAAGCCTCTTTGAAGGCATAAAGATGATTTATCTGGGGTTTTTTTGGTCTGGAACCCTCACATCTAACCACATTAGGATTCAGTTTCTGGTTTTTATGGTCCCATTACTTCTCTCATCCCATGTGGTTCTAACTAATTAAGTAGATAAAGTGTATTCTGCCTGGATTTTGGCACATTATCCTTTGAATGTGTGATGTTTCTGTGAAAGCTCAGCAGCTGAGAGTCTCCATGTTTTCTCACCTCAGACTAGACCTTTCTGAGATAAAATGCATTGTTTTCATAAATTTTCTTAGTCTCTCTGACACTGTGGCAATGAAATGGCATAACAGCTATGCTGTCTGGTAGGTAAAGGACTGACAGCCATGGACTAAATTTTGAGGACTTAGTGGAAAGTTGATGGAATAGGGGTCAAAGCCAAAGATCTCCACATTTACAAAGTGTAAGAGGTCGAATTTAGGTGCATGATTCATCACTGTCTGGCAAAACCATTGGACAGCTTTTTAAATTACACATCTTCTCAGTTTCTACTCCTTAAATAGCAGTGCATTTTTAAAAACCCAGTTTTTCGTTGTTTGCTGTGTGTTACAGTTATTCTTCAACATGTTATGGGGAAAGTCTCTTCTTCAGGACAAGCTGGTTCACATCTCTGAAATTTCCTGCTGTAGATGGATGTTAGCATCACCTTTAGTCAAAGCATCAGAATGGACTCCTCTGTTATCTGCAGGCTATATTGGCACCTGCTTCAGGTGCAGGGGTGTGACTGAAGCCAGGAATTATTCTAAATTCCTGGTCTGAATGAAACTCCCATTGTGCCAGCTCCCTGTCAGTAATCCCTGGCTGTTCATCTTCCTCCCACCCTTTCCCTGACATCGTCACTATCCTGACATGCCCTGGGACTTGGTGCTTTCAGGTACCCAGTGAATCTGGTGCTTGCGTTCATCCCTGGAGGAGAATCCCTCAAAAGGAGGGATGAACATGGCTTGACACCTCCCTAATCTGCTGCCAGACCATGCTGTTCTCCTGCTCAGTGCCTTTGTGCTTGCTGAGTACTGATGCTGCAGAAGACAAGCAGATCTAAACACATTTTTAAACATATATTTTACACAGGTTCAAATTTCCCTCATGCAGTCAGTGCAGAAATTGGGAAAGCATGTCAGTGCTTTTGAAATACTGAAATAATTTTGAAATACTGCACAATTAAATGAGCATAAGCTGCATGTCAGGCTTTCCACCAGGGGAAAACTGCTGCAAGGTGTCTCAGCAGGTTGTCTGGTCTGTCCTTGCACTCTACAGTGGCACCAACCATGACTGAAATGTATCCTGATTAGCAGTGAATGCTAACTGCAGAGGTAAATGTTAATAGCCAAGAGTATTAATCCAACATATACAGTCTGACATTCATCTAGAGCTAATAAGCAAAAATTGAATATTTTATCAATCAGATTGCGTTCAAAGTAGGACCTGATCATTAAATGTTAAACCTACAAGATTGAGCCCATTAGTAGAAGCCATGAGTGAATGTAAACATTCACATTCTGAGCACACACAGAGCCAGAGCACAAGAACAGAACAAGGGTCTGGGTGGCACTGTGCAGCCAGGCCTGCAGCTGCCTGGGCATGGGGGCAAGGGTCATGGGGACCCCCAAGGGAGGGTGACAGCCCAGGCCTGTCCCACCCCAGGCACCAGCAGCGCCCAAAATTAGGTCCCAACTGATGCTATGATTATTTAATACAAGTGCACAAGTTTTTAGAACAAAATAATTTAATTTTCTTATTATTGTAATCTGTCTGTGTGGACTTAAAGATCTTCCTGGTCAAAAGGGTGTAGAGGCAGCCTCTCATTCAGGGGAGGGAGGCCATGTAGGCTCTAACACAACAAGGAATCAGTCACATGTCCCCTCATTGGATCTCACAGAGAAGCCATTCATCAAGACTGCTTGTGTAATGAAACCCCGAGAAGGAGTGGAAAAATCCAGTGTGATGTCTCAAAGCATTCCAGCTATCCTGCTCACAATCTCTGGTTCCCTTTCCAGCTGTTTGTCCTAATGAGCCCACTTTTACAAATCTGTGACTGGTGTAACCACCGTTCTGATGGAAGGATTAAAAACAGTAATGGTAATCATGCAAATATATGCATACTCACTAATACAACCAACAAAGAAAATACAGGGAAAAACCTTTAAACTAACATAAATTAATTCCCCAATGTCAAGCTCATCTTTGCATTGTGCTAATCTCTTCCTGACGATTAGCTACAGTTCAGGCTGATCCAATTTCCTATTCCTTCTCTTTTTTTTTGCAAAAATTTCCTCCAAAAGAAATCCATTTTCAGGTTTGTGGTGGTGTTCACTATTGTTATTGGCATGAATACCTGCATGCAGAGGTGCTTGGCACTGCCATGGTGTGTGTGATGTGGGCTTGTGCCAATTTCTAAAGACACTTTGAGTTTGTTCATGGGCAATGTCAGTTCCTGCCATGCAGAATTCCTGGGGGATGGGTCCACAGGTCACCCATACAGGCAAGGATAATGACAGAATGGAAAGCAAGGTTTTATGTAGATGTAAAGGAGTTAGAAAAGTTAACGTATGTTAGAAGGTACCATATTCCTGCTTCAGACAGAGACAGACTCAAGGGCAGACTTAATCAAAGGGTGTTGCTCAAAAATAATCAGTGTTTTTAAAGTAGTGACCAGAAGACACTGGTCACTACTTTATGTTCTGAACTGAAAACCAACAGTCTTTGCTATGTAATGCCTGTTCTTTTACTGACCCTTGTTTAGAATCTGAGCTTTCCAGTGACATTCTGTCTCCTACCTCTAAACAGACAGTGTCCTGTGGAAATGCACCCACATACCTCAGAACACTCAAGGAAATGAAACACTTTCATCCCCTTAACAAAAAATCTACCCCGTCCTTCACCAATAACCTAATCTGAAGAGTTCCTGAAGAGACAAATTATGCCTCTCACTCATGTCAAATGTTTTCTTGTAAATAATGGCTGGTGACATTTTATTTTCACTTGATTGTGATGGTCCTGCTGCTTTGCATCTATGGAAGTCACAGCACACTGCTTCCATCTGTCACTTGAAAGATAGTCCACTACAGCCTTCATTATTAATTCATTGCTGATTTATTTCACCTTTATGAGAGTCAAAAGAAGCTCCTAGGTTGGCATTCCTCTGGCTCTTCATTCTCTTTATCTTTCCCCCCCATGTTTCTTCTGCCTCACTCCCTAGTTTTCAGCTGTGGTGAAATAGCCCATCATCAGTAGCAAACCTCATGTTATCCTGAAGGAAAAAACATACAGGAAGATATTCCAGAAGCTCCTACAGTGCAAACTTGGGAAAGAATTAATGAACAGGACACAGGCTATCATGTATTGATAAGGAGGTTTTTGTGCATGTATTAGGTATTACAGTGTGTGTACATGGCAATGGTGCTGTGACTAATGGGGAACGTTGTTCCCTGCACATTTCCACAGCTCGAGATGGCCCTGTATAAATTGGAATTGCTTCAGTGAAAAGCCCTGAAAATAATATATTAGGAAATATGCATGCTAGTGAAAAATCTAAAGAGGAGAAGGTTAAGAGGTTTTCCTTCTTACAGGTGGGATTCATTTTGTCTTCTGCTGCTTATCTGCACTGGCTCACAAGATCCCTTCTCTGGGCTATGGCAGGGACAGGTAGTTCTAGAGACTGATTTATACTGTACTGGAGTAGTTAATCAAGACAGGCAGGACAAGTTTCCTGGGATTCCTGGCTCTCTCAAAGGACACTGAATTGATTTGTGCTAAATAAACTTTCAGGTGATTAGAACCAGTGAACTCAGTCCCACCCCAGGTATGTGCTTGGGGAGCAAAGAGCTACTCATGCAGTTCTCCAGTGAAGGTGACAGAAGTGCTAACTAACACTTCTAACCTAGGAGAAAGGGAGAAATCAGCACAAAGCTTCCCTGGAAACTTACCACTGGGTTAATTTTGCACAGGCTGTAGGATCTTTGCCCCTGAGAAGCAGCAGGAGGCTGTGAGTTCAAGATGGCCTGGATCCTTGCTCCTGCAGGAAGGTTGGGACTACCTTGCAAAGGTCTGTGTTGTGCTGCTCATCCTCAGTGCCCCTCAGTGCCCTGGGACAAAGCTGAAATACCTTCCTGGGTGGGCACGAAGGAGCCTTTAGCATGGGGAGGCTGGGGCCTTGCACATTTTTAATGTCATTGCACATTTTTTCTGCACCCACACACACAGGCAACACGAGCTGTGTGCTGGACCAGAATCAGGTTTTTATCTTGTAATTGCCCTTTGCACTCTGTGTTTTCTAAATACTCAAAATCCCAGCATTGCCAAGTGCTGATTTTAATCCAGATCTTTCTGTGCTAAATCTTGTGAGGTCAGGGCTTGATCCCATTCTCTGAGGCGTGGTTTAGATTTTCAATGCACATGCTATTTTCTTTATTCTATAGACAGTTTTCATTCTTTTCAGGCCTAAATTTCTTCCACAATCTTCAGTTATCCCATAAATTCCAAACTCCAACCCTTCATCAAATTTTCCTTGTATACTTCTTCCTTTAACTCATTTTCATGAACACAAACCTCCTCTAAACAATTTAAAAATTGCATATGCATCCTCTTACTAGATGTACAATAGTTTAAAATTCATAGAATCTGGATCTGACAATAAGCAGGGCTTTTCATTTTCATGCTACTTTTAGTCTCTAAAAGTATTTAGGGCTACCTTTGCTTACTGTCTTCTATTTTATGTCTCCTTCTGATGCTCTGTTATTTTGATGAGCTCAGCTTGCAATGATGCTTTGTTTATATTAGCACTTCTGTACTGGGCAGCTAGGATCACACAAAAATATCTTTGTTTTCTGCAAAATAAAGATGCTGTATTCATTTTATGTTTACACATCTTCTGTTAAAGCAAATCTTCTGGTTTCAGTATAATAAAAATTAGTTTAGAAACATCAGAATTTTAACTACTGTCCCATACAGACACTGAACGATAGTTTTCAAATTGGAATATTATTCTATTTTCTCTCGCATTTCTCATTATCAGTATTTTGGTTTCATGAGGTAGCCAGCATGTAGTTAGCAATACTGTGGCTTTTATTTTACAAATAGCAGATTTTAGAGGAGAACACTACCAGACAGGGTATTCTAAAGTGCTGCTACTTTACAGATGTGATCAAGCAGCCAGACAGAATCAGGGCCCATTCCTCAGCTCAAGGATGTATAGTTTCTTGTTGCTGGTGACTGCATTGAATGGAATTACCAGGGCCAAGGGCAGCTTTCACTATTTCACCTAAAGACCTCACCTGGTCCTGGTTCTATCTTCATGAACTAGATACTTGAACCAGAATATCACCTAGAATCTAGAATATTACCTAGAATCTAGAATATCACCTAGAATCTAGAATATCTACCATCTAGGTTGCAGTGTGAAAACAGAAGCTTGTCATGTTTAAACACCTGACCTTACTGTCTGCAGGCTTGGGAGAAGGATTGCAGCGATTCTCCATCTTCTGGCAATTGTCATTTCATGGCAGATGGAAAAAAAGAAAAGAAATCAAAGTGAGCCTTCTGCATTTCCTCTGTTGGGATTAAAATCTTGGTCCTGAGCCACTGTGTGCATTTTTCTGATTGACTCCTTTCTGCATGCAGTGGCCATTGCTTTCCCTCATGCCTGTCTAGGGAATAGCTGATACCTGATGGGGATGTGTCAGGTATTTGTAAATCTTTGTGTGCAGGCACTTGGCAGTAGGGTACTCTGCAGGGCTATTTCCATCCACTTTCCAGTTCAGACAGTTTTATTTTAAATCTTAGAATTTTATAGTATCTTGAGTTGGAAGGGACCCACAAGGATCATCAAAGTCCAACTCCTGGTGCTGCAAAAAACAGTCCCAAGGACCCCACCATGTGCTTGAGAGCACTGTCTAATGTTCTATCAAAACTCCAAATGATGCCCTGGGATCAGAACATGCACTGATTTGGGTCTGTACTCTTTTTGAAGTCTTGCTTGCTTCCCTAACATCCTTTTGGTCTGTCTTGGTTTGTACTATTTACATCTGGTTCCACATTATTGGCATTCTCTCCTTTTGTTGTGTGAGCCTGAGCTCCTTCAGTCTTTACTCCCATTCCCTGTATCTGCAGCATAAGCACAGTGGTTGGGAAAGCTGCTCTGGTATTTTTCTGAGAACAGTGACACTCCTTTCTGCTCTTGTACTTGTGGTTTGTTCAGCTGAGGGGTGATTCATCCGCTATGTTTCCACCAGTTTGGAGATAGGTCACAAAATAAGTTTCATTGTTTGGATGTTTTCAGTCTTGCAGACTGTGGTGGGAGGGGCTGGTTTGTCTGCAGCTTCTGCCACATATTTTTGCTTGGTATGTTGCTGATCACTGCTGTATTTTGCAATCTTGTTCTGGTGACTGTCAAGAGTCAGTGGAGCGATTCCTGCTGGTGTCAGGGACTGCTTTCTGAAAGCTTCTGTTATGGGTTTTAGTGCTATTCGAAAACAATTGGGTGTGAAAAAAACTGTTTTGCTTTTTGGGTATGATTTTAGAAGAAAAGAGCCTTAACATGTAGAAGCAGACAGACATTTGCCTCAGTCACGGTGCCTTTTGGAACTGTTCAGAAACACCTGGACAAAGGCACAAGAAATATCTCATCTGATAATTCTTTTGACAATTAAATATGACTTTTAATCTGTGTCAGTCAAGTGAAGCAATGGAAGCAGTTCTGTCAGTCAAGTCTTCTGCATTCACAGGCAGAAATGCCTTCGCACTGAGGTAAGATTTTAATAAACCAGGTGTATTTGCATACTTTCATACTTGAAGAATGTGTATAGACAACGCCAGAAAGCACTGGCCTTTTGAATATTGGTTAGTGATTTCAAACACCTTGAGTTCATAAGAAAAGTCAGCATTTCACCTGGGATTGACTGACCAATGAAAGTGATAGACATAAGCAAAGTAAACATACTATGATTAATTAGCAAATATATGTGGTATTTTGTATTTCTGAAAAAAAAATCCTGACATTTTCAGATGAGGCTCTGGGATTGCACATTATATAACCACGAGGCTTGCTTAATGAAGGAAGGTATTCTGAAATGAGATACTTTGATGTGCCTGTATCTTTTAAACTAAAATAGCCACATCCCCATGAACACTGGCTTTTGCTACATTATATCAGTCCCTTGGCAAGCAGGTATAGCTTTCCCCCTGAACCAGGTGTTACACACCATGGAATTGCACAGCTCCTGGAGATCACTATGCATAAAACCCTCTTCGAGGTTCAGCCCCTCTGCAGACTGTGTTGCAGAGCTGGGCTGGCCAGTACTGCCTGTATTTACTCAGGTTGATCAAAAGGTCAGGGATAAATTGACCTTTAAACCCATGCAGGCTTCATGTGAGCTCTGTGTTGGTGGAGGGCCATGCCTTAAACCACGACAGACTCCTTCCAGGGAACTCATTTCTGCCTAAAAGCTTGACTCTTCTCTCCCAAGTTATTGTCTGGAATTTTCCACAGCTGGCTTCCCTTTGTGCAATTCTTTCTAAACCACTACTGTGCCTTCTAAACAGGATTGTGAAATTCTGTTGTGTAGTTGTCATCTAGTGGTGATATGGCAGTGCTGCTGAGCCTACACCCACAGTGATTTTGCTGCTCCTGAGGAAGAGGTGTCAGAGCTACAAGACTTTGCAGTGAACAGCACACAGGGTGATGCAGGTAAAGCTGACATGAAAGACTTTGTGGTGGCAGGAGTGCAGGCAATGATGTTTAATTGATCCAGATGTGGAATATTGTCATGACAGCTGTTCAGTGTTGATTGATTTCTTCATTAGGAATAGCTGTAATTTGTAATTTGAATTTGTCTTCCCTCCCCACTGAAAAGTACTGATGAAAACAGCCTATGCAAGGTGTCCTGGGCTCCAGATGAGAGCTGACCAACAGCTGCAGAAGGAGGCATGGCAACTGTGAATAGGACATGCTCTAATAATGCCAAGCACAGGGAGATGGAAATCTGAGATCCCTTCCAACCCCAACCATTCTATAATTCCACAAACCCAGGGCACTGTTCCTCTCTGGATAATCTTGCAGGCAAGCAGTAAATCTTATATGGCCAGAGCACTCACTTTTGGATTTGAGGACCTTCTTAAACTTGGGGACATTGGAACCTGTTTCTGAGGTTCACATTTTAAGATGATATTATGCACTTGTGATAATTCTTCCCCAAATGACCAAGGCTAGATAACCATAGAGTCATTTAGGTTGAAAAAAACCTCTTGTGATCATCAAGTCCAATTGTTTATATGCTGTAATGGACAGGAACTGTATAATTTCTAAAACAGTTTCTAACATTCATAACCTGCCTTCACATTCCACCAACTGCAAAGTGCATCCTGAACAAGGGCCTGATAATGGTGCTGCTTATTGGCCACCAAATAATCTCATTCTGAATTCTGAAGGCTCCAGGCTTGGCCAGGGGAAATCTCCACTCCTGCCCCTGGCACAAGGAGCACTGCCCATGGGTCAGGGGTGGTGATTCCCCAGGAGAGGTGCCTGAGCTCTGGAGGAAAGTCACCATCCCTCCTGTCCTCAAAACGGGCAGCAAGGAGGACACAGGAAAGCACAAGTCCATCAGCTTCACCTTCATCCCCAGAAAGGTGATGGAACTCACCCTGCATGTCATCTCTGAGCCTGAGGAATCATCATGGGTTAGTAAAAGGTGCAGAAGCTCCTCAATTGGGATCTCAGAGCTGTAGTACTTTAGCAGGGGGATACACACAGCAGGGTTCACCCAGGGAAAGACTGGGAGCCACCCAACATCTTCACTGAACCTTGGCTCTTTGCCTTTAGCAGACTCCAGTCACCCCCACAGGCTGCCCTGGGAGTGTAGCTCCATGTGCCTGCTCTCTATGGAACCATCATTTGCCTCTTTTATTTTGCTTGGTAGTTCCCTGTGCTCACCACTACCTTCTCCCCTCAAAATATCTTCTCTTGGACTGTTTTGTGAGGTTTCAAAACACATTTTCCCCTCTCTTTGACTATCCCCTTTCCTGTATAGCTTCACAGCTATAAAGCCTAAGCCTCTTATGATCTGGGCACTGTACTTCAGACCAGTGGCATAGCTGTTTAGAATCATCACTCCTGGAAACAAAATGTGGGGGAAAAAAGGAGTAAGAGCACAAGTAGAGGGGCATCTTCAACACTATGGGTTCAATCTATCTCAGATCTACAGCCAGCTGTAGCAGAAACTGAGAGTTCATACTTGCAGCTGCAAGCTTAAGCTAGATTTTTCTCTGGCCAAAGAACAGTCAGAAAAAATAGGGTACCTGATCCTTCACTTTAACATGCCAGGTGTTGCCAGGCCTCTGCAGGCTTCCCTGCTGTGTGAAACAAATTCACAGTATATTTAATTTTCCTAA
Organism: Poecile atricapillus; assembly: GCF_030490865.1. Taxonomy (NCBI): domain Eukaryota; kingdom Metazoa; phylum Chordata; class Aves; order Passeriformes; family Paridae; genus Poecile; species Poecile atricapillus. Next base: position 6,867,288 of record NC_081249.1, on the reverse strand, counting down.
ATATTGTAGCTCTGCTGTCTTTTTAGCTCAGTTTTAGTGGCAGTTCGCAAGTGATTCTCCTTTTCTGCTTCCCAATCAGAGTCCTTTTGATGTAATTTTTCTGCAGCAGCCCCTCCACCAAGGACACAAGCCTTGACTTCCTCCACTTAGTTTAGTGGCACAATTGTTTTAACCCTCTCCTTGGAGGTCATGAATCACAAGCTTACCCAAGAGAAAGATGCTGTGACAAAATGGTCATGATGCACTGTTACACATCAGGGCATGGAAAGAAACTGAGCAGGTAATTTAATTAACTGCACCATCTGGAGGCAGGATTGGCTGTACCTAAACATTTATCTAAACTTCTTAAAGGTGCCCAAGGATGTGTCTTAACAGCCACCTAGTGTATTTTCACCTCTTCTCAACAAGAATGTTGCTTTCATTATGGATACTGTGAGTTTAATCCCTGCAGCTGCTTATGTTAATATTTTCAACAGATTTTTCCCTTATCCTTCTCTTCTCTAGACTCTACAGCCTAATTCCTTCAATTCTTTCTTGCAAGAAGCAGTGTTTTCATGCCCTCTGATTATTTGAATTTCTCTCCTCTTTACATTCCTCCACTAGTGAACATCTTTCTTGAGCTGGAAAGTGATCCCACTATTCTGGTTGAAGCACCACTAACACTGAATAAAGTGGAAGGGTTGCTTCAGGTACCTCATGATTCCACCTAGTATTGCATTTAGCTTTCTCATAACAACATAATGTTGACTTATGCTCTGCTGTAACCCACCATAATCCCCATATCTCCTCCTGGAGGAGGTTTGTATTTGTACTGCTGATTATTCTTCCCTGTCTCGCTGCATCTTTCAGGTCTCCCTTCTGTTTGCTTGAGGCAGTGCCTTCCATTTGTCAGGATTGCTTTGAATACTAATTTGTATTTGCAGCCCCTCCTGCGTAGTGCCACATGCAAATACAATAGGCATCCTCTCTATTCCATCATCTCAGTCATCAGTGGAAATGTGAGGGGCCTGAACTGATGCAATCTCACTCTTGGACAGTGTTTGTTAGTAGCTACTCTTGGTAGGTACTCCAGGTGTTACTCACCTCTCAGAAGATCCATCTAGCCCATGTTTCCTCATCTTATTTGTGAGGATATCAGCAAAGAGATTACATTGACAGCATCTCTGTGATTCCTATTGATCTCCACAGCTGCTGTACGGCTGTACATGGAGCTGCGTTCTTTGAGTTAAAATTCTCCTTTTCCTTTTTTCTGTACTGTGTATTGATCTGTATCTGTGACTTTCTGCTGTAAGAGTGATAGTAAAATAATAAATTAGAGTGAGGAATTATTCCTCTTTTTTTCTCTTTTAAGAAAGAAATAGGTTGATTCAGCTTGAAGATTAAAACTGGAGAGGCTATGTCTACCTCTGCAATAGGTGTCTAATTTCCTGTTATAGACCACAAGCATCTAGTCAGGACAATCAGTCTGGAAGGTTACTCAGCTCACCCAGAGATGTACACTGAATGTCTGCTCAGGTGACTTTAGGCTCAGTTGTCTCACCTGGATCTTCTCCACCTGTAGTAGGAAATCAAACACAGGCCTGATTCTGGGCCCCTTAATTCACGAGCCAGATCCTGCCTGCTAAATTCTGTGTAACACACAGGATAACGTGCTGTCTTCAGGATGTTCTGGTCAAGCTTTGTTGAACATTTTTGGAGTGTAGAAGAAAACCAGAGAAAGGATAATATTTACAGTTCAAGTTGGAGTAATGCTGCACCACTGGAATTTGTTATTGCAATAGCAACTTCCAGTGGTGGGTAGTGACCTGCAATGTGAAAGGGGTAGTAAATCTTCCTAGCTAACCTGAGATCAATTTAAATTACTAATGTTGCTTACAGGTATAGTAACTGGACATTGTCCTGTAAACAAAAAAAAAAAAATTTAAAAAGAGGGGCTGAGGAGGAAAGTAAAGTAACAGAATCAGAAGCTACACATAAAATTTGTTTCCCTTGTAGGTGGACTTCCTTTCAAAACCTCTCTTACATTCATGAGAAGGAGGTCAGGATACTGTTTGTGAGAGATCACAAAATACTGAAGAGCTTTTGGCACAGATGCAGTTTCAGCTGATGAAGTCTTTTCTGGGAAACGTCACAAAACAATTTGCTTTTTCACAGATCTTCACAACTATTAGGTTGTTGTGGGGAGTGTTTCTTGCATAAGTAGAGAGAAAGATGAGAAACTTATGAAAATCTAACTGAAACAAGCAGGCACTAAAAAGCAAGAAAGAAAAGTAGCCTCTCCTGATCACTCTTTGATATCCATGCAAGATGCTCACTATGCCACAGCTGGCAGCAGGATGCCCTCAGTGTAAAGTTTGCTGTCCCAAACATCTGTTTACCCCAGGAAACTCTTAAGTGTAAAAAACATGGTAGGCAAAATTTGAGGTCATGTCATGATCTTCTGTGAGCAGGGTGGGATGTGCTGGCAGCTTCATGTGTTACAAAAGTGGGTTGCAATGATTTGACCTTTTCATATTTTGCAGATTTAAGGACCATTCCTGTCCCCTACTGCAGTCTAGAGCTTTTTCCCTACCAAGGGCACTCTCATTCTTCATCCTCCTATCAGTGCCTGATAGCACTTTTACAGTGTGAAACAAATGGGCCTTTACAAGCCTGGCTTTGTTAGACAAAATGTGACTAATTGCAGTCCTCAGTTGATTTGGTGTTTGCTGCTAGCATAGAGCTTTCTTCCACTTACTCCTGCTCCTACTCTCCAGCATGTCAGATCCCACAGAAAGGATGGAGGAATTAGGAACCACACACTTTGTATCTGATTCCCTATGCTGAGCACAAACCCTGCCCTCCTGTCCTAATCACACAGTCACAGTCTGCCCTCCCTATCCCACAGCCCAGTGCAGCCTTCTCCAGTCTCCCAGTGGAATGTGCTGGGTGCATCCCCTGTCCTGTGCTCCCATCCACACAACACCTCCAGTCTCGTTTTTCAGCTTGTGAAGAGCCTGGCTATTAACCCAAGCTGTGAAAATCAGGAGATTATTTCTGTTTCTCTCCTTTCAGGGCTGGCCCAGGGCAGCTGTGTCCAGCAGGAAAAGCAGTGGTAAGTGAGCTCCACCTAAAGGCTTATCCTCAGCTCTCTCCCAGAAAGAAAGGAGGGATTCACAGGGATTTCATCATTCCTGAGCCTCACGCTGTGCTCCACCTCCAGGGGAAAGTGTAGGTTACTCAGCAAAATCTAGGAGCAGTCAGTAATGCCTTTTGCCTCCATTGCAGCCATGTGCACTGCTGACTTAGCCTCATTTTGTATTTATCACCGTTTATTTTATTGTTTTCAAGGTCATTCATGCAGTTGTTTTATCTGACAGCCATGGCACTATCGAGGCTTAAATTCATAAAAATATATTCATGAATATGTAAAAGTAGGGTTGTGCATGTCTCTGTATGTTTCTCTTGTAACTCATCAAAGGACTGTAATATAAATAATTCCAAAAAAGCTGTGGTTATCCGAGTCAAGGCTAGAAACTACAGCTTTTCACATCCCAGAATAAACACCATCTCATCTGCCCTATGTGTGTGTGCATGTGCACATACACATCATATTCCTGTATCTATCATTACAGTTTAAAAGGAAAATATCACAACATTGTGCTCTGAAGTTCATGGTGCCTGCAGATGAGAAGCCACAATTAACACCTCTATTTCCCCCTTGAGTCTGTTTCCAAGCTGGAGAATACAGATGAAGAGTGTTGGGCTACCTGCTGCTCATTATTCAAGGCCTTCCATAAAGGAGGAATCAAATATAAACAAAGAAACAGCATGGGAGAAATCAGGGAGCATGGGAATGGCTTCTCCCAGCGTAGGGACTCTCTTGTGCATCAAAGGGAATGAAATATGTGAGGCAGTAGCAACTCTAGTCCCTGGAGAAGTAATATTTGAACATATGCAGCTCATATAAGATTAGAATCACTTTAAAGTTTGCAAAGTCTTGCTGCAGCAGGTGACACTTCCAGTTACTGGGAATGTTTGGACAGTGTGGATGCTGGAGTCTGAAACACAGAGTGCAAGCCCTTGTTTCTGATGCCTAGCTCTGAGATCCAGGAGAACACTGAATTTCATATAACATGAAATTTATGGGCATGTTTCCATGGTGAAACATGAAAACAACTGTTAAAGTTAGATAGAAAAGCTAAGTGTGTGTAGATTAGAGAGTTTTCTTAAGTCACTGAGTGAAAAAGTTAGAGTTTAAACTAGTTTAGAAAGCAGAAGACAAGATGGAGGATTTAGGGTGTTGTCTTTTTTCCTTCTTCTTTCCTCTTCATGTCCTTCTTCTAGAGGTTTTTGGGTAATAGTAGATGATTGGATAGAAAATTCTGCAGTGCAGCACACAGGTGACGGGTCATTGGGTCATAAGAAAAATAAAATACTTGTCTATTGTTAATTGGATAAGAATAGATATAAAGATGAGACAGCCACATGGTTTGAGGCCATTTTGTGCCATCAGAGCCAAAATAAGCCAGGTTGCAGTAAATTAAACTTGTGCAGAAAGTCTGGAGAGACCTGCCAAGTTTTGTGATAACATCCTAATAAACATGAGAAGCAAGACCCTAACAGGCTTTGGAGTTTTCTTTCTGACCCAGAGAACTGAGATGAGCAGAACTCCACGTGAGGGAGTATTCCAAAAGAGCCCAGCTCAGAGGAGGCTGGGAAATCCACGTGTGAGAAGAAGTGCAGAAGAAGCAAGGCAGAATCAGAGAGAGAAAAAACAAAGAAGTTACATGTGTCTGCCATCATCAAGGTGATCATTTCCACATGCTAAGTGGTGCAGGGTAAGTGAGGAGGAGCAAGGTAGGCCAGAAGGATGAAGAAAATGAATATAACTGTGTTTTCCTCAGTTACAAGCAGCTGACTTGTGAATATCTGTTGCTGAGGACTGCCAATATCCTGAGCAGGTTCTTTGCAGGAATGAATACTTCCCTCCTTGCCTCCCCCATCAGCCTCAGGCAGGAGGCTTTGCTGGCCAGGCTTTGCTCTCACTGAGGTTGCTGATTGCTTTTCTTCTGTGTGAATGAAAGCAGAGTTAAGTCAATATTGAGCACCCTTGAAAAATCCCACTCAGAATTCATTTAGTGTTTATTCAGTTGAGTATTAATGGTGGGATTTCTCTGGCTAAAGAAAATCCTTTACTGTCTTTTCATCAAAGTCTACAATATGGTGTCTTAGTTCCCCCAAGCATCTTCTGCTGTGTTTCATCTTCTGATGTATTTTTCCCCACAGTTACAGTCTGAAGAAGAGAACTACCTTTTTAAATATTGTTCCAGATTTGAGAAATGGCACAATTTCTAAACACCATAAAACAATTTTGTTGAAGTTCCAATAATCTCTTTGTCAATGCTCTAAAGGGGAACAAAACAAGAGTTGGGAAAATCTGCATTTAGAAAAACTAAACCCATAAAAAGCACAGATGGACAGAGTAAACACAGACATGCAGTTTCATCATGGGATTTGGCTCCAAAGAGTGACCCCTGATGTGGCCACAGAGAGCTGTGTTTGAGCAGTCAGCTCAGGGACTTGGGAGGATTTGGGCACCAAGTGGTGTTTCTCTTCAGGAGAATGATTCAGGCCACCTGCTTGCTAAATTTTGTCTTCTTACAAAGAGTGGTGAAACATAGCGGCCTTCTAAGAGCATCAGAGAGGCTCTAGTAGAGGTCTTTGCTCTTCTCCAGGCTTTCAGAAATGGTGGGGGGCTGTGAGACTGAAGAGAGATGTCTGTGAAATAGAGCCTTGTTCTGTGCATATGTGCATATGTACATATCCACAGGAATGGGGCACAAAGATTGAGAGTAACTACTCCTAATAGTACCAAACTGCATCTTGGTAAAGCTATGGGGCTGTTTGCCCTTGTGAGTGTTTGAGTTCTGCAAAAGCATTTTTAAGCCATTATCAAGGAACAAAGCAGACAGTGAGCATGTAATTTCAACACTTCAGTACTATTTTTAAGGTTTTTTAAGTTTTAAGTTCTTCAGATCTAATTTCTAATTCACTCAGACACCAACCTGGGACATTTTCAGCCTCACAATTTTAGATAAAAGTCTCTCTGACCAGCAGAGGTTGTATCTGCCTTTCCTACAGGGACTACCTGGGACCTTACACCTGCAGAAAACTCAGCAAACCCAAGTGCAAAGAGCAGCTCAATATTTCTGCCAATGCTGAGAGCCTGCTTAGCTCACTCAGACTGCACTGCATTTACTGACAGCTGCTCTGGTGATTTTACCTCCTCACTTTTGCACAGCTTCTGTGGGAAAACTTGGGCACCCAATGGAGACTCATCACAGACCCTTGTCCACTCAGATGAGGGGTTTTGATCCCCACCTGTTACAGAGCTGGTGACTGAAGATTTCAGGGTAGAGGATTTAGCTCCAAAAATTATTTTGGAGGCAGAACTAGATCCAACAAGTCAGAGGCTCTAGTGCTTAGGGTAGGGAGCTGGGGTAATTAATCCTGCCCCACAATTTACTGCAGCTCCCCAGACTAATCTTTTTTATACAGTGATTAACTATACTACAAAATATCAGTGCAAACCTCCATTATTTTTTATGTCTGAAAAGCCTCAAAAGAATGGAAAATTATGAAGTCTTGAGATTCATGTAGAGCTTGGAATGCCAATTGTGCATCTGATCAAAACAGCTGTAACTCAGGATTTGCTCTTTAATTCTTTCAAGAATAAAAGATCACGTTAATATATGTAGATTAGCTGGGAATATGATTAACTTCTTTTAATATTTCATGGGATGCACTGCTGGTTAACATCTAAAGGAAGTATTAATTCTGACTCAGACAAATGATAGATGTCCTTTGTATTTTCATACATGTTTTTGATTCCTTGACCTTTTCTGAATGATCTATTAGGAAAAAAAAAAAAAAAAAAGGCAGAACAAATCACTTTGATACATCATTCTTGGTGCAAGCCAAACAAGATTACTTATTCTGCTTAATAAACTCTGAATATTCTTATCTTGATACACAAAGCTTTTTTGTATAAAACCACCAAGAACCATTTTCAATCATCAGACTGCTCACTAACATAGTTTGCAGTTTAGTGGTGATTATCCTCTCTCTTTTAATCAAAAAACAGAAATTGTGACCCTTTCCTTGCAAAATAAAATTAATAGACTCACAATTTGGATTTCAAATCAGCTTATTTGTACACACGTTTGCAACACAGCAAACTTAACTGGGCTGCTCATTTCCATCACTTTTGTAAGAGTATCAGTCTCACTACCTGTTAGCCATAATGTAATCTATTCTAGGAGGCTGTCAGCTCCTTGTCTTTCAAAAAATTACAGTCAAAGAAAGCAAGACACACCCTCCTTCCTCTTCCTTACACCAGCTTTTTTTAATGGCATTTGGATTTTTCAAAAATATTTATAGCCTAAGTCAGAGAAAAAATGCTCTGCTAAGCAGAACTGTGTTTTGTAGAGGGTTTAATTCTACTTCAGGCAATTTCTGTATGAAACTACTGTCTCTAAACAAGTAGAACAAGACACTGAAAAACACTCACCCACAGGAGGGAGCTCAGAGGCTTCTCTTTTTCTCACATCAGGGACGAAGAACTGAGTTTAGACACACAGAGCAGCAGAGCATCAGACTGTTCCTATGGGACAGTGACCTCTCCTCTTTTATTTCCCTCCTTTTTTTCACAAAAACATTCAAGCCACACAGTCCTGCCTGAGCTTTAGGGCTTTGTGGTAGGTCTGGAAGGATTTGGTGAACAGATTTAAATGAAGGCTTGGGGGAAAGCCCACCACAGGCTGTGGTGTTCCATGGATGTCAGGGAGTTTTACCTCTCCTTTATCGCATGAGCCCTGGGACAGTAACTTACAAAAGCTCTGATAAAGGCCACTGGGAGACAGCCAGGCTCAGGAACTCTTGGCAAAAGTTCTTCAGGGTCATCAGGCAAGGTGAGGTGTCAGGGTGGATATCACCAAGAAAGTAATGGGTTATTCATTTAATGATTCTCATAAAGGTTGAACTAGTATAGTGGCTTTAAAACTGGGAGCAAAATAATTAAAATTTTCTACATCTTGGGCTCTTTTATTCTGGCAAATCACAGATTATTCCTGATGAGCACAAACTTTGGGGGCATTGTAAGGCTTTTCTTACAAGCAAAGGACTCCACCGAAGCTCTGGTGTTTGCCTCTGGTCTCCATGTGTGGGAAAATGACTGGGGATAAAAAGATAACAGAACAGATATTATGATGGAAAATACAGCTCCTTCTCCCTGGACAGAGCGTGGTCAGCATCCCCAAATTCCCACACAGTTTAGGGGGGACTAAACAGAGGGTGCAGTGGAGTGGAGTGGAGATGCTACAGCTGGGCTCTGCTGAAACCCTTGCAGAGATGGTAACTTGGTGGGACTTTCTGATAAGCCACACAGCATCTGAAAACTGAGGGAGATAAAGATATCCCGCTGTTGAATCAGCAACTGTGGCAAAACCTCTCTCCTTGGGTAAGGAAATGTACTCTATGCATGTTGAATGATCTTGAGCTGGCTTTTATTGGGGACTAGAGCTTGTTAGGATATTGCTTTGAGTTAATATGTTGTTTGAGTAGTCTTTGTAGTCAGTTACAATCACCTGCAATCCTTGAACCTTAACCTGTGACTGTTTTATTAGAATATTATCCCATAAGCTGTTAATGTGAGACCTTTAAGTGTGAGCTGCTGTCAGTGGATGAATGTGTGGAGACCTAGAAGGAGGTTTTTATGTTTGGTGTGTGACCCTGAGCAAGTCAGCCAAACCATCCTCTGGCACAGCAGGGCTGTTTTGGGAAGAGTCTCCATGTCAGGACACTGACAGACTGGTTGGGCTCAAGGGTCTTGGCTTTCCTGGGGCACTGACAGACTAATCAAATACTAAGGGTTTGATAAAATCTCCCCTTTTCACAGACACCATGACTACAGTCAATCCAGCCAAAGCATAACCCCAACACTGCTAGGAGAGGTGACTTTCACAAAAAAAGCCAAGCTCATTTCAGAAATTTAATCAAAAGAGAGGAGGACATGGGGAGGTGACAGTCAGAAATCTCTATCACCTCATCCTGAGCAAACCACAGGGTGATCACAGCTCAACCAGCCTTTCTATGGGGGAAGACAGTGCCTGAAGGGTGAGTGAGGTACAGTGAGGGGGAAAAAAGGGACAAAGCCTCCTCATTCAAATCCCAGCAAGAGAATTCTCTAGCAAAGAACAAGCCCCACAATATCTGGAAAGCTCGACATTGTCCTCCCTGTTGTTCAATTTAAGAATCACACAGTATTCTCACTTGAAAAGCAGAGCTTTACTATCCTGAGTGGTGTCTGACTAATAAATCAGGAAGCCAGCTCATCTCCAAGCACCATTTAGACTCCTTCTCACCATGAGCTAGATGCTGTAGTTTTTACCTGAAGCCTCATTTTTGTTTGCTTCAATACACCATCTGAATTTAATATAGGTAGCACTTGTGTGCTTCATTCTGAACTGAATTTCCTAAAATACTGACAAAAAAGTATCAAAATATGGATTTTTAACTGACTTTGGTGAATTTGGTAATGAAGAATAGCTTCTGGTTTTCTGAAATGTTAATATCAAGATTGTCTGACAAAGCCAAAAGAATTTGGAAGTTTGATTCATTGTTTAATATCAAGTTGTAGGTATTTACAACTGTTTCATTTTGCCATTTATGTTATCTGTTATACTCCATCCATGCATTTATTCAGCTCAACAGTTGTATTAGAGAATGTTGAATTCACCTCAACATTTATGCCTGGAAAATGCCTTTAAGGTCACAAAGTGATGATTTCATCAGAGGAACCGAATAAAAGTGGAAGGAATGGAGGGGGGATGGGGGAGAAGAGTAAAAAAAAACCCTTGTTGAAACATAAATTTCTTTTGTGAGGCTGATTTGAGCAGTTACAGTTCTGGGCCTGTGTTAGTGAGGGGATGTGGGTATAGGTACCACCCAAGCTCTCCTCTCACTATAGATCTTCTCTTTTTTGCTAAATTGGCTCAGGCATGGTCTCTGCTGAGCCCCGCTGTCTCTTCCGACCTGAGGACTACAGTCAGTGCTATGCTCTTCTGCCAGGTCCCATCCAAGCCTTTTAGCCACTTGCAGCACCCAGATTTCATGTCACAGCCCCTCCATTTTGCACTGGCAAAGGGGACCAGTGGCAGCAGGGCCCAGGGGGAGGTGATGCTGGATATAGCAATTATCCCTCAAGCATTCCCACTCCTTAGATAGCTGCTCAGTACTGCTGGTGTGCAGCAGTGTCTGTACCCACGCTTAGAGGTCATGCATATTTTGCAGTGTAGATATTTGGCTATCAAAGGTATTGCTGACGTTTTGAGTAAGGACTGGAATTTGCTATATATAATTAACAGTAGGGGGTGGTGCTTTTTTGGATAATGAGATCTTTAGATGCTGGAGGTTGAAAGAGAGTGGAAAAGGGATGCACATATGATATTTCATATAAAGTAGTCTGGTGATAATGCCCAGCTCACGCTCCCTGGACAGGCCCTTTGATGTTCAGACCATGCATGAGATGTGAAAGGAATGACTGACAGTCCTGGGACAACACATGGTGTCTAATGAGCTCACTGGGGCTCATCACTCCCAGTTCTGACATTTCAATCTGAGCCCCTCAGCTTCTGGGGGTGGGATTCACCCTTTAGTTTGCCCACAGCTCTGTGTCTTTGAAAACTGACCATCTCTAAGTCACCTCCAGAAGACAGAGCTCTTCTCATGTATCACAAACCTCTCTGAATGGTGTCTGTGGTCATACCTGTCCCCCATGTCTTTCCATTGCTGACTGCCATCCTACTCCAGGGTTTGGCTTACAAGGCCAGTGTCTGTCTCCTCTGCATTCACATCCCACACACATTCAGCATGAGGAGGCAGAGGCAAAAGCATTAGGCTTTGCCTGAGCAGCCACAGCAACTCCTGTCACTGAGCTCCCTGTCAGACCCTGGGGATTCCCTGTCTCACGTGTGCACCCTCGAGCTGCTGCACACGGCATCTGCTGCAAATAACCTGGCTGGAGTTGAACAGATGGGCTGAACTCTGATCTTGGAAGGACTTCCCCTCCTCCCCATGGGACCCTGCCAGACATTGCTGTGCATGGGAGCCAATCCAGCCTATCCCAGACAATAACTGTAGGACTGTGCTCACGGGTGCTACTGACCCTGAATCCTTACACAGCAAAGATGCTCTCAGCACCCTCACGACTTCTACCAGAACAACAGCTCAGCCAGATTTCTGTCAACAGCACAGACATGCTGATGGCTGACTGCATATGCTGCCATTTAAGAACATAAGAATTTTAATATGAGATAAGAACTGTTATGTTTTTCCCTTGAAGCCACAATAGACTGTGACTGAACCTTCCTAAAACCTCATATCAATGGAGGAGGGACAGAGGTTCTCAGCATATACCATTCCCAAACTTTGGATCCCCTGATGTTTTGAGATTTAGGATTTGGGGATTGCCTGTCTTTAAAAGGCAAAATGGTATTTGCTTAGTGGCCTAAGAACTATAGATGAAACTAAGTCCTAGGTTTAGTCATCTTTTTGGTGACTCTGGTTCAGTACATCAACAGGTCTACTCATATTAATAAATTACTCCATTTAGTATGTGGCATTTTAATATTTGATTAGTTTTTAACTTTCAAATAAAGTCTTTTGTGACAGATGTTTTGTGTCACATTTACAGGCTTTTAGAAGGTAATAGTGAGTCTCATGACCTTTCCCTTCCCAAGAGTTGCTCAGACACTGAACTCTGATGACACATGGCACAAATAATTGTTTCAGCTAGGCCGGGTATTCCAAGCATGGCATTTCATATCCAGTTCACTTTTCAATGGTTTATTAAAGTTATCCAGCATTTGGCCACTAGGTCAGTAACAGATGACCTTTGCCGACAGCACAATGTGCTTTGAAGGCCAGTAAAACTAGAAAACTGAGAAAAAATTGATAGGTTAAGATGTTGTCTGTGGGAACCGATGCCCATCCTCTGTCCAAACGCCAGTTTCCAGACTGCAGTGCTGTCATCCTTCTGACCTTCTTCTCTGTTCCCCTGCTGCCCATGGCCTGAAGTAAAAGCACCTCTCTGTAGTCAGAGCTGAGTCTGAGAAAGAAGAAACTCTCAAAAAAATCCTTTCAGAAAAAAAGAAAGGCTTCATAAAAACAAGTCCTCATGCTTTCGCCTTTGTCACAGCCCACTCTGCGATACCAGCACCATCCAGCAACCCAGGGTATTTTGGATACTTCTGCTCTCAGATTCCATCCAGCCTGGTTAGTCCTATCCTCGCTGCAATCGGGTGCTGGGGGCACCGGCCTGACCTTGGATGGTTTCTTGGGAGTCTTCCCCCACAGCAGCACGCCCTCGTCCCCCGTCTGCTGTGCCCCTTGGTCCCTAGGAGTTGCACTCCTCGCAGTGGCAGGAGAGGATGTAGCGGTAGGTGGCCGTGAGCCGCATGCCCCCCGAGCACCGCAGCCTCATGGCCTTCAGCTTGGAGGTCTGGGGCCGGCAGCAGTGGCAGCTGGAGCGGAAGGGCTGCTTCAGGACGGTGCTGAAGGAAACCATCGGCTCCGAGCGCGAGGTCTGGCTGCAGCGGCCTTCGCAGCGGGCCAGCAGCACCATCTGCCAAGGAGAACACAGCGGTTAGCAAACGTGTCCCCAGCACACAGCTGACACCAGCAGGTGGGACCCTCCTTCCAGCCTGGCTGGGCTTTGCCCTTGGGCTGTGTCTGAGAGAGTGGGGGACATAAAGTGAGCAGGAGGAAAAGCAAGGCTCCCCCTGCAATCCCTGGCACTAACACCAACAAGGAGAGCAGGGCCTGATGACCTTAAGGCTCCGAATGATCTCAGCCAGCCCTGCTTTCCAGACACCGTGACTGCAACTGAGATTTGCTGACTCCAGATCTGTGGCGGTCAAGCCCTTAAATCATCAGCCAGGCTGATTCTTTGGTTGGGTATTTACCAGTGTTCTGAGTATACACGCCAGTGATCAGCAGAACTGGCTCTCATGCCTCAGGTTTAGATATATGGACATGTAAAGTAGAAATATAAAGATGCTCAGTTTATTGCTTTGAAGAAGCATGTTTGAGCTCACTCCTTTGCCAAATACCTCCTTGAACATGTATTTGCAATTACATGTGTATCTACGTATCTGTGTATCAGTTGTTTCTATATAAAATGCACTGCATAGCATAAGACAATAAAAATGTAAAAAAAAGTTTAACTAAGGTTGCCAAACATGAAGATTCCCTAGTGATATTTTCAAAAAACAGTGCTGCTCCAGGTTACTTCTTCTGAGTTCAGATGTGAGCTGTGACCAGAACAAGGTAACTTGCATGACAGGAGGCAGTAAGGAAACAAAGTCCATGAGCAGTCACCTACTCCCCAACAATCCCTTGAGCAGAGGACATACAGCATTAAGCACTACATAAATCTTGGAAAGGACCTTCTAAAGCTCAGCAAATGATGTGTTAGAAACAGCTGTTGCCACCTTGATAACGGGTGTTGTACAAGTTTGAACAGGCTCCCATGCTTTCATGGGGACGGAAATAGCAAATCCATATCAGCTAATTTTGCTTAACCAACATAAACTTCAATATCAGCTTATTATATCATCTTAAGTAGGCAGTAAAACAGTTGTAAGTCTTTCTTATAACCAAGGGAGAGCATTACATTTTAACCAGGTTACACATATCTCACCTTTTTTTTTCCCAGAAAACCTGAAAGAACAACTACAAATGTGACAGGCAATACCTTACAGTGTTAAACCTTTTTGGGCCTCTTTCATTACACAAGCTCAACTGGCTGAAAAATCTCTAAGTTATGCAAGCAGGTACATCAAATGTTTAATCTTCTCTTTAGTCAGAGTTGTAAGGAAAGATGACATAAAAGAGAGAGAATATTCCTGAAATCAAGTAGGAAATGCCAGCATTGTCTGTGTCCATGAGAAATGTCCCGATCATCCATTGTACAGTGCTTAAAAATTACTCTTCCAAGAATACTTGCATGCTAAATGTTTTGCTTGAAAATGTATTCATGTATCAACAACTACACTTCCAATCAACACAGGTCACAAAGACGTCTTCATGAGTTGATGATCTCTGCTTGGTACCATCATGCTTCTTAAAAGAGATGGGTTTTTGTTCCTCTCTGAGAAGTCTGTCATCCTTTAAGGTTTGTAGCATAAATTTATGGTCTCCTTCCTGTGGTACTGCATATTCATACATAAATTAACTTCAGCTGTTTGTACTAATATGGTGGGAGGGAAATTTCAGTGTATTGTTGAGTCACACCTGAGCTTTACACCTATCAGCTACACCAAGCTCCTTAATAGCAGAGTTTAGTGTATAGAGAACATGAAAGGGACAATCACTGCAGTGCTGTCACCCCATTACTCACAGATAAAGATCCACTTTTTTTCCCCTCTGGAAACAAGCCTCACTTCCCAGACAGGCAGCTGGTGAAGGTATCTAATTAAATACCTATAAATAGCTATGCAGATTGGGACATTTAATCCAGCAATTTCCTTCCCAGCATCTTGACGTCTCTTGTTAGGTGCCCTGCTTTGACCAGTTCACCAGACTGTGCACTCTGTGTTCCCAAATGTTTGGCTGAATCACAGAATCACACTGGAACAGACCTTGGAGATCATCAATAAATTTTGGGGGTGAGGAGCAATCCAACAGCACCTGACAACTGTTTGAAGGCTTCAAAGACAACAGAGTTGAGCTCTCCTCAGGAGTGGTACAGGGGGATGTGCAACAGCCAGAAATTTCTTTTGGGGAGGTTCAGGGTATCCCTGGAGTCCCTTTTAAGCAATCATTTCTATGATTTCAGCCCAAATGTGACAGCACACACTGCTGTATGGTGGGGCTGACTTCTGATGCTTCTGGAGTTGGAAAAATCAGTCATTTTCTGGTACAATACCCTAAGAATTCTTATGGCACATGTCTGCTCATGTATCTGCAGGTACTTTCAGAAATGCCAGTAAAAATAAAACATGAAACTGGCATGACTAGAGAAGAGTTGTCCAGAGTAATTATAAGGTAAAATTATGTGATGTGCCAATATCTCTGTCTCAATATATTTCCCATAAACAGCTGGCTTCCTAAGGCAAAGCCAGCCAATATTTAGTCAATGTACCACTGTATTTATAATTTATAATTTATAATTTATAATTTATAATTTATAATTTATAATTTATAATTTATAATTTGTAATTTATAATTTATAATTTATAATTTATAATTTATAATTTATAATTTATAATTTACAATTTACAATTTACAGTTTCTAAGCCTTGTCTTTAAAAACTTGTTTTAATCTGTGGAGGCTCTCATTTTAATCTGCAATTTTGCTGGCTACTTTGTTCTTCATAAGATTAAGGTCAGTGTTTATATAATGTAGATGTTACAAAAACCAATGCAGTGTTGGTTTTATGCCTTGTTTTTGGATGACAGTGTAAACTCTTACCAATGGCACAAACCCAAAGTTATCAAGTTTAACTTTCAGGCTAAAAAAATTATCAGATTTCTCATTTTCATAGCTTTCTAACCTTCTGGGCTACCTAAAGTCCTACCTAAAATTTACCTTCCTCTTCATAAATCCAGAACAGCCAGTGGATTTTGGCAGGTGTTCAAATGAGCTGGAAATAGCATGTACTTTGAAAGCTTTGCTTTGCCTTTTAATCAATTGCACCAGCTGCTTGTTGCTTTGTGTATTATAGTGCAATAGAGATTATCACCTAGATAATTAGTAATGCTATGATGGCATGGCACAATGATATAGTGTACAATGGGTGTGTATATATAGTAAATACATGTGGTTGTTTTATAACCTGACACCTCTTGGCTCCCCTTGGCCCCTGCACACATGAATTTGTGCATGTCACCTTGCAAGGCTGGATCCAGAAGCACAGTGTCCTACAAGGGAGCCACGTGGGTCTATGAGCAGCTAGGGAAGAATATTATTATCATTATCATTATTTTTATCATTATCATTATTTTTATCATTATTGTTATCATTATTGTTACCATTATCATTATCATTATCATTATTGTTTTATCGTTATCATTATTTAAAGTCAATGGTCTCACAGGTACAAAAGAGAGCAACCTGAATCTGAGGCAATATTTGACTCCGATTGTTTGAGCTGTATTCTGGAAATCTAGAAGCTGTGAACTGGTTTTTTATTAATGGCATTTGTAGTCCTCTTTTCTGCACCTTCAGCAACAAGCTGAAGCTCGAAAGCAGATGGGCTGAGATGCCTAAGAACAGATTTTCACACAGTTCCTGTGGCCTGGCTGCAAGCAGGCATTGCTGAAAATCTCCTGAGCTACCTCAGGAGTAAATGTCTTCGAACATCTGCTAAATCTTTCTTCATCTGCTCTGTGTCTCCCTGGGTTGGATTCTTTAGTGCAAGACTGTCAAGCACACTTCTGGCACATCTGGACGAAGCACTTGTGACAGCCAAAACTGGAAATTAGGAGGCTCTGGGAGCAGTGAGGGAACCCAGCACATTGATGGAGACCAATGGGTCTCTGTGACAGAGGTCGGGGTAAATCAAATAAAGTCAGGAAAGATAATACCTCATGAGTTGATACAAACATTTCCTTGAAGACAAAGGAAAACACTGCTTTTCTGGAACAAATGGCCTTCTTCCATCCCTCTTTTGTGTCTCTTTTGTGTGTTTTGTTACTATAATAGACTATGTTTCCAAAGGATTTGGAAAACTGTTTTCATCGCCTGCCTGAGGCCATAAGCAAAAGGGATTTTAATGATTAAATTATACTGACTGGATGTTTAATGAAACTGCTTCCCATGTGGGTACATTTGGCAGCCTCCTCAGAGAAACACAGTGGACGTAATCCTTTTTCAACCAGGACAGACAGCAAACATAATATGTCTTGCAACTTCTGAAGCCACTTTTAACTTCTGTAACTCTACGCTGCACCAAAAAGGAAAACATATGGAGAGAAAAAGAATATCTCAGTGAAATCAGTCTATCACCCCAAAAAAGGGCAAAGTCTCTGCTTGACACTGTCAGTCCAAGCTTCCACAATGGAAACTTGGTGGAAACAAGAGGTACCACAATTCCCACAGATACTCCCACAGAACTTTCCTTTTTTGTCTTGGTTACATTTTATCACAATATATACATAAACAGACATTGCATCCAGTTTTAATTAGCATGTCTAATATTCCTCTGTGTTTATATGTTACTAGATCCAGAACAGAAGCCATACATCTACCAGAATGATTCAGATACCCAAGACCTTAAAACCAAACCAAATCAAACAAAAAAAAAACAAAAAAAAAACCCCAATAACAACAACAAAACAAACAAACAAACAAAAACTAAACAAAACAAAACAAAACCAAAACAAAACAAATCCAAACAACAACAAAAAAAGACTTTGACTTAAGAGAGTTTTCTAGGAAATTATTTCACTTTGTATGGAAACTGTTTTCACTTTCCACTTCATGAGAAAGTCCATACAATTCACAGTATTTTTATAGAAGTGTTGTTGAAATTGTTGTGGAATTTGGGAAGCCAAATTATGTGATAATATTTTCAAACATGATTTCCATTAAAGGCTTGCTTTTAAAATAATCACTGACTTTTGCAGCCAGAATTGTGAATGTGTATGTCAACAACTTTTTTCCCTCAAAGCTCAGTTTTGAAATTATATGGTTTTCATTTCACTGTGTTCTGTGTTCTTATTCCCATCAGCCCCATTCCTAAAGGCCTGATTGTTTTTTTTGTTTTCTCTGTCATTGGGGATGTTAAAAAAAATGAATTGTCAATCAGTCCTTCCTTCCTTCCTTCCTTCCTTCCTTCCTTCCTTCCTTCCTTCCTTCCTTCCTTCCTTCCTTCCTTCCTTCCTTCCTTCCTTCCTTCCTTCCTTCCTTCCTTCCTTCCTTCCTTCCTTCCTTCCTTCCTTCCTTCCTTCCTTCCTTCCTTCCTTCCTTCCTTCCTTCCTTCCTTCCTTCCTTCCTTCCTTCCTTCCTTCCTTCCTTCCTTCCTTCCTTCCTTCCTTCCTTCCTTCCTTCCTTCCTTCCTTCCTTCCTTCCTTCCTTCCTTCCTTCCTTCCTTCCTTCCTTCCTTCCTTCCTTCCTTCCTTCCTTCCTTCCTTCCTTCCTTCCTTCCTTCCTTCCTTCCTTCCTTCCTTCCATCAGAAAACTGCAGAGATGGGAGGATTGGTGGCACACAGATACCTGTAAATGAAAACCACCCACACACCTACATTTTGTCACTTTTGCCTCTTGCTGAAGTCAAGTGCAATAAAAACAATATTGCACAGAGATGCACCTCTGCAGTTCTATGTGTTAACACCATATGTCTCCCAGATGGCAGGGAGCTCTAGTCCAGCCTGAAAGCAAATCAAAAGACCTCTCCTGAATCTCAAGAAAAGCATGATTTTACTGTTTGGATTCAGAAGAAGTAGGGTAAAAGTCTCTGGGCTCCTGCTGCTGTGAATCAGGCTCGGTTATGCTAAAACAGGCAGACAGCAGTGCTGAGAGAACAGCACAAGGAGCCCAGAGCAGAGCAGGCTCCCTGTGCCCAGTTCTGAGGCTGCCAGCCCCTCTCTGCTGAGCTGGCACAGGATGAGCCTGCCTGCAGAGCCTTAGCCAGGGCAGCAGCTGTCCTGGTGCACAGAGCACCCAGCAAGTCCTATTTTCTGTGGACACTTCTCTCTATGCTTTATTTTAGTTTTTATGATCTGCAACTGCCCCTCACCCCTGCACTGATTACAGGAGGCAAGGAACTCCTGCACACGAAGGCATCTGAGGGTGTCCACAGCCAGCACTGCATCCATCTCAACTCTGGAACCTCTCTGCCAGGATCCCTGCTGCTGGGGTTTGCCACCAGGCAGGCACCCCCCTTGTGATAAACCCTGTCACACACTGGCCTCTCATCCCTTACTCAACACAGGGCTGGCAAAAGCGCTGGAGCTGGCAGTCCTTCCCTTTCCTTAATCCTGGGATGCGAGTGCCTGAGGCAAAGCCCCTTCCCATGGGACAGAGGAACGGCCCAGTCATCTGAATGTACAGACTGTGTTAACTCAGACAGAACAAATTAGGACAAGACAAAAGGGGCCAGCAAGGATTTTCCCATTGTTTCTCCCAATTCTTTTTCTCCACACAATGAAATAAATTGCTTTAAGCTACATGTACAGGCTGCTAAACCATTTTGACACAAAACTTTTCAGGCTTGAAATCCCAAATGAAAGTCAATTTTGTATTTCTGTCTACTCCTAATCCCTGAAGTTACCATCCAAGTGTCATTCTGCATGAAAACAAAGGTTTTGAAAAGGGGGTAGGCAGGGAGAAAATAAACAATGCTCTTCACAACCTTTTTTAATCACCATTTTGCAATTTGGTTCTTTATCTCAGTATTTCATCTGCAGTAGCAATGAACTTGCCCCAGATGAAAGTTCACTTGAAGGATGGGGTGACCAGGGTGATCTATACTTCCAAACTAGCCTGTCCCCTTGGGACCATCAGCTGAGATCCCAAATGTGCTCCTTTGAATCTTGTGATTTACTGCATGTAAGCTTTACTATCATCGTGAAATTCTCCTTTTGAAAAGGTGAAAAGGGAGTCAAAGAGCCTTTATCTCCAGTCCCAGTTACGTACACACAGGATGCCTTCACATCTGCGTGTCCCTGCTGCTGGATTCTGGTAGATAGGAACTCTAGCAGAGAAAACCACCCAGAATGGCTCATTTTAACAACTCTTCCCTCGCAGCACAGAGGCCTTACCTTGGAGCTGCACTTGTAGAGAGGGTGGCTGATGGAGTCCACGTAGTGGTGCCTCATACAGCGGCTGGGGTCGGAGTCGATGAGGAAGGACCCGTCTGTTTTACTGTCCGTGTCCCCCATCATCACCAGGAGCGAGAGCATGGAAATCGAAGCAGCGAGTACATGATTTCCCATTGTCGAGGAACTTCTCGCTGGTAACAGCAGAGGGAGGTAGAGCATTAAAAACCCTCCAAATTCTGAGAGCCAGTTCCTTTCCAGGATGGTGAAAAGTCTGGTTTAAGTGTCTGAGCTGTCATTCTTCTTCTCAAGTTGGAGTCTGACGAGATTTTAATCCATCAAAGAATCTCCTGCACAGCTGGAATAAAAGCAACATAAATCACAATCCTGAGCAAAAAGACCTCTGGAGAAAATAGACAGAAATAGTATTAAGGCACTTAGGACCTTTGCTAGCCAAAATGCTGCTCAGAGTGAGCATCATTCGCACAGTAGGTAGGGAATATGGCCTTAAGGAAGGAGATCTCAAGGCCTTGTTACTTTTAGCATTTTTCTATCATTTCAGGGAGAACCTTTCGGCTTTTAACATCACAAGTGATGCAATGCCGTTCTTTTCCACTTGGTGACGATCCTATTGTGTTCCCCTCAAAACCGGTGATCGGTGATACGTCAGAAACTTCTGAAAATTGGAAGGACTCTGTATCCACTCAAAGTGTCAAAGAGAGGCAAAGCTTGGCTGCCTTCCTCATTTCAGATGGGAAGGTCCTGGGGAGCCCATGGAAAGGCTGGAGGCAGGTTGAGCTGTGGCTGCCTGGCAGTGCCCTGGAGCTGCTGTGCTGCAGGGACAGGAGACACCCCCAGGGTGGAGGGATGCTGAAGGTCCCAGCCCAGGCATGAGCAAGGTGGTCCCCCAGGGAATCGCTGAGCCCTGACCTGCACTGCATGAGGAGCTGCCCGGGCCTCTGGCTGCCCTGCCCTCTTCCAAAATTCCAAATTCCCATGCGCACACATCGACAGGCTTTGTTTGCTTACTTGTCAGGCAGCACTTTCTTGGTGTCTGTCTCTTCCCAGCTAATTAAAGAGCAGCATCTGAAAAATACATTTATTGTTCCATAATATCCAAGTACTATCCCAGCTATCACTTGGGAAGAAATATGTTCAGGTGGAGCCATATGGCTATCTACCCAGGCATCTGGATTTCTGGTTCATGTTGGAGATCAGGAGATTCCCCAGGAAACAAGTTCAGGACAGCCCCTGAAATGCTGCCCAGAGCTTTGTGCCAGCAGGGGAAGGAGAATATCTCCATCAGCTGCTTCTTCACAGTCCCTTGATCCTTCTCACAAAGCCCTTAGTCCCAACTGGATGATTAATTTCACTTTTACTACAAACAGATATAACTTGAAAGAGCTGTGAATTATCCATCTAAACACAGCCCGATGAAGGATAGTCAAAGGATACTCATCAGTACGGTTAAAAGTGCAAGGACTTTCTGAAGAAACTTAAGATAAAACAGTTCCCTACTCACAAAGAAATGCTCCGGCAGAGCCCCTTGAGTATTTAAAGAGCTGATGTGTGCCTTTACTGCCTTATACAAGCCTCTTTCAAAACTGTTTTCTGGTTTGCTGGCAGTGCTCTAAGCCGGCTGATACTCATCTCCCAAACAGCCTCCTCACCAGAGTGCTTGATGATTTGTATGTTGGTTTCTAGCCTCCTCCAGCACTTCTGTGAGAGAGAGGAGTGCCTAGCCGTGACAAACGCTTCCAGAGTTCATCCAAGTTGGGATGGCGCTGATGTGACATCCGAAGTCTCATGCTGGGAAGAAATGTTATTAAGGATGCTCTGTGTGTTAGAGAAACAAAGATGCTCTGTGTATTAGACATTTTTGTTGTTGTTGTTTCAGGCTATTATCCATGTGCTTAAGTAGGAAAGGAAAAATTACGTGACTGTGGATTTGAATGACAATATCTTTTTTTTTCCCAGGGTCCGACATATGACCTGGTATATTTTCCTCAGCAAATGGGGCATTAAAAACATACTATGTCTTTGCAGTACAAAGAACTTAAACAAACAACACTAAACACTTAGGATGTCAGATACATTTATGCATAGCCTCATTCATGTCAATAAATATCCCTCCAAACATTTTAGCAGCATAGGAGAGAAATCTCTCGGTCATGGGAGCTGGGACAGACTCCCTCCCCGAAGTGAACTGTGCTACTCCAGTTCATGCAGATGATGCCCAAGGATTAGCTAACAGGAGGAGGGATGCACTATTTTTTTCTCCATGTTTAACCTTTTACCTACATTCCTATTCTTTTTTATAAAGAGTCTGACCAAAACATGCTGCTTGGCAAGGTCTCCCTCCAACATAGTTAATCATTATTACACACCCAGTAATTCCCTCTCAGTCCAAATAAATTTACTTGATATTAGACAGTCTCATTTCACGTGATATTACACCCAGGGATCCCCATTTCCCATACTCTCCGTCCCACTGTTAATTCTGTGCTTCTATATCTTTCCATGGTTTTGATCAGTATGATTTAATACAGTGAGAGAAATCTGAAGTCCTGGCTCAGTTTTCAAAGGCTTATCTCCCTAGTTTTCTTCAGGAAATAATTGGATGACACAGAGTCTGCCTCATGAAAATACTTTGAGAAAGACACAGGGAAAAGTGTGAGAAAAGGAACATGGCTGAACCTTCTTCAGGATAAGCACAGTACAAAAAAGTATTAACACTTCCACAACCTTTTAAAATTGCCCTGATACTTCACTAACAAAGAAATCCAGCAGGTTTTTGTAACAGTACTTTGAAAAAGTGAAATGTATCACATATTTATAAGAAAAAAAAAGAGAAAACCATTGTAAATATGATCCATCTCTTGTGAAATAAGTGCTTACAGTTGTTTATAGGCATACTGGTAAAATGTGTAGGTGTATCTTCTGATGTACCTATGGGAAGCATGCACATACATTTTTCAAGCACATATGCTATATATAACATAATATGGAAGAAAAAGTCTTAGAGGGAAATTTAAACACATGGAGGTTAGGGTATAGATTTTTGATTCTGCAAAAAAAATATCAAAATATTTTCACTTAGGTACATCACCATGATGAGGTATGTTGGCATGATATTTTCCATTTCCAGCTGGTATTTCCAGCAGCGGTATTTCACTTGAATTTAGCATTATTTTTTATTTTTTAAGTTAAAAATTGCATTCCTTTTGAAATGCTGTCTGAAATTATAAAATCCTAGATAGCACATGCTATCAGGATTGGCATAAGTAGTTTCCAGTCTATATTTCTGTCCAAAAAAACAGAAGCAAGTACAGTTGTAATCATAAATCATCATTACAATGACATTCTGTTTCATTTGGAAAATGCACTTTTTTATTAAAATAACACTTTCACAGAGAAATTTTTTCCTTTAATTTCAGCTGTTTTTTTCTTCACTTCCTTTTCATGCAAAAAATGTGGTAGATAGCTCATCTGCCAGGCTAACACAAAGGAAGCCTAAACCCTCCCTCTTTGCATCATCCTGTAAAGCAAAAAGATGCAAACGTGACCTCATATCCTCAGGCTGAAGATTTGCTACAAAAATAAATGGCCTAACGGGATGAAAATCACTACACATTTTTTTCAGAATGCACTGAGATATGGGAAGTACATTTTTTTAGCAATGGCTTAGTTTCCTTTCCATATAACCAGTTTTCAGGATTTCATAGAGACATAACATACTAAAGCTTGTCACAGCTGTTACCTAAAACCTCTACAGCTGTTAACCTAAAAACTTCAGGGAAAAATAGAAGACATCCCAAAGAAAAACCACATTAACATACAGTCTAAGAATATATTGTATATAGGTGCAAAGTTAGGGTTATTTTTCCAACTCCACGTTCTTATTAACTGCTTTCTGAATAATAAAGATTTCTTATTATAGTTTTAATATCATTTAGAGAGTGGTGAAGGCTAAGGTTTTGTTTTGCTTTAAGGACAGAAGAACATTCCATCATCTGGAATTATTTAGCCAGTCACTTTGTGAGAACATAAACAGAAATTCCCTTTTTGCTATGTATCTTGGAAAAAATAAAGAGCTGAGCAATTCTCCAAAGGTCTATTGGAGCTGCACAGCTTTTACCCTGGGAGGTAGGAAGGGAGCAGTGGAAAAGCTCTTTTATGGTGTTCCTCTAGTTAGTTGTTCCCTGAGCCCCCCATGTTTGGCATGCACGTATGTTCAGCTTGGCCTTCATTTGCTGGGCATTTTCTATGTTTGAGACTCCTGCCTGAAGATGAGGGCACCCTTTAAGTCACTCAATGCTTTTTGTGTTTTGGAGGCTGCCAAAATCCCGTTGAAGCAGTGCTGTGTGTATATAACTTAAGCCTGGCCTTGCATGCTGTGCATATTTAGTAAACACAGTTACTTGAATCCTACCGTGTGGTTCCCTCAATCTGAATTTGTTATGTAAACAGAAGAGTTGCAAGACTATCCAGTTTCTCCAAACTCCAGACCTAAAAACGTGTCACCAACCATGTATGTGTATATATATGTGCATGTGCATCAACTCACTGCTGCTGTTCTGAAAAAAAAAAAAAAAAAAAAAAAAAAAGCCACAAAGTTCTTCATGAGTCGAAAACGGATTTCTCAAGAACTTTATCGAGTTCAAAAGAGTTTTGATTTTCCAGGAAGATAAGGATTTGGGGACTTCACTCTCCAAGATCTGGATTGGAGTGGAAACAACTGTGACGGGCAAATTATTCAGTCAGGCTCCACCAGGGCTTTTTCTGCAGGGTTAAGTTCTCCACTGCCATGACAAAGGCAGCGTGTTCTGTTCCCAAAGATCCTTCAGCACCCACAGAACTTGGTGGTTTACAGCCCATGCAGCCATCCACACCATGCCTGGGAACAGCTTGGGAAGCCCAAGAGCTGTGGGACTGAATCTCACCAGTGACAATCTGAGCCATGCCAGAGAACAGCTCATGGAGTAGGAGAGGCAAGCCCAGATGAGAGGCTGTGTCTGACCCTGCTTTCTGTAGAACCACCTCAGAGTCTTTGTCAGTTCCAGCATATCTTTTAGCTCTGTAAATAAACACAGTCATCTTCTTATCTATTTTACCATGGCCATTTCCATGCCAGCAGTGAAGGAGCTGACCTTCTGTGTGTGCTGTCAAAAATCCTCATTTCACTCTGCAGCTGCCTGTCAAAACACCTGACAGAGCCACTGAGTGGCCCCATGGCAGCCAGGCAGCAGCAGGTGAACACAGGCAACCCCAGTTGTCTGAGAAATGCCTCCACACAACATTTGAACAGGTTCCTTCCCATCCTGAGGCAAGGCAAATACCAAACCAAATATTTTGAGTGAGACCCTTACAGGGCTAAATAAGTGAATGTTCCCCCAAGGTCTTGTTGTGCTTGAGAGAGTTTGCTCGACTGCCATCCAGCTGTGCTGGAGCTTCTCCTCATCCATGGCAAGGGGAATACCTTCATCCATGGTCCAGGAGCTCCCTTACACAGCAGGGCAGTCTGTGCCTGCAAGGAGGGTACACAAACAACACACACTCCTGGCCAGAGCTGGCAGCAGCTGGTGGGCAAGAGGAGAGTGGAAAAAAAAAGGCAATAAGAAGGAAAACAGGCTCAAAAGAACGGAATTTAAGCCTCTACATCTGGTTGTCCATGGTAGAGAAGTCCATCTTCTGGTCCTACTAAGGCAGTGCTAAGACAAGCGCCTGGAAACCATTTTTCTACTGTGAGACTTCCTTAAGTCTTTTAATATTTCCGGAGATGAATACCTGTCACTGTAAGTAGAATGAAAAAGAAAAAAGTAGGAAGACCACAGCATGTGAAGCATAAGAAGCAACATAGCAATTGCAGCAAACACAGTGGAAGCACCCTGGGAGCCTCAGCACACGTGGGATGAGCACACACGGTGCTGATTCCCTGGGCTCATTTAAGGCCCCAAAAGTGTTCCCACCACGGGGACCCGGTGCATGAGGTGGAACAAATCCAGCTGAATGGCACTTGAGCTGCCTGAACTTCCCTCTGCTTCTGAAGTCCCCAAGAATATTTCCAGCCCTTCAGGTTGCAGGAGAGGGGGAGCAGGAGGTGCCTTCCTGCTCAGCAGTTGAAATAACAAACTCCAGTGGGTACTGTGGGCTGGCACCCGGCCAGCAGACAGGCACGGGCCAGCACGGAGAAAAGGGTTTAATACACTCGCAAAGAATAACCACTGGGAGACAAAAGAGTGCTTGTATTTTTATTCTTTCCTTTTCCTGCTTCCAGGAAGCTTTAAATAGATTGATTCGGGGCGTTCATGGGATATCTCTCTAATGAGGGAGTAGAGCCTTTTAATGGTGAGGTGATGCCAACCTTGGATTCTTTCTTTATTCTTGTTTCTTGCTGAGTATCAGAGTAGTCATGGTCTTGAGTCTCTGACAGCAGAGGAATACAATTTTCCACTTGAGGGAAAGGGATGCTGGATGAGATTGCTCCTTGGTGAAGCACCAGGTGCAGAGCTGAGCAGTCTAGGGCTGCACATCCCTCTCAGGAGGCAAACCAGGGTGGCTGCTGGCTACAGTGCAAGTGTTCCCAGCCAAGCTTTAGCTATAGGATTTGCTTCACTAATTTCCTCTACTTCAGTCTTATGACCCAACATGAGGCAAAATTACCCTTGGCCAAATTACAAGTTGCTAAGAGGTCTAGGGCATTCAGGCATGTGTCCTCTACCTCTTGGAGTGTTTTACAAGCAGGTGGACAGTTTTTGTTCTCTGCCTTTCATATATTTTCCAGCAAACTCAAAGGCCTGTACTTATCAATAGATGCAAGAGCAGGAATGGGTCTTTTTATTCTTCAACACTGAGCAAACACATCCCTGCCACTGGGACCAGCAGAGAGTGCT
The DNA here is from genome assembly GCF_030490865.1 of Poecile atricapillus. Classification (NCBI taxonomy): domain Eukaryota; kingdom Metazoa; phylum Chordata; class Aves; order Passeriformes; family Paridae; genus Poecile; species Poecile atricapillus. Next base: position 6,840,592 of record NC_081249.1, on the reverse strand, counting down.
ATGCATGCTGGAGACAGCACGTGATTGAAGGGGATCTTCCCTTTCTTCTGACCCCAGGGGCAAAATCCTTTCCTCTTTTATACACAGGCAACATTCAGACCACCATCCATATACCTCATCCTCTGATAATTAGGGAACCGAAATATTTGGCTCATGGTAACAATTCTATGTCTTCTAACAAGGGGAGCAGCGTTCCCCTAGGTCCCACTCCCTTTGAGCCGTGCTGCTATGACAGCAATGTGATTGTCACTGCCATGGTATGCTTAACCTTTGCCAAACCAGAGCTGAGGCATTAACTCAGATCCTCAACCCACATGTCTTAAAGGGCAGTGTAACCTGTGCTGCCTCGGCCCGACACAGTCTGCAGCTCAGTAATAACAAGCATGAAAATGTGACAAGCGTGAGCCGTAAAAATGATTGATGCAACTAGAAAAAATAACAAAGAGAAGCTGAAAAACAGCAATGAGGAGGAGGAATTCCTGGGACCAGTGTCTCCATGGCACCAGCAGCCCCCTACCCTCACACCAGAAGAAAGGCTACACTTGCCTGTAGTAGAAAGGATCTCCATGCCACACAATGAAATTCCAGCAAACGGGACAAGGACTGATGGTGTCTGGAAGTGGTAGGGCCACTGCTACCAGATAATAGTTTGAATTAGATTATGTGAGAAAAGGAGGAATATATAGACGACCAGCTGCTCAAAGGCTTACTTCAACCTTGCTTTTATTGTTCTGCTAAGTTAGAGGTGGGGCATCAGAGGGATTCCTAACATACCACTACTGAGAAATTTTAATATGTTCCACACTGACACATATAAAAAGGAAATAACAGCTGATCACAGCCAGCAGAGACTGCAACATCTCTTCATATGCATGCACAGAAGTGTGGTCAAAGTGGGGTGCTCTTGGCTCAGACACCTGAGCTAACCTGACCCAACCTTTTTCCTGCCTTTGAGCTGAGTTTCAGCAAAAGGACTGTCAAGTGTGAAGTCAGGCAGTAGTAAAAAACGTGATCTGGATGTGGCTATTCACCCCATCCTGAGATACCAGGACATGGAGAAAGGCAGGAGAGCTGAAAGGCAGAACACTTAACACTGATGAAAAGAAACACGTGTTTACACAACCGACAATGATCCAGGGGAACAAGATATCACCGAGGGCAAAAGTTTAGCTGGGCTCAGCGAAAGGACCTTCTGTGTATGGGGGGTTACAGTCACAGGGGTTTCATTTCTGAAGAGTTTTTGGAAGCGTTATAAACTCTCAGGACTCTGAGAGTTCAGTGGATGGGGTTAAGGAAAAATCCTTTGCCCCAGAAAGTTGCCCCATAGCTGCTGCCACAGGATCTTTGTGTCTTTCTTTGATGTGGCCGCCTCCAGAGGTGGATTGCTCAAATAACAGGGGGCTACAGTCTCATATAGCAAAACCTTCCTAAAACTCACAGGAACAAGTCTCTCCTCATACTCAGAAGGAGTATGAGACAGAGAAATTTGTAATACTTCTAATGCAGCTATCAAATATTTATAATTACAATGGTGATTGGGAGGTGGGGAGGGGGAAAGAGAGGATTTTGTTTTCTTTCAGTTAAATAATCCACCAGGCAAGTTGCAAAAATTAATGTCTCAGTGGTTTTGTGCAAGTTTTTGCCATAGATAGTAAATTCTCTCCAAGTTCCAAGGACAACCTTGAGCACTTCCTAGTGCATCTGAGAGCAGACAAGCCAGGGAGGGAACAAAGTCAGCCCCAGGAGAAATGGGGAATGAAGCCAACCACAGGAGTACTCCCTGTCAAATGAGTCACAGCAGGCACCAGTGTGAGCTCCCAAGGAGCTGGCTCATTCCCCTCCCACCTGGGCAAGAGAGACTGCAGTGATACCACAAGCCTCAGAGGTGAGTGAGGGATGGTTCCAGTGGGGCAGATGGCTTTTGTGGAAATCAGCCATGCCTAAGGAGCTACCTGGAGTACTGCTACTGCAAACTGTACCCAAGACTGTCCATAACCAATATCCTGCTCTGCAAAGGCCAGTCATCAGCACACATTAATCTGATCCAAACCAGGCACTGCACAAACACAGCAAACCTACATGGGACACCTTCAGGTAGAGAAATGAGACTGTAACTAATCATCAGCAGTCCCTAATTATACCCCATCCCTAAATCAAATTGCATTCTACTTTGTAAGCTTGAAATACCTTTTCCTTCCACATTTGTTTTTAACTGGAAGGTCTTAAAGCATTGTTTTATAATACAAAATGAGATTTCATTAACAGCAAGAGCATATCAATGTATATATAAGTCACACAGGGAACCCCTGATTCAAGCTGGTATGTAATTACTCACCAAATAGTTCTATTTAGGTCCAGGAAATTATTCTTGTGAATAACTACTCACAAATATGAGTAAGGTCCCACAGCAAGATCAAAAGTAAGCATTCTTAGTAATTCAAAAGGAAAGGAAAAAAATAATTACAGGTCCTAAAATGTAGATATTCTTATATTCTTTTAAGAAGGAACAAATAACAGCACTGTGATTATTACAGCCACACTTATTGCCACACCAGGCAGCTGGGTTGCTTCTATTGGAAAATAGCTTTGCAATAAAGTATGGATTTCAAGTGACTTTGTCCCCACTGATGGTTTTAAACAATCATTTGCCTTCAAGTGAGCTTGTCCTATTACTGGTTTTAAAAAATCTTTTGCCAGTCCCTTTTCAACAGGCAGAGTTCCTGCCTGGTTACAAAGCTATAGGAACTGTAAGTACCATGTAGCATATAGGAAATATATTTTTCATCTCTAAAGAGCTGCAGAAACCTTAAGGAGTTACTTGCCATGCCATCTCTCCAGGCAGAAACAAATAAGGTGTGTTATGGGGAAGCTATGAGAGAAATTTCAGTGAACTTGTAGGGTAGGATAAGAAATCTGCCTGGCAGTCCCGCCAGAGTCAGGGCACACACACAGACACACAGACACACACAGACACACAGACACCCAATCCTGCAAATCCAGATTTGTCACAAGAATATCGCCCCTCCAGCACACACTGGGGGTGACACCGCAGCAGTGGCTAACCCAGTCCTGAGACTGGTCTTTGTTACTCTGTTCTTTGCTGCCGGACCCATTCACTTGAACTTTTCTAGGATGAATCCACTCACCTGGATCCCGGCAGGGAGCCGGGGCTCTGCCTCCGCCGCGCTCTCCCGGGGCACTGCCGGCTCCGAGCCCCGCGGTGCTCTGACACTC